>NW_020949602.1:1049125-1094128 GCF_900497805.2 Vombatus ursinus
AAGGCCCTTCCCATCTCTGACATTCCCTGTTCTAAGGCCCCTCCCAGGTCTGACATTCTCTGTTCTAAGGCCCTCCCATCTCTGACATTCCCTGTTCTAAGGGCCCTCCCACCTATGACATTGTCTGTTCTAAGTTCCCTCTCAGCTCTGACATTCTCTGTTCTAAGGGCCCTCCCACCTATGACATTCTCTGTTCTAAGCTCCCTCTCAGCTCTGATATTCTCTGTTCTAAGGCCCTCCCAGCTCTGACATTCCCTGTTCTAAGGCCCCTCTCAGTTCTGATATTCTCTGTTCTAAGACCCCTCCCATCTCTGACATTCCCTGTTCTAAGGGCCCTCCCACCTATGAAATTCTCTGTTCTAAGCTCCCTCTCAGCTCCGATATTCTCTGTTCTAAGACCCCTCCCACCTATGACATTCTCTGTTCTAAGCTCCCTCTCAGCTCCTATATTCTCTGTTGTAAGGCCCCCCCCATCTCTGACATTCCTTGTTCGAAGGCCCTTCCCATCTCTGACACTCCCTGTTCCAAGGGCCCTCCCAGCTCTGACACTCTGTGACCTGAGGTGTGCTCCAGGAGGAAAATTCTGTTCAAGTGAAAACTCTAAAAAGGAGGTTTGGGGTGTAAGGTGTCCATGCACGCACTGCTACCTGCATACACAATTTGGAGAGCAGTCAGAATGTTGGTGGTCCAGTAAGGTCCAACACCATTTGCTCATCATCAATATTTAAGAAGGAGAAGCTCATGTTGGCCCTTCAGGAACTGCCACGTTCAGATCCCTGCTTAGGGAGAAGTGGCACGCCATGCCTTCACCATCGCCCCTTTGCCTCCTTCCTCCCCTCGTTCGTTTTGAGACCCTAGCACTTCCTGCTCCCCTGGCAGCAAGACTCTAGGCACGCTTCCGCCTCTTTTTCAAAGACCCCCCCCCAATGTGTGCCAAGACCATTCGTGATTCATAAAGCACCTGAGGTGCGCGAGCCCTAGCATTCAGGGCTAGTGATGCAAAGCAGGAACGAGGATAGCTCCCTGCCCTCACGGAGCACACAGTCTAGCAATGAATCCTTAACCCGCAGTCCCTAATTAAGTACTTAACTATATTCCAGGCATCTTGCTCCTGGCCCTCAATTCTACTGACAGAAGTGACCTTCCAGGTCATTTAGTCCAAACCTTTTCTCCCTTCAAGGAACCCAGAAGGCCAAGAGGATTCCCTGAGGTTACACGCCCAACAAAAGCCCAGAGCTTGAATCCAAGATCTCAGACCCCAAATCCAAATGTTCTTTTAACGGCACAAGCTAATGAGACAAGGGACACAAAGATGATAATATTTAAAGGCACAGAAGAACAGCCAGGGAAGTTTGAGATGACAGTGATGGGGATGGTAATTATCATGAAAATGAAAATAATGATGAGATTTGGCAACTCAGATGCTACCAAACACTGTGAAGGACCATGTCCAAAGTACTCTGGGAGGCCCAGTTGGGGGGAACATAGAGGGGGAGGCTCTTAAGCTAGGTAAGGGTGTCAAGAGATAGTGGTGGGACCCAGGGATGGGGAAAGCCAAGGCTAAGGGGGCCAGGCCAGAATGGGGCCACACCGGAGAGAGCCTGGGGCCCGAACCAAGGAGCCCTGGCGTCTGCACCGGCCTGCCAAAGCGTGGCCCGGGGCGTGTGGTTTCCTGGGGTGAAGGAAGTCCCTCCGAAAAGGTGGCTGCCTCCCTCTTCTCTACTCGCCCCCACTGGACCACATCCTGCCTTGGCTCAGGGGACCCACCAAGGCTCCCCACTGATCCCAGGCTTCGGTTATGCTGGGCTCTTTCTGGGTGCTTGCATACCCTGAGTGCTGAGCAGCTCTCTCCCCCAAAAGGGTGCTGGTCATGCCAAGAGGAGCAGCAAATAACAGATCAAAGAGACCTCAGCAGCCATCTTTTCAAAGCCCCCCGGTTAAAGATGAGGAGACGATGGTCAGAGAAGTAAAGGGACTGGCCCAAGGCCACACTGGTACTAAAGGCAGAGGCTGCATTGGAACCCGGGCCCTTTGACCTCCAAGGGAAGCAGAGTCACAAGCACTAGGGATAGAGGACCTCACTACATGTTTGACCAGGGGCTGGCTGGTCACTGCCTCAGTCTCTCAATCTGTAAAATGGGATAACAGACCTGACCAAACCAAACTCACAGAGCAGGAGGAAAAGTCCAATGAAAATAACGAGATGAAAAATGAAAAATCTGACAAAATCTCAAAATCATCAATTGATGAATCAATAATAACAATAGCCAAAGTTCCGTTGTTGTTCAGTCATGTCTGACTCATCGTGACCCCACTTGAAGTTTTCCTGGCAGAGATACTGGAGTGGTTTGCCATTTCCTTCTCCAGCTCACTGGACAGATGAGGAAACTAAGGCAAACAGGGTGAAGAGACTTGCCCAGGGTCACACAGCTAGTAAGTGTCTGAGGCCAGATTTGAACTCAGGAAGATGAGTCTTGCTGACTTTGGGCCCCAAGCTCTGTCCACCGTGACGCTTCGCTGTCCCATTTAATTTACACAGAACTTTAACGTTGACAAAACATTTCACATAACTCATTTGGGTTCTTACAACGACCCTATAAAGTGGATGCCACGATTACCCCCATGTTACAGATGAGTAAACTGAGGTTGGCATAGGGTAAGTGACTTGCCCAGGGTTACACTATTAATAAATGTCTGAGGCAAGATTCAAATTCAGGTCCCCAAGTCTAAAGCTAACTGCCTGATGAATCAGAAAGCATTTAAATACCTACTATGTGCCAGGTACTATGCTGGGTACTGGGGACACCAAGACGAAAATAGCTCTACCCCAACCCTCGGGAGGCTTCCAGTCTATCATAATACATCAAGTTACTCACATTATTATTCCCACTCCCTCTACGGGGCAGCAAGGGGCAAGCTCCCATGGGTGAGATGGGATGGAAATGGCGTTCTGGTCCGTGGAAGATTGATTGAGTTTGGCGAAGGGAATACTGACGAGGACTAGCTGGCCAGTGACCATGAACGTACTGGAGAAAGGGAACGTGGGGCCCTGCCTCTCCTCCGTGGTCCAACCTGGCTTTGGCTCCCCACTGCCTTCCCAAGGCTCACTCTCCTTGGCTATATGACATCACTGCTCATTTCTACCTCAAGCCCAGGTCACACAAACACCTGATGATGTGCTTATGAAGAAGGCCAGAGACCTTCAAGCTCACCATGATCAAAACCCTTCTTCACACAGGTGCAAAATGAGGCCAGGGACTTGTCCAAGGTAGAGGGATTGATAGGATTCTGCCCTGGGAGGGACCTTGAATTGTGGAATGTCAGAGCTGGGAGGGCCCTTAGAACAGGGAATATCAGAGCTGGGAGAGGCCTTAGAACAGGGGATGTCAGGGCTGGAAGGGGCCTGAGACAGGGAATGCCAGAGCTGGGAGGGCTCTTAGAACAAAGAATGTCAGAGCTGGGAGGGGCCTTAGAACAGGGAAGGTCAAAGCCTGAAGGAGCCTTAGAACAGAGAATGTCAGAGCCGGGAGGGGCCTTACAACAGAGAATGTCAGAGCTGGGAGGGGCCTTAGAACAGGGGATGTCAGAGCTGGAAGGGGCCTGAGAACAGGGGATGTCAGAGCTGGGAGGTGCCTTAGAACAGGGGATGTCAGAGCTGGGGAGGGGGCGGTCCTTAGAACAGGGGATGTCAGGGGATTTAGAACATGACATGGATAGAAGATCTAGTCTGATCCTCTCATTTTACAAATTAAGAAAATGAGACAGAGAGGCAAACTTGCCCAAGGGTCCCAGAGTCGAGAACAGACCTAGAACGAGCAGGCCTCCTGCCTCCAAGCCTGCTCTGGTTGTTTGCTGTTCCTCCTCTTGTCTTCTTCTTGGTGCCCGGAGCAGGACTGAGCACCCAGTAATACTCACTCTTGCCCACCGGTGCCCACGGCCCTGTCCAACTCTGAATCCAGATTCAGTGACTCACTAGGTACGAAATGTTGGTTACTTTCAAATCACTCGGCAAGGTCACACAAGTGACAGAATTCCCAAATCCCAGGGAGGAGGTCGACTTGAAGCCAAGAACCCTCTGGGTTCCTTCTGCAACCCAGAAGGGAGGCGGGACTCCTGGTGCCGGCGCCATCCACGAGAGGCCCTTTTCCCACCACGAGGGGCTTGCCAAGACGCTCAAACCCGGGCCTCGTTGAGGCGCGCAATTAGCATGTTTCTAAAATGATGCAAACACCCAGGTATTAATTACTCTAAATTCCCCTTGTCTAACGCTGCCAACAGCAGCACCAGGCTGCTTTCCAGCAATCAATAAGACCCATTCAGGGGCACACCTGCCAAAAAAAGTTATGTAAAAAATAATTACAGCAGGCTAGCTGGGAGCGTGCAGGTCCTTGGTGAGCACTCGGCGTCACCGAGAGAGCCTGGTCTGGGGCAGCCCCCCCGGCAGGGACCCCAGAAGGATTCCTGCCAAGCATCGTGTTCTTCTTGCTACAACAGGAGCTTCTCCTTGCACTGTAAACCCTACCCCATCCATCCCTTTTGGCACCATAGGGTGGTCAAGACACTGGGGGAGTGAAGGAGAAGAAAGAATGGGAAGGAGAGAAGGGAGAGGAAGGAAAGGAAGCCACAAAGAGAAGACTGGGAGAGGGGAAATGGAGAAGAGAAAGAAGAAAGTGAGAAGAATGGAGGTCAAGGGAGGAGAGAGAATTTAAAAAGAGAAAACAGTGAAAAGAAAGAAAGAAAGAAAGGAAGGAAGGAATAAGAAGGTGAACCCAGGAAAGAGGCCCCAGGCTCTGGTGCTGCTGCTGTAGGGGCTGCTGGGTGGTTACAGCCGGGGAGGCAGGAGCAGACCCTCCACCATGGCTCTTGGCCCTTGCCCTCGTATCTTGGGGTGATGGTTCTCAAGGGCTAGAGGTACCTGTGTGGGGACCCCATGTTCCATCTCTCCTTGTATACTCTCACCCATCCAAGTCAGGTTTGGAAACTGGAGACTGATGCCTTCCTCCAATTCAGGCCATGACAGAAGGGTATAAGCGGGTGTGGAAGAAACACCCCCTTCCCCACACACACACTATAGCCAGTGGGTCCCCTCTTTGAGGCCTCTGCTGTTGCCACCTCCTCCTCCTCCACCCCCAAGGGCCTGCACTCCTAGATCTGCTGCCTGTCCACAGCCAAGGTTGAATGGTGTTCCCCTTTCCCCCAACAAACGGCTGGCCCCCACCTGCTACCCTTCCCCCTGGGATCAGGGTAGGGAAGGCCCAAAGCTTAGGGTGGGGACACAGCACTTTATACCTTTTAGCCCACCTGGGCCCTGACATATCCCAATATGGTTGGGAGGCTAATTAAGAATCAACATTCCCATTGCACAGATGAGGCTCAGAGAGAACTGTACAAAGGAGAAGATGAAGTCAAATGAAACCTTGACCCCAGCTTCTATGAGAATGGGGAGGGGGAGGGGCATTTCGGACTTCCCTCCAGGCTCAGCTCCCACCCCATCTGGAGCAAGGGGAGGCCCGTGCTGATGCACAACCCCCTCGGCCTTCCCGGACCGGCCAGCCTTGCATTAACCACTCATATATTCCCGATGAGAGGACTGCATCTACATATATGCAAAGTAGCACAGAGTGCCTCCTCCACAGGAGCCTAAATGAATGTTTGCTGACTCCACAGACCTGTTTCCTCATCTGTGAAATGAGAAGGTTGGACTGGATGACCTCCTGGGTCCTTTCCAGTTCTATATATATGATCTCAACTCTTCACCTAGTGTGAACCTGACGGTGAAAGAAACTGAAGGTCAGGGTGGCCGCAGGAGATTTCCTTAAAAGAACCACAGAAGGGATGAACAATGGGTTCAAGTCTGAAGGGAATGTAACAGGACTGAAAGTTAAAATGGATGGGACTAGGGAAGAGGGGAAGCTTGATGGAGGGGTTAGACAGGACAAAGGATTTGAATATGGACTGACTGGGCCACATGCTTTCCAGAAGTCTATGAGGTTTGTCCAACATTACTGTGAGGGCCAAGTCTAGAACTTGGGTCCTGGACTTCCAGAGGTGAGAACTTTCCACTCAAACACTGCCATTTAGTCAACTGCTCTACAATTGTTTTAGATTAGGAGTCCTTAATATTCTTTTGTGCCTTGGACTACCATCGGTGGTGCCAGTCTGGAGAAACCTAAGGATCCTTTTCAAAATGCTTGTGAATGTGGAAAACAAAAATCAAAACAACATAAAAAAACCATGGGATTACAAAGGAAACCAATTATACCAAAATACAAAATAATTGTAACATAAAGTAATTATTCATCTATCTATCTATCTATCTATCTATCTATCTATCTATCTATCTATCTATCTATCTATCTATCTATCTGCCATGGTCATGGACCTCAAGAATTAGATAGAACCAGATATAACCTGTCTGTAAAATATCATATGATATATTGATGACATTTACAGTTGGAAAAACCAACCACAGGGCCAGTCCCTCCTAGGAAGACCCAATAATGCGTCATTTGACGCTGTTGGTAGGACAGGAAAAAACTGTCCAAGAACTATCCCCAGAACACTTGAATGGGCCTAACTCCTTCAGAGCTCCAATTACATAGAAGTCAGCTGTTCTGACCATGTTGTGAGGCTCTCCAGGAAAATTTCTCCTATCAGCCCACACCATCTCTCCTGTTCTGTTACCCAAGAGAATGACTAGGCTATAGAAGAAAGGTTTGCCCTGCTTGGTCCCAGAGAGTAGAACTAAAAAACAATGGCAGTCTTCACATTTCCTTGGAAGGAGAAACGTACTCACAAGGAGAGCTGCCCCTGAGTGGAATGAGTGGGCTACCACAGCAGGCAGGAGCCTTCAAGGCTAGGCGACCACTGGTCAGGGATTTTTAATAAAACAGTTTAGGAACGGATGGCCTTGGAGGGCTCTCCCAACTCTGAAATTCCACAAAATGTACAGATATAGTTTGTACGCAGACAAGACAGGTACAAGATGGTGGTGGCCCAGTGGGCAGAGCGCTGGATTTAAACCTGAGCTTGACTCCAACCATAAATAATCACTAGTTATGATTGGTCGCCTCACTTTATGCCTCGGTTTGCTCTGGAAATATAAATAGTGACTATCCGACAGGCTCAAATGAGAGAATTTTGCTAACCTCAAGGCACCACATTAATGTGAGCTCTCATCATCATCATCATCATCATCATCATTATAGATGGAAATGTGATCCACTGAGTGTTAGACAATTCAATTCAACAAAAAACTACTACAGGCAAGGCCATCCTTCTTGCCTGGGTGGGGAAGCACCCCTGCCTCAAGAAAACCCCCAGTAGAATTCAACTTTTTTTGAATCCTGATAGATGCCTGAATTTCTCCCTCATCCAACTTTCTGGGAGTCTTCGGCCCAGACCATCCCCTCAAGCCTGACCCCGTGTCTCTGATTAGAAGGAAAGCCTTTTGAGAACAGGGCTGAGTGGTCAGACTCATGTGCGCATCGCCAGAGCCTTACAGGCCTTAATAAATGTTTGTGAGCTTGAATGACAGAAAACGGTCCCACCAATTGGTGATAATTGTGGAGTAGGGCGGGGGAGGGTGGCGTGCTTTAAAGTCTAAATTATAATAAATGTTAATGAATGACAAAAGGGGATTCTAAGGGTATAAAGAGACCGTACAGCTTTGATGACTAAATAAGGGTTCTTGGTAATTAGCACAATATTTGTGTGTGTGAGAGCATGTGTGCAAACAGAGATCCGCTCAAGTGCCGCGATCAGTCTGGGAGGTCAAGTAGATGCCCTCATTACCTCTCACCTGGCCTCTCGAAAGGGCCTCCTAATTGGGATCCCTGCCTCTAGCGTCTGGCCCTCCAATCCAGCTGCTTCCTTCTTCCTCCCCAGGCTCTGAGGCCAGCCCTCTCCTGCTCCAAAGCCTACAGGGAAAGGGGAATTCTCGCACCCTGTCCTCAGCCCGTCTTCCCCATGAATGAATGTGCCAGCACTGCCCATCCAGGGCATCATGTGCCAATCCAAGCTGAGGCCTAACGGAGCCTGAACTCGGTCTAGTTTTTCATAAAGCCTGGTCACACGAAGACGCTGAAATAATTGTCAGAAATGAGCGTGGTTATCTGCCCAGGTGTTTAGCTTACGCACAAGTGTTTTAAACTGGGGAAGAAACAGTCCCATCCATGGGCATTTATTAAGCCCCTACTATGTGCCAGACACTGAAAAGTCCTGAGAACACAGACAGAAATGAAACCGTCCCTGCCTCTGGGGAAGGCAATGACCTCAGAATCTATTTGGAGGATAGGGTTTGAATTCTATCGCTGTCCCTCACGCTGTGTGTAACCCTGAGCCAATCAAATTGCCTGCTTGGGCACTCAAATTTTCTCACCTTTAAAATGATGGGGTCCTTTCTGCTACCTAACCTGTTAATACCAGGTAGATCACAGACCTAAATCTACGCTCCTACTGACTCAGCCCTGGGGACTCTGAGACAAACTTAGCAAGACACACATCCTGCCATCCCCCAGGCCTCGGCTTCCTCATCATTCAAGTAAGGGGCTGGTTGGCGTCCCTCTCAGCACACCAGTGCTACAGAGGATGATGAGGCAGACACAGATGGGCTCCAGTTACATCCTGGCACTGCCAAAACTGGCCACTTACTCCAAGCGTTATGAGAATCTAGGAGGGACAGAGATGCCAGAAGAAACCCAACCAGCGCCTTCAGGAAAGGTACAGAGGTAAAATAAAAATGTCCCGGCAGCTCATCTCCCTAACAAAGATGATTCAGAAAATGGCCGGAGAACCTGAAATTGAGACACGGGAAAGAGGCTAAGAGCCAGGAGGCAGGGGCCTGGGGTTCTAATGCTGACTAGGACACCCACTCACTGTCCAACCTCCCCAGTGCTCAGTTTCCCTGCTTCTGACCAGGCAGGGTTAGGACCAACACCACCTGCAAGCCCCTTCCAGCTCTGAAATGATTCCAAGTGTCCCCTAGCCGGAGAACCCCACTGGATTCATGCCATAAAGTCTATCTTTCCTGCATATTTGGGGAATGATTCGGGGGTAAAAGAGATGCCTTTTCACCTGCCCGGTGCTAACCAGGAAGGATGGTGGAAGAGGGAAGAACTCATTTGCCCCTTAGAACAAAGCGTCTCTCCCTCTCTCTCTTCCTGTCCTTCTCTGCCCGCCCCCCCCACTCTCTCTCACACACACACACACACACACACACACAAAGACAGAGAGCAGGTCCTCTTTCTTCTGGCTTCCCAAACAGAGCTGAGCTCGACACTCGATGCCGTTATTGATGGGGGAGGGGAAGAGGAGGGGAGGGGGATAAAGCCCACCATCTCTGGGCCCACGGACAAAAGAAGGAGGTGGAAGGCAGGCGCTGGGCCACTCGCCCTTCGTTCCCGCCGCACGCGGCCAGGCCGCCCAGCCCAGCGACTCACGGCCTATTTTTTCTGCAGCAGCTGTCTGTTATTATGCCTGCGCGTCCAAGGGCTCCCGAGACAGTGTCCAGAGCAGGTGAACACCATCTGCCCATCTCTGACAAATAGCCGCCTGCCGCAGCCGGCCCTCCCCGAGGCTTCTGGAGGCCAGCCAGCCCGCTCACCCTCTGTAAGGAGGTGAGCCCCTGTCAGAGGCGACACCATGGTGGGAGCTCCCGCTCCACCACCTCCTCCAGAGACCCCTCCCCCGCCCCCCATGGACTGCTACAGGGCACGAAGACCACTGAGGGTGGGGAAAGAATCTGACCCAAATCTCAGATGTTGTATGCAGTCTCTGGGCCTAAATTCCTCCATTAACATCATCTATAAGACGAGGAAGGTGGACAAGATAATGCCCAATCCTAAAGCCAATCGACAACCCTACTGTCTGACCATGACCACCCTCTGGATGTGGGTTCGAATCCTCTGAAGCTTACTACCTCTGTGCCCTTGGGCCAAAAACTCCACCTCTGTTTCCTCATCTTTAAAACGCGGGAAATGGACCCTCTCTAGATCTGTGACCCTAATTTCTCAAGATTGAGGATTAAATCCTGGCTCTGCTGCTTATGACCAGTGTGGACTAAACATGTCACTTTCCAAATCAGAGGCTCAGTTTCTTTCCTTCAGCCTAAGGACCACGAGGCCTTCCCAGCTGCCACTGCTCTCCTCAACAAAAATGACCTCGTTTTTCTTTTGCATATATAGTAGGTCTTCATCCAGGCAATGATTGCTGTCCCTGCCCTCACAGAGCTTCCATTATGATGGGGGGGATATGCCAGTCATAAGGATATTCATAATACCTTCCCATTAGGCCCCAGGAAGGCTTCATCTGAGATATGGTACTTAAGCAACATTCAGGAGGAGGACCAGGGATTTGGGGAGATGGAAGCACCTCCCAGCCATGCCATCCCCTGTTCTAAGGCTCTCCCAGCCATGCCATCCCCTGTTCTAAGGACTCCCAGCCCTGATATTCTGTATTCTCGAGCTCTCCCCAGGGCTAACATCCTATGTTGCAGGCCTGCTCAGTTCTAATGTTTTCTGTACCATGGCTAATGGAACTTGATGGGAGAGGCACAAATCTTTCTGATCCGTTCACAGGGAAGGCAGTGCCTAGAGAAGGGGGTGGGGGTGGGTGGGAGTCAAGGAATGGGACAGTGGGCATCTGTGTAATTGGACACCAGTCTGGACCAGGTGGGAAAGGAAAGCCACAGAGGGTGGGGGGAGAAGTAAACATACTGGGACACGCTGTTCCTTCTACAGAACCTCAGTTCCCCAACCTTCCAACCAGAGAACAGCTCCAAGTGGGAGACTTTTGGTGTTTATTTGTTTTCTTAAGCATATTTAATGAGGAAGAGGAGAGAGCAGATGAGTTAATACATAAGACGGGTCTCCTGGAAACGCCCCATGAAGACAACTAAAGAAAGGTCTTGTGGTGGTTGGGCATTTTCTCACAACTCTGACTCTTTCTCCCCCAAACCCCTCAATCTCCTATCCAGAACTGTTCTTCCTAGTCAGACCAACACATACCTATTAAGCACGGTGCTAGGTACTGGGAATACACAAAGACAGGTCTTACTCTGAAGAAGCTTCTATCCTAAGGGAAAAGACACTGCGAAGGAGGGGGCTGCCAGCAGCAGAGTGTGGACATCAAGAGTAAGCATTTCCTGGTGGCTGGCCTGGGCATTTCCCTTAAAACAGATTCTGGGAGGTGCTGGCCAATCAGAGGGCTGGAGCAAGCTTCCATTCCCCCCTTTCTGACCCACTGGGGGACCTGTAGGTAAGTCCTTCAACCACTCTGGGCCTCCGCTTTGAGGTCACAGTCTCGTTGGAGAGAAAAAACTCACACATAATTGAGGTTGAAATGATAGCTGCCTTTAAGCGTGAGCTAACACGTTAGGATGGTAAGCCCCTTGAGAGCAGGCACACCCCCAAATGGCATCTTCCATATACAGTGGCTGCCTGGCCTGGAGTGGATGTTTGCTGACCAATAGCAGAACCCACTTCCATAGGCCATTGTAAGAAGGGCTTTCTCTTCAAACCCCAGAGGACAATACTACGAGCATTCCCATCCCTGGTAGACTGAGAAGTGACTAGATTTTTTCTGATTGGGAGGAATTCTGAGAGAGAAAGAGAGACCCACAGAGACAGAGACGGAGCAGCGCCTGCAAAGATGCCTCCCTTCTGACACTCACACTTCCCTGACTGTTCCAGGCATGGCAGCCCTGGACTGCAGGTTTAACCTAAATCCAACTGTCAGCCTCCCCGAGGCTGGCCCCATGGGCAGGAGAGACCACAGGATGGCTCAATATGGAGACAGAGCTGATCTGGGCCAGGGGGCCCTCCCACCCCCCAACTCCTCGGAGGTCACAGGGGTCACATCCTGCTCATTTCCCAGGAAATGTATCTCCCACTTTTAGGGTGTCTCCAAAAAGGGGTCTGGGGGAACAAAATGAGGGAGGGCACTAAAGATTGGTACATCCTGCCTGAATCACTAGAGAAGTAAATGCTTTACAGATATGGAAAGAATGAGAGAGAGAAAGACAGAGAGAGACATAGAGGAGAGTGAGGGAGAAGGACAGAGGGAAAGGGAGAGAGAAAAAGAAACAGAGAAAGAGATTAAATAAAAAAAAAAAGAGGATCTAGTATAATCTCTGGAGGTCTTAGAACAGGGAAGAAAACCATCTGTGAAGGCCAGAGCTAGCGGTAACATCAGGCTTAGGGGCAGCAAAAGCAGAGCCCACATGTGGAAAGGGATATACTCACCTGGGGGTGAACTCAGCCTCTGGGGGTGGAGAGGGTGGGGAGGTACACTCGACATAGAACTAGGGTCCGAAGAAAGTAAATCTTTATAGATTAACTTTAAGATCCGGGGCCATTGTGGGCAATAGTGGTAACATCAGGTCCTAGGGCCAAAAGAGGTGGGACCAAATAAGTTTGGGACACTGAGGGTGTCACTTCCCTTTTCTGGACCTCATTCTTCTCTGAAAAATGTTTTTTTAAAAAAAATGCAGAGATCTCTTTTAGTTCTGACATTCCATATTCTAAGGCCCCTCCCAACTCTGACATTCTGTTTTAAGGGCCCTCCCAGCTCTGACATTGCCTGTTCTAAGACCCCTTCAGGCCTCCCATTCTCTTTTCTATGGGTCATCCCAGATCTGAAATTCCATGTTCCAAGGTTTAAGGACATGGAACCCAACAGAATAGTCTCAGGATGAGGCTTGCAATTCAAGCAAACCACCCCATCCTGGTAAAACCTTTCGTGTACTAGTAGTGAGGCAGGAAGGCACTGGTAAAGGGGGGAGTGGGAGGTGAAGAGGGAGAAGGATTACAGGAACACATGAGTCCAGCACTGCCTATTCTCTCCCCTCACATCCTGTGACTCATTCCCCAAAGGCTCTCTGAGAAACCACTAAGACCAGCCCTATCATTTCAAAAATGTCAAACCTGGGGCCTAATACCATCATTCCAACTCTCCAGGAGATGCAGAAGACTAGATAGTGGTGGTTTTTTTGGGGGGTGGGTGGGGTGGGGGATGGAGTGGGCAGACAGGAGTTGTAAGAGGAGATGAGCATTCACAATGAATTTGTTTCTTTGATACTTCAAAGATCACCAAATTTATCAGTGTGGGTGCTGAGAAGAACTCATTCATGCATTATCAACACAAGGCCAAAAGCCTGCTATATATTACTGACATTTTAACACCCATCCCATCAAAGACACTATGGCCCTAAGATAAGTTGACATTAAAAGGACCGGCCATGTCAATTGATGCAAAACTTTTATTATAATTTGACTTTGAAATAAAATTTTCATCATCTTCATTTTCTTGGCTTTACAGATTAAAAACAAAATGGAATGCATCAACCTGTCCCTTGCACTTTCTTGGTCCTTCTAGCATTAAGAAAGAAGAGTCCCTGGGGCAGCTAGGTGGCACAGCGGATAGAGCACCGGTCCTGGATTCAGGAAGACCTGAGTTCAAATCCGACCTCAGACACATAACTCTCACTAGCTGTGTGACCCTGGACAAGTCACTTAACCCCACTGCCTAGCAAAAAAAAAAAAAAAAAGGAGTCCCACAATGGATGGTCCCCATTTCAGGAGCAGGCAGTTTGCTACATCACCAAGAAGTCTCTGGACGCCCAATGCAATTCAACCAATCTGCAATTAAGCCCTGACTATGTTCAAAGCAAGAGGCTAAGCACCAGACTTCCAAAGTCAAAACAGAAAGGAGTTAATGCCCTACTGATGGCGGCTATCTACAGGTCAGCAAATACAAATGATTTAAGAGAGGGGGGACTGGGGAAAGAGGGAGATAGGAGCAAAAAAGAAAGGAAAGGGAAAAAGGAGATAGAGAGAAAGAAGAAAGAAGGGAGGGAAAGGAGAAGTGAGAAAGTAAGAGAGAGGAAGGAGAGGGAAAAAGAAAGGTGAAAGAGGAGGAAGGGAAGGAAGGAGGGAGGGAGAGGGAGAGAAAATGAAAAGGAAGGGGGGGCGGGGAAGCGGCAGAGGAACACGTGTGTGTGAACGATTCCGTAAAAAGCAAAAGCTGTTGAGAGACAGGAGGCCACACGTGGAGGAGGAAGAATGCTTTGAAGTCCTGGGTTCAAATTTCACCTCTGCTGGAATAGCCAAGGAATGCATGACTTTGACCACGTTGATTAGACTCAGCCTTAGGGCACTCCTGCAGGAAATGAGATGATGGACCCACTGCCCTCTCGAGTTCTTTTCCAGGCCTGTGAGCAGGGCTCTTATTCCATTACCAACATTTAGTGTATATTTTCGTAGGGGGAGGTCACCCTTGCCCTATGATCCTTAGTTTCTCTGTTTATAAAATGAAAATTTTTAGGTCAGATGAATGAATGAACTAAAAGCATTTATTAAATACCTTCTATATGCATACACACTGAGCATTGGAGATACAAACACACAAAAAAATGAAATAATCCCTGTCCTCGTGTAGCTTCCATTCTAATAGCGGGACACCAGCATGTTTAGAGATGTCTAAGATCTCTTGCAGGGCTGAGGGTTCGTGTCTCTAGGGGTGGGAGGACAGAATTCTGGATCTATGGATTGGGCCAGAGAAGGAGACAGTCAATACCCACGATCAGAGGTCAGCAGGGATCTGTCTGTCTGTCTGTCTGTCTGTCTGAAGCTCCCTGAACCCCCTCCATTTGCTGGGTGATTTATTCTGCTCACTCTCTGTTCCCTCTGGTCCTGCCCCGAGCTCAGCTGGGTCCCCTCAATGCAGGAGCCTTCCAGGCACAGCAGGCCCACCTCCTCCCAAACACTTCCCGGGAAGCTGGCTCCCGGATCCCTGAACGTGTCTGGGATCCGTGGGCTCCAGATGGCTCCGAGAAATGCCTCAAGAGAGGGAGGAGAAGGAGGCCTCGCCAGCAGGCCTCTGCCAGGGACATGTGTGTTTGGGGAAGAGCATGTTATTTCAGTCAACTCCTCCCCCCCATCCTGGCACCTGCCAATTGGAGGCTCCAGAGAGACCCCACCCTCACCCCCACAACAACAACGAGCCTGGGGGTTGTCCCAAGGACACAGCTGAAAACCCGCTCCTGCCTCCTCCAGTCAATTGATGAGACCAGAATAGATCCCGTCTGACGTCCCTCCCAGGCCTGACCTTATATGTCCTAAGGCTCCTTGTGGGTGTAAAAGCCTCTATTCTGGGGTCCCTCTCAGCCCTTAGGCCGGCTTCCCGGTCTAATGTTCTCTGCTCCAAGTGCCCTTCTGGCTCCAACATTCTAGGTTCTAAAGCACGTTCCAGCTTGGTTCTAAGTAAAGGCTCTCAACTCTGACCTTTTCTTTTCTAAGGTTCCTCACCAAGGGGGAAATGGAGGCTCTTGGGAAGTGAAGGGATTTGCCCAAGGTAACACAGGAGGGTCAAAGGCAGGGTTCAGACCTAAGGGGGCATGTTTCCCCACTCCACATCACTACTGGGTCTGTGGGCCTCAGCTGTCTCCCCTCTAAGGCCAAGGGGCTGTAAACCTGGGAACTCCAGGCCAATGGCCATACTGAACCAAAAGCATGGGGGGTGGGAGAGGGCTTGGGGACAAAGGAAGAAACAAAGTCCTCCAGATTCCACCTATGCTGGGAGGCCCACCACATGCCCAACATGGCCAGTTCCCCCCATGACCAAGGCCTTGTCAGGCGTTCATTTGCCCAGAGCCCAGAGCTCTACTCCCAAGATCCTTTGTCTGCCCACAGGCCCATGATTCAGTGATGAGAGAAACAAATACAGAAGACTGAACCCAGCCAGGCCGGCTGCTACCACCTGGGGGTTCCTGGGGGAACAACCGTAACCTGAGCCGATAAAAGATACACCCGCGGGTCTGGGCCAGTAGACAAAGGCTGGGAACAGACAGGACAGGAGTCCCCAGGAGGAGGGACTTCAGCAAACACGGGAAGAGGCTGGATTCTGCTCTCGGCAGACCGTCCAAGCCTCTCTGCCACTCACGTGTGGTCTGCCTCGGAACAGGGGAGTGTTTTTTGTGCCTCTGTGTCTTCCTTTGTAAGATGGAAGGGGGGGCAGTCTGTAAGGCCCATCCATGCTTTACCATCCCCCAGCCTACAGTCCCTAGCATGACACGGACCCCACGAATGACAATTACCCAAAAGGTTTTATTGAGAACGTTCACCTCCTTTTCATAATCCAAAACACAGCAGAGAGTAAGTGGCATATTTTGAATTTTATAGATTTATATATATAACAAGCACACACACACATATAGTGTTATATATCTATATATAACATCCACACTATATATAATATATGGTGTGTATCATATATATGTAAAATCTCATTGCTAGCTTTCCCCACACACAGAGAGATAGGATTCTATTTCCTACCAGAGCTGTCAGCCAATTCCCTCCCTACCCAGCCATCTGGGGCTCAAAGAGAAGGTGTCAAATTGATCTCCAGTATTGGATTGGAAACATCCCCCCCCCCCTTAAATCCCCTTAACTGAGAGGGTGCTTGAACCAATTCTCTTCAAACTGAGGCCCCAAACCACCCAGCTAGAGTTAAAATCCTTCCTATCTACACCTTTAAGAGAGGGTGAGGAGGGGAGAGCCATCTTCTTTCTGCCCCAGGACACTTAGAAGCCTAGGCTCATGGGAAATAACCGTGGTAGCAGGGAGCAGCAAAGGTCTGGCCCCCTCCTCCCCGTCTTCTCCCAAGGTCTCTTTCAAGCCGAGAAGTAGCAGTATCAATTGCTGGGGACGTGGAGGGGAGGCAGCATTATGAATGTTCATTCAGGGTCCATGCAGCATTTCTGCCTCTCTGTGTTTGGACCCCAAATGACAGCTTCTAATCCTAAAGTTCTGTGTATTTTTAAGAGACGTATTCCCTCTCACCCACTTGGGAGGTATATCATTATTCCCACTTTAGAGAAGGGAAGACTGAGGATCAGAGAGAGGAAGCAATTAGCAGATCATCCCACAGCAGGCTAATAAGAAACATAATTGGCCAGTACTGTCATTGCTACAAGCTTTTGTCCATACCATCTTCTGAGGTAGGAAATGCAAACACACTCATTTTAGGAAGGAGAATGGTGTTGGGAAAGTCCAAGGATCCAAGAACATATGGCTCTGATGGACTCCAATCCATCCATCATCATGTCCAGTCCCTGCTCCTAAACAAGATACTGCCTCCTGCCATGCCTCTGTTTCCTAGGTGACTCCCCTCTTTGCCCAGTCTAACACTGTTTTCCCTGGCCTTGCTGTTCTGGTTCAGTTGACTTTTGGGGGCCCCCATGGTTTCACTCTCCACCCTCTTCTTCCCTAGTAGGGTCCCTCCTAGCAAAGAGTGAAGAAATGCCAACACAATGCTGGGGTGGGCAGAGGGAGCCTTAAGGACCCAGAATTTGTCTAAGCCTTTGGAATCTCTAAAACTCAACTACCCCCTTCTTCCTGCAGCAGTAGAGAACCTCTAATAGTCAAGAATCAATTAAATTTCCTTCTCCAACCGTTACATTGCTCTTTACCATGCTTAATGATCAGCCCCCACAATTGGGACACTTTCTTCCAAAGAGAGGGAGGAAATTCCTACTTCCAGACAGGAAAGGCCGGTCCCCCCCCCCCCAGTTCTTTAGTGGGCTGTAAAGGGGCTCAAAAAATAGCCACTGGTCTCTATGAGTCTTTCTTTTCTTTGCTGTGAATTTTGTTTTTATGTTGGGGGTGGAGGGAGCAGAGAGCAGGGGACAGAAGAAAGGGTTAAAATCAAGGATCCCAGATCTGCTTTCAAAAGTAGACATTTATCAATCACTATGTGCAAGGCATTAATACAATGACAAAAATGAAATGGTCCCAGCCTCCAAGGAGCTAACATCCAACTAGGTTATGATACTGGCAGGGATACAAAAAGTCATTACAATATATCTATACACCAAGTCTATACAAAGTAATTTTGAGGACATAGCACTAAGAACCAAGATAGTGAAAGGGAAGGCCAGTAGTGGGATGTGTCTGGCCAGTTGAGCAAGGATGAAAGCTAAGATGCCAGCGAGGCCGAGAGCATTTCAGGCACAGTTAGCAGCCCCATTAGATTTCCTGCGCTTTGTCAATACAACTCAATGCTACAGCTATTGGGTGGCTGCTCTGTACTGGGCACTGGGGATTCAGACAGAAATAATTAAATAAAAAAGCAAACCCAAACCCAAAATAGAACCAGAGGTCCTGCCCTTAAGGAAGAGGAAGCCTTGCAGACTCTAGACCCACGAGTCTCAATATCCCCAGGGATGCTCCTTGCAGGAGGTACCTGAGGAGGCCGGCAGAGAAGCAGGGGGAGAAGGGAGCTGACAGGGGAGGCAGAAAAGGAAAGAGTTCTAAGAATCTATGACTCTATGACCCTCAGGTCCGGACTTTCACGGAATCAAAGCCACAAAGGTCATAGCCCTGCTTGGTGTCTGGCTAAGGGAAAACCCCAGAGGAGGAATCTTATAACAGAGCTGTTGGCCCCACTCAAAAGATCTGTGTGGGATTCAAATGTCAGAACTTTCTGACTCTGTCATTTCACAGA
Organism: Vombatus ursinus; assembly: GCF_900497805.2. NCBI lineage: Eukaryota > Metazoa > Chordata > Mammalia > Diprotodontia > Vombatidae > Vombatus > Vombatus ursinus. The sequence continues at coordinate 1,067,627 of NW_020949602.1, forward strand.
GGAGAGAAGCCAGGCCTGGGGAGGGGTGCTGAAGGGCCTAAGGGCACCCGGCTATGTCCAGCCAGATCACGCCAACACATCTGTGTGCCTGGCCCTAGACCTGCCTGGATGGGCCTTCTCGAATTTCAGGAAAATTGGCCTTTTTACTGAAAGATCAATCTATAGCATCCAGATTCTCCATAGATTCCCATGAGGTTTCCCACTGACCAGTATGCACAAATCAACTGTACCTGAGTCATATCAGGCAGCATGGTTAGCCCCGGTGACCCCTTCCTGCCTCCTAAGGTCTTGAGAAGCAGCCTGGCTTAGAATATGGGAAAGAATGTCGGACCAGGAGGTGGGACGTCCGTCCACTGGCACAGCTGCTACCCAGCTGGGGGCTGTTCAGTGTTGTCCCATCTTCTCTCTAACCATTTGCACCTTTGCAAGATGCCTGGGTTAGGACCCAATAATATTCAACGCCCCTTCCAACTCCGACATTCTATGTTCTAACGTTCCAAGGCCCCTCCAAGTTCTTAAGCTTCTGGTTATTAACAGTGCTTTGCTTCTAACTGAGGAATTCTATGTTCCAAGGCCTCCTTTTAGTTCTAACATTCTCTGTTCTAAGGTTCCTCTCCAGCTCAGATTTTCAAAGTTTCATGGTCCCATTCTGGCTCTGACATTCTGTAATAATGTGATTAGAGGTATTTTTAACACAGGTTCTCAGAATGGGACACTTTCCTCCTGAAAGTCACTGGTCTGACAGCAAAGGAAGAATGGTACCTAGGCCACATTCCCTAAAGGTCAGGAAGGGTTAACAGCAGCTGAGGATATCAGATGGAAAGGACCTTGGACCTCAGAGAGCCCAGGTCTCCCCTCATCACAGCCCTAAAAGGCAGAGCCGATGGCTAGTGATCATGACCTTTATTTTACAGGCGAGGAAACAAGAGACTGGCCACAGGTCACCCGGGAGTCGCTGAGAAGCCAAACAACCAGGCTACCCATAGCATGACCATGAAAAGTTTCTAAGTCTGGCACTTGGACAGACACTCGACAAGATTTGGTATTGGCAAGATTTGGTATTCCCGACTAGCCAAAGCAGGGAGGGACGCGACGGAGGCAGGAGGGCCATGTGGCTTTGCTCTGCCTGACCCTCCTGTGGGTTGAGGAAATAAGAGACTGTTGTATCTTAGCTCTTAGCACTTAGCCCAATGCCTGGTAGAGAGACAGTGGCTAACAAATGTTTATTGGAATTGAATCGGACACCCAACTCCACCTCCTCAAACAAGGATTCTATTTTTCTCCGATTGAAAAAAGACCCACAACTGTGCCCTCCCCTTTCCCCCAGGACATTTAAGACAACTGTGTTCCTTGTAAAGATCCGGATTGTGAGGAGACACGGGCGGGGGGAAGGAAACATCAAGATATTGAGCTCTGCTACTTACTACCGCTGTACCTTTGGCTAGGTCACTGCTTCTGTTCAGCCTCAGTTTCCCTACCCGAAAATGCAAAGTGTGGCCTAGATGACCTCCTCTAATTCTAACTCTACCCTAGAGAGCTGCAATCCAGTCCAAAGGACCCCCAGGATGCTTTCCATCCCTGGAGGGTTTTTCCAGAAGAAATTTGAATAAAAAACAACCAAGCTCCTACAATTTAGAGGGATGGGCCCAAATAGGTAAGAGATTAAAACAAACAAACAAAAAAGACAGTTCCACCCCACAGGGGGCTTACATTCTACTGGGGATACACTTGTCCCAATTGGGCAAGGAGCAGGGTGCAGAAAGGTACCCCCTCCTAAGGGTCTTTACAAGATTCTGGGGATACTGGGGTGGTGGGGCGAGTGCCCACAGGACATGGGGATGGCTTTCAGAGGCATAAAAGGGACGGAGGATCTGTGGGGGTGTTTTTCCAGTTCAGGGACTGAATCAATCAATCACCTCTTACTTGGCAGACACTCTGCTAGGGAAACGGTACTAAGAACCAAAGTGCCCTGACTTCAGGCAGCTTCTAGTCGTCTCTAGGTAAAAGCTGGGCAGGACCTATGAACACACATCTGCCAATTCCTGGCTGTGGGACCTGGGGCTAATTCCTCTCCCTTCTAAGCCTCTGTAGAAATAACAGGGCGGGACTCCCGATGGTTAGCCAGGCACTTTTTTGTATTCTCAATCTCTTGCTGCTTCTAACATACCCCAAGAGGTGGGACCCAGAAGGACTCCTCTTCCCATTATAGCTGGCCCAGGGAGGGGCAGTGATCAAAACCAGGGACACAGCTGGGAAGAGCTGAGGCCTGGCGCCTCTCCTTGAAGCAGGAGTTAGGTGAAATGGTGTGCTCCCTCTGCTTTTGAAGCAGAAGGCCCTCCTAGTCTGCCTTCTGCTAGTGCCGTGCCTCAGTTTACCATCTACCTGTGTTACGGATGTCCACGGATGTCTTCACACTGTCACCCCCATTAGCGAGCTCCTTGAGGGCAGGGAGCCTATTTTCATCTTTTTTTATGCTATCAGTGCTTTACACAGTGCCTGGCACACATTAAGTGCCTAATAAATGCTTACTGCCTGATGGGTTCAACATAAATACTTTTTGTGTCCCTGAAGAGAAAACTAAGATCTATGAGGAAGTAAACGGAGGCAGCAGATCTTGGCGCAAGATCAAGAAGAAACATCCCTAAAACAGGAGCCGCTCTCCAAAGGAAGATAGACTCAGGATCTCTAATTCAGAGCCAGAAGACGCCTTCCCAGAGGACAGCCAGTCCAACACCTTCACTTGGCAGATGAAGGCACAGACCCAGAGGAGCTAAGGGACTCGCCCAAGGTGACACAAGCAGCACAAGTCGCTAGGGCAGGATTCAAACCCAGGTCCTCTGAATTCCAAACCCAGAAGAGAGCTTTCTAATGTTGACCCATGTCCACTGAGGAATTTTAGAATTCCAAGGGATGGTTGAAAAAAAGAAAACAAGGAGAAAATGGGGGCCCTGGAAGGCCTTGTCAGGGAAATGAGGCTTTCCTTTTCTTTTTGAGGAAAACAATCAGCCGGCAGAGAGGACTGTGGGTCTGCTAGACCAGTGACTCACCCATCAAGCCCTGCTGTCTGCACACTGAGACACTGAAAGTCCAGCCTCAAGGATGCCCTGGGGATGATGTTAAGATTCTCAGGATCCCTGGGGTCCTTCAGAAAATCCCACACCTTGTGACATACACCTGTACCTGTGGGAAGAGGTCACAGTCCTACCAGCACCTAGATGGGATCAGAACATCTGCTACTCCACAGGAAAACAAAAAGGGGTATCCCTTGGAACAGAGCCACAGGCCTTGGGCAGCTCACAGAATGCTGGGGCTATACCCAATGTCAGAGCTGCCAGGAGCCACAGAACAGGCAAAAATCAGAGCTGGGACGAGCCTTGGAAGAACAGAGAACACCAGAACTCTAGGCCAGGGGGCGGCTGCTAGCCCTGGAGCTGAGAGTGCTTTACATCTATTTTTAAATGTAGCTTGCTAATCTCCCCCCACCCAATCTAGGTAAACCCCATCATTTTACAGATGGGGAAACTGACGTTTATAGAGGAAGTTACCTGCCACGATCCATTCAATACATATTAATTATGGATCTATTATGTACAAGGTGACATAAGACACAATCCCTTGCCCTCTAGGGTGAGGCATGAGCCCAGACCAGAAATGCAGAACATTCCATGTCATATTATAAGGAAACATCCCAATAGAGTGTTAGAGGCATGAGACTGGAGAAGAGAGACGGCCACGTGCAGGCCGCCTTCGAAGGGAATTTCATTTGGGGGAGGGGAAGAGCTCAGACTTTCCAAGGCAAGATCTAGGCCAGGGCAGGTGAGTAAGTTGACTTGGCAGGGATGCAGAGCGTGGAAAGGGGAGTCCAACCATGCAGAGCACATGTGTTCATTGCCTGGGACGTTAACATTCCAGCCCTGTGCTACTATACTGTGGGGACACAAAGATGATAAAAATCTAACAGGCCTGGGGGTCCAGGAGAAGAGACCCCCATGAGTAAACAAAAAACAAATAGAAGGGGGAGGGGGTGGAAGGATCAGGAAAGAGCTCAAGAAGAAGGTGGCAACTGGGATGAGCCTTGAGCTAAGCTACGGATTCACTGAAGGAGAAAGATTGAGGGAGTGAGTTCCAGGCGCAGAAGACAACACAGGACAGAACAGAAGCCTATCAGGAGCCTTGAAGGCCTGAATCAGGATCAAGGCAAGTTCTGAAGAGTAATCAGTCAGTCTTCCTGCATTTATTAAGGGCCAGAGAAAATGGCAGTGGCAGCTGCCTGAGGGAGAGGTCAACAAGGGAAGTGGGATGGCAGCCCAGGTGAGAGGTGATGGAGGGCGATGGGCATGGAAGGCAGAGAGGGCAGGTAGCTAGTGGCCTAGAACAATGAAGACCGTAAGAGCATAGCGTTGGCCCTCCGTCAGGAACGGCTCCCTCCCCACCAGATCCGAGCCTGGAAACAGGGTGCCACTAACTAGCTTCTCTAGGAGAGAAAACAATAACACAAACCAATACTGTGGGTTTGTCAGAATCGTGGAAAACAGGCCCAGGAAGCGCTTGCTTTGGCTGGAATCCCTAGAATATGGAATACGTTTGTGGGGGCTGGGGCCGGGAACAAGGCCAAGGAAACCTGTTCCTCCAGAGCGGCCAGATGCCACCGGGTCTCTGGAATTAGGACCAGGCATTCCACTCATCCTGGCAAGAGCCCCATTTGGGAGCCCTCATCTTCTCCACTGTCCCATCCTGTCTCATCCTGCCCGCCGTTACCCTGCCTCAACAGGTAGGCTGGGAGTGTTTTCCTCTCTTGCCTGAAGCCATAGGTATAAGCCCTCACTGAGGCTGACAGAGCCCAGTGGCTTGGGGAAATCAGATATCTGGGGCTGGAAGGGACCTCAGGTGGTTTAGTCAAACTCCTCCAGTTTGCAAATAGGGAAACTGAGGCCTAGGGAGGTCATACCTGGCCCAAGGTTACTCAAGCAAGGAAGTAAGCATCAGAACTGGGATTTGAAGCCAGGACTTGTGATTACAGGCTCCTAGGAGAGAGTTAAAGATATTAAACAATCAAGAATCACTTATTAAGTGCCTACTATGTGCCAGGTACGTACTAGGTGCTTGGAGCCTGGACAGGGAAGTTGACAAGTCTATGTGTCTGTCATCTGTCTGTGTGTCTCTTCTCTTTTCATCTCTGTCTCACTTTATTTTTTCATTTTCCAAAATACAAAACACAAGAAAGAAACCTATGTATTTAGGCTTCAGTTTGACCATAAGGGAAACTGAGAGAAATTCCAACAGGCACAGAATGGATGAGGACTGTCATTCATTGGGAGATAATGAGAGCAGTGGAAAGGGCCCTGGCCAGATCTGGGAGTTTTAAGGCTGGGGGTGGGGTGCTGACAGTTTCTCAGCTGTATGGCCAGGGTCATCACCTAACATCTCTGAGACACGGCTTCCTCATCCTTAAGACAAGGGTGATACATGCTCAGTCTGTGCATTGGCTGAACACCCAATGAGAAGAGAGGAAGTACTTTGGAACCAGGAAACCTCATGCGAATATTGCTAGGGAAAATTAGAGTCCTGCCCGACCAGTGCATAAGATCACACATTCAATGAGGTAATGGACTAAGAACAGAGAGGCTAAGAGTTTGGGTGTCCTGCCCTCACAAACACCTGGACCTTGATATAGAGGGAAGGCCTGGGGAAAGCCTAGGGAAGATATACTTCAGCTCAGAAAGCGGGGGCAGGATCAATCCTATCTCTGATGCCCCTTCCAATAGGGGCCTGCCCTCCCAGCAACACCCCACCCCACCCCAACCCAACCCAAGGGCAGGCACTGCTGGTTTGAAAAGAACAATAGAAGAAATGTCTGGAGACCTATCAGTGGCTCCCAGGTTCCTAGTAATAATCTCAATGCATAGTTGGCCCACTTGGTGTAAATTGTATGAGAGGCCCATGATGGGAAAGAGATTTGGGGTCCAGACCCAGGTCTGCCAATAAGAGCTCACATTTAATGGGTGCTTTAGATTTGGCAAGTAATAATAATTATTATTATCATTACATGTTCCAAGATCCCTTCAGATTGTGACATTCCAGTTCTAAAGCCCCTCCCAGACCTGACATCCCCTGTTCTAAGGCTCTTTGCAGCCCTGACATCCCCTGTTCTAAGGTCCCTCCCAGCTCTGACATCCCCTGTTCAAAGGTCCCTCCCAGCTCTGACATGCCCTGTTCTAAAGCCCCTCCCAGCTCTGACATGCCCTGTTCTAAAGCCCCTCCCAGCCGTGACATCCCCTGTTCTAAGGTTCTTCCCAGCTCTGACATTCTATGTTTTCATAATATTCTCAGGCGTAAGGTCTTTTCCATCATTTTATGACTCTCTGTTTACATCCCATGGCCCAAGACTGCTGCTTCCCAATTTCAGAAGTGGCAGCGGGGCAATGGCTGGTTTCTAGAGAGGGCCAATCTTGATCCCGGAGAGGGGAGAGCTGAATCCAGACGGGAAGCACAATGAGGCAAATAGTCAGACGCGACATTCCATCAATTCTGGGAGCCTGTAGTTACCACTGGGGTGGGGGGACAAGAGAGTAGAAAGCCAACCATTGGCATCTGTCTGATTTACAGAATGGGGGATTGTGTTCAAAACCCTTTCGGGAAAACACTAGTATTTGGGCAGCAGATTAATAGGGGGGTAGTTAATGGAGTGTCGATATCTCCTGCCTCAAATTTTTTGAAAAGTTTTGTGTCTCGAGTCGAAGTCTGGGGGATGTGCTGTGATTTAGCATTGCTGGCACCTGAGAACAAATGTCACCAGCCCATCAGTAAATCTGCTAAATGAGGTGGTTTCTGGAGGGCGATTTTCAAGATATATAGCTGAGCAGAGTTGCCAGATTTCCCCACGAGCTAGGCCCCAAACTTGGAGGCAATGGGGCTGAGAGAAGAAGCTGGCTCCCTTCACCAAATCCAGCAAGGTGGAGAGAGAGCAGGACACATGCCAAGGCTCTGGGGCAGTATGGGTTAGGGGAATGAGGCAGCTGGTGGTACAATGGATGGCGAGCTGGGCTCGGAGTCAGGAAACTGTTGTGTCATTTGGTCCTTTCAACCATGTCTGACTCTCCATGACCCCATCTAGGGTTTTCCTGGCAAAAATACTGGGGGGGTTTGCCATTTCCTTCTCCAGCTCATTTGATAGATGAGGAAACTGAGGCGGACATCTGTTAAGTGACTTGCCCAGGGTCATACAGCTAGTAAGTATCTGAGGCCAGATCTGAATTCAGGAAGATGGGGCTCTGTGCACTACACCCTAACATGTACCTCAAACACCTGCCCCCTTCAGCCAACCAACCAGGAGTCTTGTGGGATGGGTCACACCAAACCTGTCCAGGAGCAAAGGTTCTGGGAGCGTCGCCCATCCCAGACCCACACCCCTTTTTCCTCCCAAGATTAAACATTCCCCTGGCAAGCTTCAGGCCAAGGGAGGATCAATTCCAAAGCCATCATTTCCTGTTCCCTTGATCCATTCAATTAGATTAGTGGATGGCCTGTATCCCCATTGCCTTGCTTTCACTATTCATTTCTCTCTGCAGGGACTGCCTCCTCAGTCTGGACTCCAGGCTGCATCTCCAGGGACAGCAGCAGCTACCTTGGAGAGCAGCTATCCTTCTGTCTAAGCCTCCCCTGACGTCCTATCAATGAGCGGAGCGAGGGGCTTCAACAAGGCTACTGCGGCGGTTCCAGACTTCCCAGAATCTAGTCTAATTTGGATTTACGCACAGGACACACTTTGTTGGAGGGCAGGCTTTCAGAATAAGCCATTCCTTCTACTGACTCGAATGCTTTTCAAAAAACCCACAAATTCCCATCTTCCAGTTGAGCTATCTTTCCAGACAGTCCTTCTGAAAGCCAGCCTGCAACCCCTAAAAACAGCTTCATCAAGGATGCCTCTCTTGATAACACAGACAGAAGGAAGGTACAAAGAAGTGAAAGGAAATTTAACCTTCTTCACTTTACAGGGGCTGAGAAGGGCTAAGCAGTTTGCCCAGCACAGTCAGGATTCGAACTCAGATATTTAGGACTCCAAATTCAGCGCCTGATCCCCAAAACCACCAGCCTGCTTAGATAACTGTCCCAACCCCTGGCGCATCTGATGTGACTTAAGCCCCCCACTCTTTCTGCCAGTCAGGACTAGCTTTGCCTCCTTTGTAGCCACTGTTATCAAGGACCCTGGGACCCCTGTTTACCTGGATCCCACTACTCTAGAACAGCAAGTCTCTGAGGCCATCCTTGGCTAAGGTTAACTCCCAGCCAGTCTGCACAAAGGCCAAAGGCCTCACTCCATCCTTTGCCCTAGTCGTCCAGAATAAAAAGGCCTCTAAACTGGGGGGAGAGAAGGAAGGAGAGGGGGAATTCTCAAATCTCTCCTAGGCTCAGGGTAATCTGATGATCACAATGGATAATTATGTTTTCTTATCAAAACAATTAGCCACCCCTGAAACTTTACTCGGGGCCAAGGGTGGGGAAAACAACCCACCAGGCTGGGGCACCCACTGCCTGGGGCAGGATCCTAAAGGGGGACATCCCCGGGCCCTGGAGTCCTGCTTTCCAGCTGTTCTCCTAAGATTTTGCCCTTTTTAATGAGGGTTATGGTAATACTCAGCTGCCCCCAAACGCCCCCCCCCCAACAAGGGGTGATTTCATTAGATAATGTTTGGTATTCTAAGCTCTTCCATCATTCACGGCTGCCCCCTACCCCTCCCCATCTGTAAACAGGCTCTGGGATTCCATATCATTTGTCTCCATCTACATCCCACCCCCCTTCTAGAAAACATACAGGGATTAGCCAGAAGGCCCTTTGGAAACATAATCTCAAATGGTCCGGCCTCCTTGAGGCCACAAAACGCAGGAGGGATTGCCCAGAAGATACCCTGAAGTTGGTCTCTTTGGCTTTGTCTGCAGGACCTGGGGAGGGGGACACAATGAATGACTTTCATGGAGGGAGCACATCCTGGACAGCTGAGCATAGCAATTTCCAAGGGAAGTGGGAGTGGAGGGGTGGGGGCCAGTCTCTGAGGATCCCAGCTGAGCGAGGCCTCCACAGCCCACCCCACACCCCACACTCAAAGGGAGACTACCCTGCCACTCTACTCCATTTTGGCCAATCCCTCTTCTCTGAGGCTTCAGCCCACAGCATCATCTATCCACCTTCGGCCCCTGCAATCTCGTCAGGCGGCCCAGCGCCCGACACCCATCCATCAGTGAGAATGTGCTGACCACAAGACCGAGGGGAGCCAGATTTCAAATCAATGGAACACTGGGCATAAATAAAGAACTGACCAACTGCCCCCCTCCCCCTGGCCACCAAATCTCTCTTCTGTCTTTTTAAGATGGTGTTGCAGCTGCCAGGGCCTTGGTATGCACCGACAGAGAGAAAATAGGTAATTCTACTTTCTGAGTCATGTCAATTATGACGTGGTGATAAGAAACATTTTCTATGAATTTTTAAGTACGAGTAATCCAGTTCTACAATTGTCGGGGGGGGGGGGAGCAGCGCTGGAGCTGGAGGGGGCACTGATGCTTATTTTCATCCCAGACAAGCCAGAAGCTACCACTCAGGCACCCTGAGCAGCTCCCTGCTTGCTTCTCATCTGTTCCCCCCACCCCCAGCCCCGGGCTGCTCCCCGACATCCTTCTCCTCCGCCCCCCTGCTTCAGCCTGGCTTTTAAGCCCCATTCTGTGCCTTCAATGAAGCGGTTGTCCTTTAAGGCACATTTAAATGCAAACTACTTCTATATACCAAATATAGTTCTCCAAGCCGGCATTTATTTTTAAACATGGAGAATGAGAGTCTCCCGTAATAAGGCTCGAGATAAATGTTGTGATTTTCAAAATGCTTTTTAGAAAGGGGGGAGGAGGAGGAGAAGAATGAGGCAAAATAAAGAGGTGGGGGAAGAGAAGTCTCCAGCCTGGATGCTGGAAAGGATGCTGGACCATCTCAGTGGGAAGGGGCAGGGCTTGGCCTGGCCACCGGACGTGGAATAAGCCCATTTCTGCTCTGTGAATTCTCTTCACTCAATTGTGCGAGACGGCAAAGTCCACACAGCAAGAATGGAGGGCCCTCTGGCCTCCTGCCCACTCTGGGCACACTGAGAGGGCTGGGGCTCATTGCATGGGGAACGGTGGCCTTACTAAGTCACTGCACAAAAGAGCAGAGTCCCGAAGAACGACCAGACACTGGAAACTGAAGAGCCAGGCCTCGTGGCGGGAGAACAGAGGGGCAGAGACCCAAGAAACCTGGCTGGGAAATCAAATGGTCAAGAGACCTGTGTTCCAATACCAGATTGGCACTAATAATCCGAGGGACCTTTCCTCATCTAGAAAACAAGGGGATTGATACAGATCCAAGGTTCCTGTGAAACCCATGTTCTATAACAAGTCACCAAATAGAACCCTCCTTTTTCCAGGGGAGGCTCAATGATGATGGAGGTCCCTTCTAGTTTTGAAATTCCATGTTCTTGGGACTGTCCCACATCTGCTGCTCAGTGTGCTAAGGTCTCAACAAGCTTGGTTCTGTTTTCTCTGACTGTAACGTTATTTGTTCTAAGGTCCCTCCCAGTTCTGAGATCCCATGTTCTAAGGTCCCTTTCAGCTCAATGTTCTAGGATATGCCTAGCATTCTGTGTTCTGACAATCTAGGTACACAGATCCCCACCAGCTTTAACATGCTGTTAAAGGTCCCTCTAAGCTCTGACAGGGAGGGGGTCCCCTTATCCTTTGGGAAGGGAAAGAAGGGCTCTCCACCACCTCTATGCCATCCGTGAGTTCAGATTTTTTTTTGCTAAAAGTTAAGGGTCCCTTTCCCCAGGAGGCCTGGCCTTGCTCTATCAATGCTATATCAGTTTCTGACTCTAGATCTTCAGTCTTCCCTAGTGGGTGGGAGAAGAGGAGTGGTCAAGGTCAGGGTCCCTATCAAGGCTGTCTTGTGATTGTTATCAGACCTGCAGGAAAACGGAAGGGTCTTCTGCTTCTTCCTAAGGGTGTGGGTATGTGTGGCAGCTATGTGACTCCTCCCCTCTGACATCATCCCATCAATATCTATCCACACCATGAGTCAATGGCCAAATGGCTACACCTTCATCCCAGTAATTCAATCTTTGTTCTTGGAACAGGGATTCCTATCCCAGGTTCAGTGACTGTTTTTTTTAACAGTGATAAGTAGATGTATTTCAATATAGGATTATTTTCCTTTCTATTTTATCCCATGTATTTTAAGCATTTAAAAACACAATTCTGAGAATTCATAATTCACCATATTGCCTGGAGTCCAGGATATAAAAACAGACACTCCAGGTCTAAGACCAGACTGTGTTTAAGTCACAACAGAGAAAAGTTACAGGTGATTCTGAGTTATTCGGCCCATTCAGATAAACCCAGCCAGAGTAGCATGGACATTGAGTTTGCTGGCTTTCAAGGTCAGAAGACCTGGGGGTCAAGTCCTGCTTCTGGCATGTACAAGCTAGGTGCCTCTCTCTGAGATTTTTTTTGTTTTCAGAGGAATTGTTGATGTAGTTGGCACACAGTAGGTGCTAATTGTTGACGTGGCTGGCACATAGTAGGTGCTAAAGGAATATCTGCTGACTGATTGATCTGCATTGGTCAGGAATAGAAGAGTTTCTCCCTGGGGGAACTTCCTAGACTGATGAAACCCAGGCATCACCATAATCAATCACCCAAACTTCCCCAAACATAAAGATGAGAACAGAAGAATGATCATGGCAATAACAATGAACATGAGAGATTCCCGAAGACTTATACCAAAGGTTTCTTCACCTCGCCTAGTTTCTTTGAGCCTCCCTACAGCCCTGTGGGGTAACTGCTACACCCTGCTACACACACAAGGACATGAAAGTTTAGAGACATCTGACCATGGAATAAAATCCAGGACAGAAAATAATCACACATAAGAAGAAACCTATAGATAGAACATGAAGGAGGCAAAAGTGCTTTACAAATAAAATCTCATCTAATTCTCCCCAAAACTCTGGGAAGTGGGTGCTATTATTATCCCCATTCTACAGATGGGAAACTGAGGCCAATGGGGCAAGTGATTTTTGTTAAGTGATCAAGGCTGGATTTGAACTCAGGTCCTTTCTAACCCCTGGCCAGGTTAGACATGTGCTTGTTGTCTCTGTGTGTGTGTGTGTGTGTGTGTGTGTGTGTCCGCGCGCATGCGTGTGTGACATTACTTTGCTGGCCAAATCCCGAGGACTGATTCTGGCTCTATCATCTGAATGCAAGGCACATCACTGCCCACCCACCCTGGTTCTAAGTAGGAGGGGGGAGACTTTAGAAAGAAAAAACCCCACACAATAAAAATCTAAAGATGAATGCTGTACGTATATACATTTAAAAATAAAGGGGAAAGTGCCAGGCCAGAGTCCATTAAAAGGATGGTGTGACTGACATGCGGCTCACTCCTAAATCAAAGCCCCTGCCCCCTCCCCCCCACCGAAGGAAGCCTACCAGACACTCGCTCGGGGACAAAAACCACTTCCCTCCCTCCTTCCCCCGCTAAGCAGGCCATGGATCACACGCAGCTCGGTGGGAATGAATTCCAGGCTCCAGTAAAATCAATAGGGAGTTATGGCCGGGGAGGAGGGGGGAGGAGAGCGGCAGGAGAAGGGGTCTCTGTCTGAAGCCCCAGGGACACCCTAGGCAATGCACGTGTCCCATTGTGGCTGGCCTTCCCACCCCCCTTCTCCTCGACCCTGGATCCTGGTCACCAGCCCCACCGAAGACCCCGGGCTCCCCCGACACCAACTTGCCTGGTGAAATAAAGCCTGGGGATGGGGGAGGGGGGATCTGAGAAGCCAGGCTCCCCCCAATCATCCCACCCTGGGGCCAGGTCTTCATCCTTCCCTAACCCTAGTCTGGGGGGAGGGGGGTCTAAAGGACCTGGTCGCCCCAGCCGTGACCCCCTCCCCCAGGGGACCTGGAGAAGAAGGCCCCAGATGTGCACACCGGCCCCTAGCAGGAGGGCCAGGCCCTTTGTGTGCCCGCCTGCCCTCTCCTATCAAGCTGGGAAATCTGTTCCAAAGGCTTTGTTGGGGGGCAGCGCTGAGCCATGCTACTGTTGTGCGAGCAAAGAAAACAGCCCCCTCTGGGGCTTGGCGTTTTATCGAGGGGCTGAGCAGCTGCAGGCATGTTCATGGCATCTGTGGCTGGAGAGGCGGCCAGCTCCAAAAAGAGCCTGTGCCCCAGGCTCCTCATTCCTTGGGGAGCCCATGCGGGCCCACCCAGCCGCCCCCCTAAAGGAACAACAGTAGCCAGTGCCTGGCCTACCTAAAACGGGGGCAACCACCCCGTCCCAAGGCTAGTTTCAAAGCACTTGAGTGGGAAGAGGGAAAACTGAGCTAGCGAGCCATAGGCCCAGGGTCTGAGGCCCAGCCCCAGCCATCCTCATTCGCCTGGGGTGAGTCATCTGCCCCCCCACCCCGGTTCCCCAATTTCTCCATCAAGAAAATGAAACGAGCAGAGAAAAGCTCAGAAGGGGACTCAGACAAGCAGTTTGTTCCTATCGTGTTAAAGTGAACACAGAATTTAAAAATCCGAACCACATGTAATGTCTGACATGCAATGGATTAACACTCAGTTTTAAAGGCCTTTCCAGTTCTAACATTCTTATGTTCTAAGATTTCCCCCTGTATAGTTCTACCACTTTCTGTACCCCACCCCAGGCCCTGACATTCCCTGTTCTAAGGGGCCCTCCCAGCTCTGACATTCCCTCTTCTGAGACCCCTTCCAGCTCTGACATTCCCTGTTCTAAAGGGCCCTCCCAGCTCTGACATTCCCTGTTCTGAGGCCCCTTCCAGTTCTGACATTCCCTGTTCTAAGGGGTTCTCCCAGTTCTGACCTTCCCTTGTTCTCAGGCCCCTTCCAGCTCTGATATTCCCTGTTCTAAGGGGCCCTCCCAGCTCTGATATTCCCTCTTCTGAGACCCCTTCCAGCTCTGACATTCCGTGTTCTAAAGGGCCCTCCCAGCTCTGACATTCCCTGTTCTAAGGTCCCTCCCAGCTATGGCATTCTGTTTTCTAGGGTCACTTGTACAGCTCCAACATCCCCAGGGCTTAGCACATAGTAGGTATTTAATGAATGCTTATTGATTGAGTCTATATTTAAGGTCCTTTCACCTCTTCTGTTCTGAGGTTCCATCCAAGTAAAGCATTCTAAAAACAAGCCAGGTCTAAGCTCTCCCACCCCCACACAATGACCTTTGATGTTGTCTCAGAAGATGAGGAAGGAGAGGTGGAAAGAATGGCCATCTCTTCTGTAAACTAGGCTGGGGTTTTCCAGAGTGGCTCCGGCATCTGAAAGGGAACCCAACACCCAGGAAAGGGGAGCGTGCCAAGGCTGTGATGGCCCGGGGCTTCCCTCTCTCATCTTGATAAAAAGTGGCATCAAATTCATCCTTGAGTATACCAGGTCTCCATGACCTCGAAGGTTGTCCCAGATTTATAATCAACCAACCTAGACAGCGTCCAGTAGGTGAGAAAGTGAAACCCCAGCCTGGGCTTAGCTCGCTGTGGCAGGTGCCACTGGGCTGGGAGTGGGGCACAACAGTGAGTGCCCGGGCACCAGGGAGGTCAGAAACAAAACCAGGGTACAAGTACACACAGTGGAGGCTGAGACAGACAGACAGACACAGCATTATAGTCTCCAAAGTGCTTAACATCGATCAACGAATGCTTAGCATAGTGCCTGGCACATCGTAGGAGCTTAACAAATATTTATTGACTGACTGATCACCCCAACACTTTTTGCTGGCAAAATACACAGGATGATTTTTAAAAAATCTGGACTCCCAGTGTGCAAACTCTCTCCACCAGGTCAGATCAGCAAATCTTGGGTAATACAGTTATCTTTGATGCCCTCCTTCCCACCACCTCTTGGAATTCCCATATTCTTACTTCAAGGCTCAGAACTGGCGCCACCTCCTACAGGAAGCCCGCCCTACTGCTCCCCAAGCCCAGTTGTTTCTACACTCCCACTCTGGAAATGATTTTGTATGAATTGTGTATTTAATTTTCTGTATGAATGGTGCTAACCTTCAATAAAATATCTGCTGGTCTCTGCCACACAAACACGCACACGCACTAGCAAAATACTAGGCCTGTTTGGGGATTCCAGATGGGAATCCTACGAGGAGGTAGGAATGCTGGGTTTGTCCCTCCTGACACAACGATTCTTGCAGACTCCTGAGCTGGAACGGACCCCAGGGGGTGTCGGCCTCAGCACAGTAAGGCCCCCATACAACCTCCCTGCCAGATGGGTAACTGAATGCTCTCCACCCCTGCTGGCCACAGCAGAAATCGGGGAACAAAGTTCAAGTCCGCACTCCCCAGACTTCTCTGCTTGAGGGACACAGACCTCCAGTTCAACAAACATCTCTGCTACTCCAATGCCAGCTGGAATGGCCACCTGGCAGGGACATGGCCGGAGGGGATTCCTGAGAGGGTACGAGAGCTCTGAAGTGCCTTTGGGCTCTGAGGCTTCAATGCAGGGACAAGGCGGGGCAAAACCCCCTTTCTGGAGGGAGACCAGGAGACAACTTGTAAGCATCCTTTGGAGGAGAGACCTAAGTCAGGCAAAAGGCCAACTCCGCTGAGCCTTTAGGGTGGGGGGCTCAGGAAAGAGCCTCCAAATCCAGGCCTCCTCCCTTAAGAGCAACCTCCATCCTGCCGTCCTCAGACAACAGACATGAGAGCAAATGGAAGGCATGATTACAGTCAAGGCCGCCATGACTCTGCCATCCTTCCCTCAGCACCTGGGCCCTCCTCCCTTGAGATAGCCTTCTACCACGCTGGCCCCTTCTCCCATTGACTCTAAAGACCTGGACCCTACCAGGCTCCTCCTCCCCTCTGATGTGCTGTTGTCTCCCGTGTTAGAAGGTAAGCTCCATAAGGGCAGGCATTGTCTTTCTCTTTGCATTTCTAAGCTACTTGTATCTCATTACCCCCCTACCCAGTCACCTGGAATCTGGCCCCAGACACTTCCTAGCTGTGTGACCCTAGTTGTTTAACCTCTGTTTGCCTCAGTTTCCATATCTGTAAAATGGACATAATAATAGCTGCTAACTCCCAGGGGTTGTTGTGAGGATCAAGAAAGATAATAATTGTAAAGGACTTAACACAGTGCCTTGCACCATATAAATGCTAACTATTATTATCAATTATATTCTATAGTATAATATACATTAGTATATAATATTGTTATTATTGTCATTATTATCGCCAGCGCTGATGTTCTTAATTCTAAATATCCCTCCCAATCTAGAATCCCTTGGAAGGGAGGAAGAGTTCCTCTAATCCTGCCACACCAAGCCGCCAATCCAGGGGACTTTTACCTGAAGCATTTCTACTCCTCTGTAATTTGGCCCAATTTCAAAGACCCCGGGAACGCAGAGCAGGCCAAGGAACCCACTGTGAGGTCCGTGGCCAACAGAGCGTTTTGTTTTCCAAGGGCCCCGGGATGACCACCCCCCCCCCCCGACTCACACACACCAAAGGCTTCTCCAGTTACCAGAATTCTATTAGAGCAGAGAAAATTGCTGTGTTTTCAAAATAAAGCCACATGTGCTACCCCAGGGCTGTAAACACCACGCACCCCCAAGGTTCCTCCCCACCCATACCATGGCCTTTCATTTCTTTAATATAAACGCAATCAGATGTGCGACATTCCTACAATATTTCCAAGACAGGGATGGAGAAAGCAAAGACTCCTGGGGACAAAAAAGCCACTCGTCCCCTCCCTTACACTGGGGAAGTGGGGGAAGGGGTGGAGAAGAGTTTTGAAACCAATGGGTGGGTGGGGGCACACCCACAGGACTGTGGCTGCCCAGGAAACCGCCTCAGCTACTACCGGGGAACTCCTTCTCCACTCAAAAGCAACAGGACAAATTTATCCAACAAGCAAGCAATCCACATTTAGTAAGCACCTACTGCGTGCAAGGCATTGTGCTGAACACAGAAGTGGAAACGGGTGGCTCAAGAGCTAAGAGGGGCCTTTGAGGCCAGGCAGTTCCCATCCCCCCTTCCCCACCTTTTCACAAAGGAGGAAACTAAGGCCCAGAAGTTAGGCAACCTGTCCAAAACAAGGCCCTCCAGGTGTAGACCCCCTTTCAAGGAGGGGAATGATCTTGTTTCCTGCAGGTCAGAATGTAAGTTCTCTGAGGACAGGGGCTATCTTTGCAGTGTCTAGCCCAGTGCCTGGCACACTGAAGAGTTAATAAATGTCTGCTAATTAATGATTAATTTCCCAACCACAACAAAACAGAACAGGCTGCCCTGTGAAGGGATGAGCTCCCCATCACTGGAGGTATTCCAGGCTTAAGAGCATGAAGTGTAGGTGGGACTCCAAACCCAATGAGATCTCTTCCCACTAAGACTCCGATTCACCCCTCCCAGAATACAGCGCTCACTGGCATCAGACATGTTTACACCTGCAGCTTCTGCTGGAAGGGGTGATGGTGAGTGAGCTGATGGGAAGCTTGAGCAAAGCCCCTGGTCTGATCCTCTGGGAGGAACGCATCAGCAAGGCTGACATTTACTAGTCTGGAGCCCCCAGCCCCCCCAGCCCTCCCTGCCCCTCCAAGATGTACAATGAACGGAAGTGAGGACCCAGGGCAATGAAGCCGTACGAAGGATCCAGTTTGATCCCACGGTCTCGGAGGGAGGGGTTCAGCCTCAGCAGCCTCAGCTCCCCCACCCCAGACGCGGGACCCCTTCATGCCGCAGCCCCCACTTCTCCAGGATTCCCGGCTGCTATCCCCTCTGCCCAGCCCCCAGGACAAGGCAGGCCTTGGAGGATGGGGAGGGGTCCTCCCCAGGAATCCCCAAGGCCAGGCACAGACACAAACAGAGGCCTCGACAGCTGGCAAGGACCAGGAAAAACAGCCAACTCCTTCATTTCATAAAAAGGAAAACTGATGGAGGTGTTCATGACCATTGAGGAAGGTCCACGATCAAATCCATAGTCACAGAGGGGTAAACTGAGGCTGAGCACTCACAGCGGGACCCGAATTCAGGCCTCTTCCCTTACGGGAGGGAGATGCCCAGAGGAAAGGGATGTGGGAGCGAAGGGAAGGTGTTCAGAGACTTCACCTTAGCTGTCAGACTGGACGTCAGCCTGCCCTTCTCTGTGCCCTCACACCCTTGGGAGATAGAACCCGTAGGTGATGGGGGATAGTATTCAGGGATCCCTGGCTTCTGCTTGGTCCCCCGGACCCCCCAGACCCTCCCTGGTCAGGTGAGGAAGACCAGATTGCATGTATAAGCTCCGGGGCACCCCACAACCCGCCCCGCCCAAACCTCCCTATTTCTGAGGCCACCAGTCACCATCTTCCAAGGACCCCCAGGTTTCCAACCTCAGTCATGCCTGACTCATCCCTCTCCTCCACCTCCCCCTGCCCCCACATTGAATCATATGCCAAAGTGCCTAAGAGACCATCTAGCCCTCATTTTACAGATGAGGAAACTGAGGCTCAGAAAGTGACTTGTGGAGACGATGTCTGAGGCAGGATTTATATATGGGTCTTCCTGAGCCCACGCCCAGCATTCTATCCACTAAGCCACACTATCTCTCACACCTGCCAACCCAGTTCATAACATACTACTATTAACAGTTAGCATATATATAGCACCTACTATGTGTCAGGCACTGCGCTAAGTGCTTTATAAATATTAACTCATTTATCCTTCCAACAACCCTGGGAGCCAGGTGCTCTTATATTCACAGCTGAGGAAACTGAAGCAAGCAGAGGTTAAGTGACTAGCCCAGGGTCATGCAGCTAGGAAGTATCTGTGCGTTATTTATTATCACACAAAGATTGTGATAGCCTCAGTTTCCTTCGAGATCAAGTCAAGGAATCAGGATTCAGATGATGCCCCCGTCTCCCACACCCCTCTAACGAGCTATGAAGTTCTATGAGATTTTGAGGGAGGCGCTGATTCTGGCCCGCCCGCTGCAGGGCATAGCTGCAGCATAGGGAGGCTCCCCTGCCAGCTCACTGCGGGGCCCTGGATGGCGGCAGACTCTGGGATCCAGACCCGAAATGGATGAACCGGGAGCCTCTTCTCCCTTCCCCTCCCTCCTTGCTCATCAGCAGTAAGCAGCACATCTGTCTTATTCATAGCAGGACAAACAGGGTAAAGAATCTAGAGCCCCGAAAACAAAACGCAGACACTCACATGCTCTGGGAGAACCCCCCCCCCGGCACATGAGCTGCCACCCCAACCCCTCCCCAGAGGTGAACCAGATGCCCGGCTGCCGCCCGTCGCAGGGGCATGGGCCTCAGCCACAGGCACCTCCCCCACTCTGGGCACGACAGAAAGGAAAAATCAAAACAGCCCCCCAATCTCCTCAGCCCCCCTCCCCGTCTGGAGAAGCATAACTCCCTCTCCAGCAAGTCTGAGCACGCGCCAGGCATGGCGAACGCAGAGTTCCTACATCTGGACAGGCGGCTATGATTCACCAGAGGCTTCCCAATTACAGAGTAATTACCATCACTTAACACGGATAACACATACATTAAAGGAGGGGGCCCCCAAAACACAGGAATGGTAGGTACCGTGTGAGACAGAGCGACTCTTCTGAAAACCAGCACTGTGATAAAGGACAAGATGATCCCAGTGGGCACGGGGCTGCCATGATGCCCAGAAACGTCCCCCTGAAATGACAGGACACCCTGGGGCTCTATTATTATTAATAATCGATTTGTACATATTTATTCGACATGCTTCTAGGGATGCACGTGTTCTCTCCCCCATCATCAGAACGTCAGCTCTTTGCTCGTAAGGATGGTTTCTTTCTTTCTACTTAAATCCCCAGTGCCTGCCACAGCCAGCTAGTATTTAAGCACCTACTATGTGCTGGGTACTTGGTGCAGCATGAGGACCCCAAGAAAGGCCGAAGCCAGTCCCTGCTCCCAAGGAGCTCCCAGCCTAATGGAAGAAGGTAACGTACAAACAAGAAAGGTGCTGGCATGGTGGGGAGGGACGACCCAGAAAGGCTTCTTGCAGATGGCGGGATTTGCCTGGGACTTGAAGGAAGGTAGAGATGAAAAGGTCAAGAGCGCAGTGTTTTTGGCATACAGTAAACACTTAATATGTGCTTGTTGACAGACTATTATCAACAATAACGATGGCTCCAGTTTCTCCAACGACAGTAACAATGGATTTAGTGACTTCCATTTTTATAAAGGTGTTGGGTTCAAAATGTTTTCCTGCTAAAAGCTCCACAGGATTATTCCAAAAGCAAATAAGATTATCCCCAATTTACAGATGAGAAATGAAGGCTCACTTGAACTCTTCTTCCCACAGCTCTCTACTTTGGAGTCTCAACCTGAGTTTGCTGGTGCCAGTTCTTTCCATCACATCACACTCTCCCACCTCATCTGGGGAAAAAAGGCCTTCCAAGCACCAGACAGTGCTGCCAAGGATGAGGGACAACCCGTTATATCAGGGTCTACTCGGACATCTGCGGCGAATGAGCATTAAATACCCATCTGTGAACTGAACTGTTATTTAAATTCCCCGTGTCTCCAGCTGAGTTTCTTCATCTATAATCCCAGGGAACTGATTCACGATCTCCAAGGGTCCTCCCAGCTCAGACATTCCGTGTCCCTTCCACCTTTGATGTTTGATCCAACTGGTTTCACGTCCCTTTTCAGCTCAAACACTCTAAGGACAATCTCATTTCTTTATTGTCTACTAGGACCAGGGGTTAGGGAAGAAGGTTGGGCCCTTCTGTTCAAAACGCCAGTAGAAGTGTGCCCTGCCCCCTGGCCCCCAAAGTTAACTAATACTCAATGACGCATGTCCAGTGAATGAGGGAAGTATGTCACGTCACTCAATGGCCAAGGAAGGAAAGCCTGTTTAAGACTAGGAGGCTCAAGGAAGTCTTCCAGGAAAAGGTGGCACCCAAGCAAGATTTTCAACAGGTCAAGATTCTAGGCACAAAAAAATTGGCCAAGTGGGGGTATGGAGCTATAATCATGCTTTAGAGTATAAGGGGGGGGGGGGGGACCAGTGAGAGAGGAAACTAGAAATCTCAATGTTACAGGGGACCTAGTCTAATTTTTACCCGTAAAAGAAATCTCCCACTGATGGTTATATAGTCTCTGGCTTGCCGCACCTCCAGGGATGGGGAACTCGCTACCTTCTAAGGCTGTCCATTCTGTCTTGGACAGATCTGACTGTTAGAAAGGGGTTGGGAAGTTTTTGATTGTTTATACATATATCCAATTTGGAGGTCCTAGGGTAGATCAGAATCTGACATCAGAAAGGCATACATTTAACACTGCAGGGTCAGCTTAGAGTACTCTTTGTTTTACAGATGAGGAAACTGAGCCTCAGAGATTTTCAGGGACTTGCCCAGGATCCCACGACAAGAGGTCTCCCTACATACGAGAGCGCTGCTCCGTCCACTTTGCCATAAAGGCCGACGAGAAGAGGGCTTTAAATGCCAAGCTGAGAACGCTCACTTTGTCCAGTTAACAACAGGGCGCCACCGACTCTAGGAATTTTAGGGCCGGGCACATGAGTTCCTTGAGGAAGGAGACAAGACTTGCCCCCTGCAGCCCCACAGCTTAACTCAGGGCCAGAAGAGTAAATATTTACTGAACGAACTGAATAAATGAATATTTTATGGCCCATGACTTTTTTCTTACCACATTTCCAAAGGAAACAACAACCCCCCCTTCTTATTTTCAGCTTTAGTAATATCTGTATTTGCCCAGGTAGCCCCAAAGAACAGGAACGTCCTGATAAAGGAGGCCAGAGGCATCCCTACGTGGGCAGGGGGGAGAGAGTGAGCTGGAGTCCACTGGCGAGGTCCGCCCCCCTCCCTGCTAGGGTCAGCCCAGTCTAGAGGAGGTCTTCTTGCCACCTACCCCAGGCTCCGTCCAGCAGTGGACAAAGAGGCTCTACCAACGCTTCCCAAAAATAACCAACCACAAAACACACAAAAACACATGTACCAACCACCCCAGGGCAGGAGCTGAGACAACAGGAAAGGGAACGGGCCAGGGCTGCAGGCCCTGAATTTGGTTTTTTTTTGGGGGGGAGGGGGGCAGGGAGAAGGGGAGACAGTGAGAGGCAGCACCAGGTGTGGCCTTCCGTGGGTCCCCTTCATGCATTTCTGAGGTTCCTCTTGGTTTGCTGGGTAGAAGGGATGACAGAGTCCAGAAGGAGGATTGGGGAGGGAAGAAGATGTAGAAAAATCAGAAAGCACCTGAGGAATGGAACGGATAACTGGACTAGTGATGGAAACATCATGGTCCCCACAAGACACAAGCAGAATCACCGGTAAGGCACAAGTAGACACAGAGCCTCAAATCGAACCCAGTTTCTAGGCCTAAGCGAATCTAAGAAAGAAGTGTCGATACCTTCCAGCGATAAGGCAGAAAAGGAAAATCTAGGAAAGTACTGATTGATAATACCCTCTAGTTCCAGTTATGTACCCTTCTTTGCTACAGACCTCAGTACAGATGTCTACAAAAGACAGGGATGTCCGAGCTCAGGGGTTCTTAGCCCAGGGCCCACAAACATATTCTTTTCAGTAAGCTGATGATGGTATTTCATTATAAGTGGTTTCTTTTTCGAATGCATTTACAAACACTATGCTCAAAGAGGGTCCCTAGGCTTCATCAGAGTGACTGCCAAAGGGGTCCCTTGTACAAAAACAGACCCTCGGTCGGAGATGACCCTGAACGTTCTAACGTTCCCTGCTTCAACATCCTTCAATGTTCTAACGTTCTGCATTCCAAGCTCCATGCCAGCGCTGACAGTCTCCTGTCCTTGCATTCTACACTCCAAAGTTCTCTACTTGGTTATTCTATGATCTAAGAGCCCTCTCAGCTCCAGGGCTCCGTGGTTACATGCACAAAATATACCTGCCCTGGTGGCTGATCCAAATTCACCACAAGGGAACACGAAGATTTCCCCCTCTTCTCTTTGTCTGCCTGCATCCCTACAACGAGGGTCTGACCACTTCCAAAACACTTACCTTCACGGATCCCCTTGCATGTCAGGGCAAAGCTGGATCCCAAAGCTGCATTTAAGGGGAGACATGACTTCAGGCTACCTAAAGGCTGGGCCTTGGGAACCCTGTTCAAAGCTTTGGGTTCCCAGGGGCCTATGTGGCCACCCCACCCCAGAGCCCCACAAGCAGGAACCAAAGCTGGCCTTTCTCCTTGTCTGTGGCCTGCAAGGATGGCCACTTGCACTCATGCCAGAATGGACTGATGTCAGATTTCTAGTCTAGATACTTCTAGTGACTACCCAGGTGGCCTTGGCAGGGAAGGAGAAAGGACCTCAGAAGTCTGCTGCTTCAACCTGGACATGTTACACAGGAGGAAACGGAGGCTCAGAGTTGAATGACTCCACCAAGGTCACAAAGGTAATAACCAACAGAGATAGAACTGGAACCAAGAGGCTGACCCCAAAGCCAAGGCGTAACCCAACTCTGCACTTAACTAGCACTTACCAGGTCCCAAGCACAGCTAGAACAACACGGGAAGATGGGCCAGATAATGCTGAGAAACAGAGCATGCCTGGAGGCCTGGGGTCTCCCTGGGCAGAGCCCAGTGACCAGGACGGTCAAAGGCCCCGAGAGGACGCCACGCAAGGGTAGGCCAGGAAGTGGGTAAACCTGGAGGAAAACGGCAGCTCAGGGGAACTGGTTAGCTGTGTCCTGCTGGAGACCAGACTTGGCTCCTGGTTTGGCCCCAAAGGTCAGGGGGGTAGGTTAAGCTGAAAAGGGGGCAGAGGCAGGCTGGGTGTGAGGGATGGCTTCCTAACAGTCGGAGCTACCCAAGGTGGGACAGAAAGACAGAGAAGACCCACACCAGCAGGAGGTGAAACAGAGATGGGGGGAGACGCTGAGGGGACGGCCAGGGCACAGAGATGGAGAACGGGGACCATACGGTTCTCTCTTCACCCCCCAAGGTCAGAAGGCAAGGATTTTGTTTTGGGATGCTTTTGTTTGAGTTCTTAAAAATTATTACTTTGGGGGTGGGGTTATGATGTTTTGTGTGTACAGACTGTTTTCACCTTGCCCCGATGACCGTTAGGTTAATGCATTTTTAAAAGGAAAGATTTTAACGTGCTCAATCGATCCCCTTTCGCCCAGCTGCCCCTCCATCCACTGAGGCTGAGTCTGGAGGGGGAGGAGGGGCCGCGGCGACCTGAGAACACACCCTTCCAACCAATGTTGTTGCCCTGGACCAGCGGACTTCCAAGGACCTCGAACCATTCCTGTGTTCCGCCATCAAGTTCAATGGGAAGGGCTGATCCCCTTCTATGCCTGAGCCCAATCAGGACCCACCTCTCACTCCACGGGAGGGTCCAAGGCGATAGAAGGGATATCCTGGAGGGATAAACACACAGGGTTTAGAGTTGAAAGGGACCTTCCTTAAGGCACTAGAAACAGGACTTGGGTTCAAATCCTGCCTCTTACAATTAAGACCTGTGTGACCTTGGGCCAATCATTTTAGGGTCTAGGCCTCATTTTCCTATCTGTAAAATAAAGGAGGATTGGGCCTGAGAATCCTTCCAGCAGTAATAAATCACAACCTTGGGCTTGGGTCTTCCTCTTCCTAAACCTCAGTTTCCCCATCTGTAAAATGAACGGGATGACTTGAGATCCTTTCCAGAACACTGGTCTTCTTCTAACGCTGACAGCTAGAGTTCCCTTCCCAGTGCCCCCACCGCCTCTCTCCCCCCTCCCATCTAATTTGGGTCCGATTAGGGACAGTCAGAAAGCCAAGGGCCCGGCACTTGGCCCCGGTATGGATCGGCTTCTCTCCTCGCCTCCTGCTTGTGCTCCTTCCCCCTCTCCCTCGCATACCCCCCCCCTCCCCATCTCCCCTCCCCCGGCCACCAGCAGAGGCTCGGCTCTGTCTCAAGTGAAAATCCTCACCAGGGCTTAGCAGATGGGCCTTCCCAAAATACAGCACATGGAGCTGGTTTCGTGACTAACAAAATATGCCAGCCAGGACAGCCTGATCCCCCCGTGCGATAACCATGACTGTTTTCAGGAACAGGATTTTACACGTTTCCGAGGACTGGCGGGGCAGCGGTGGCTGGCGGCTTGCCACCAATGCCTGCATCTCTGCATCCTGTGCGCTCCAAGGTGCTTGCAAGGGAGCATCCTGGGACCAGAGCTCCATAACTGGATGGAACCTCAGAGGCGAGGGAGGGAAAGAAGGAAGAAGGTGGAAGGAGGGAGGATGGGAGGAAGGAGGGGAAGAAAGATTTATTAAGTACCCACCATATGCCAGGCACCGTGCTAAGCACTGTTATCTCATTGGAGCCTGACAACAACCCTGAGAGGTAGGAACTATTGTAACCCCATTTTACAGGTCAGGAAACTGAGCCAAACAGGGGGTAAGTGACTGGCCCAAGGTCACACAGCCAGTAACTATCAGAGCCGAACCTGAACTCAGATCTTCCAGACTCCAGGCCCAGCGCTCTGCATTGTGGCACCCCCTAGTGGCCACTAATAGGCCATGGAGAGATTGTCGATGCCTTCGACTAAAGACAGGAGCAGATTCTGAAAGTGTGGGTCATAAGTCAGATTCTGTATACAGAGGCGGAGGAACTTCCAGGATCATCCAGTCCAACCTTCATCTTACAGATTAAGAAACTGAGGCTGAGAAGTGTCGAGTGACAAAGGAAATTCAGTGGCAGGGGCTGGTTTGAACACAGGCCCTTTGCCTCTTCCAGGGTACCACACTGCCTCTTCCCCCTTCATGTCATGCTTTAAGGGTCACAAAACGCCATCCTTCCCAACAGCCCAGATATTACTATCCCCATTTTCCAGATGAGGACAAGTGGTCTGCCAAAGTTAATACCAGCCTGGTATGCATAAAACCATACTGTCCCCCTGGGGCTCTGGGGATAGTACAGGATTCAGCTCTATCTCTCAAAGAGCCTATGACTGCGCTGGGCATGACTGGCTACCTCTGAATACAGACTGTGTGATTTACAGCTCAAGTAGTAAACCATGGTGCAGATGAGTAAACTGAGGCACTCTATTCCAGATAGAGAAAGGAGCTCAGCACCAACAAGGACCATTAGCCGGGGTCTCAGGACCTGGAGACCCCCAGCAAGTCAGATCCATCAAACCTGCCTCCCTCCCCACCCCGCAGAAACATCCTTGGCTTCCCATGCAACCCCGCGTTACAAGCACATAGGGGACGGTCGCACACAGGGTGAAAGACTGATACCAATAGCTATTCCTCCACCTCATCCCAGTGCTGTCGGCATAACCTTAGGAATGCTAAATATATACATAGCTCTGGACCCCGGGGCAGAGATGATAGGAATTCTGAAGCAGCCTGGGACAGAGGGGGGAAAAGAATCTTCCTTTTTTCTTTCCTTCTCTCTCTCCCTTCCTTCCTTTCCTTTTCTTTCTTTCCTTCTGTCCTTTCTTTTTCCTTTCCCTTGTCCCTCTCTTTTCTTTCCT
>NW_020949602.1:1094138-1095893 GCF_900497805.2 Vombatus ursinus
TTCTGTCCTTTCTTTTTCCTTTCCCTTGTCCCTCTCTTTTCTTTCCTCCCCTCTCTCCCTTCCTTCCTTCCTTCCCTCTCTTTTTCCCTTCTGTCCTTTCTTTTTCTTTTCCCTTGTCCCTCCTTTTCTTTCCTTCCTCCCTCCCTCCTTCCCCAATACCATCATTTCTAAACTGACCTCCCCCCTAAATGTTTTTTTTTTTCATTCACTCTACTAATACTTCTCCTTCCAAGGGGAGGAGCTCAAGAAATGTTTACTATGGGCTTTCTCTTTGCTCCCTGGAGGAAGGAGACAGCTCTGGGTCTGGAGAAGATGGAGAATCCTGGCCTTGGAGTCAGGAGACGCTGAACTTGGGTGTGAATCCTGCCTGGGCGTACCCTCTGCAGGGTTATGGGAAGTTGCTTCATTTCTAAACTGTCCTAGAGCGTCCACGGGGAGGCTGACTCACCCTAGCTCGGTGAGGGAGGAAGGGGCCGAGCTGCGATCGGCAGCCGGGTCATCTGACCCAAGGCCAGGGCGCTCTCCTCACTGACTCTCCTGAACGATGGGGCCCCACCGGCTCTCACTGAGGCCTTCCCCGCATGGCTCTGCTCATGGTACCAGGGAGACCTTGGGCTCCCTCTAGGCTGGGGCGGAGGATGCCAGGCTCATAGGGCAGCACTCACTAGACCGTTCTCTGGGGCAGCCTGAAGGCGGGCCCATCTTGGAACCAAGGCCCTACAGACCTGAGATGAGGCACATAGAAAAACCCTAGCCTGGGTCTTGTGTGCTCTTAGGATGGAAATGTTCTTCCCCTCAGAAGGAAACTCTGGTCAGCTCTAAGCCTCCTCCCTGCACTGCTTCAAGAGAACACGGGAAAACAACCTCGAGGTGACCCCGGCACTGTCCCCTCAGCCCAGCCAAATCCTTTGGCCCCTTCTCTGCCCCCCGCTTCCTACCCAAGCACCAGGGGCCTGGCTCACAACGGCAGGCAGGCACCTGCCAGCACTGGACTCTGGTCTGCAGGGGACACCTCAGCTGCCCAGCGGTCAACATCACAGCTCTGCCCTGGGTCACGATGACCCGAGCCCTGTTTGCTGGACAGTGGGGCATGTGTGCCAGCAAATGACTCTTTCTGTGGCCAAGCTCAACCAGAGCCTCCGAGATCAGGGAAGGGAAAGGAGGAGGGGGAGGGGAGAATTAGCCAGGAAAGAGGGAGGAGAAAAGGGAAGGAGAAGGTGAGGAGAGGGGGATAGTCAGGAGCAGAGGAGGAGGGACAAAAGGACAAGCAAAGACAGAAGGCGGAGAGGAAGGGGACGTCCACCCATGGATTTTCCTCGGCCCTGGCTCACAGGCCCTCGAACACTTTGCTGGGGAAGACCACAGGGCTCTCTGAGGCTAATCTACTCCACGGAGAAGCTGAATGGCCCCAGCTGCAACTAGAACCCAGATATCCTGACCCCCAGCAAGGCCCCCATGCAACCCCAGGACATGGTCTCAGAGGCATGTTCCAGCTCTGAATCCTACCAGCTTACCGGAAAGCAAAGAAGACCAGGATCAATGTAAAGGGAAACAGGGCAGCATGGGGGAACGGTCACTGGGTGGCAGGCCTGGAGACCTGGGCTCGCATCCAGGGCCTAGCCTGACCAACCCGGGCAAGCTTGGCCAAGACCATTGACCTCTCCAGT
This sequence comes from Vombatus ursinus, assembly GCF_900497805.2. Classification (NCBI taxonomy): domain Eukaryota; kingdom Metazoa; phylum Chordata; class Mammalia; order Diprotodontia; family Vombatidae; genus Vombatus; species Vombatus ursinus. The sequence continues at coordinate 1,095,806 of NW_020949602.1, forward strand.
CCTCTGATTTCCGCATCTGGAAATGTGCTAGACTCAGGTTCCTCCCTGCCCTGTCATTCCAGTTCTAAGCTCCCTGCCCTGCCATTCC
>NW_020949602.1:1095903-1099394 GCF_900497805.2 Vombatus ursinus
GTTCTAAGCTCCCTGCCCTGCCATTCCACATTCTAAGCTTCTAGCCCTGCTATTCCAGTTCTAAGCTCCCTGCCCTGCCATTCCACGTTCTAAGCTCCCCTTTAAAAAAATCCAACACAAGGGTACCTGTCCAGCCTCACTGGTCGCTTCTGCCAAAATTTAGCCAAACCCTAAGGGAGTGTGGGCACAGATCTGCAGGGATCGGGTGTCAGCCTTGAGCAAGAAATCTGACATTCCAGCAGGGGTTTGGTTCTAGGGCATCATCCCATGTGCCTATGGCCCCTTCCTCCAAGTAACCTTATGATGGAGGTGGGGAGAGTAGGGTAGTCCCATTGACAAGAGGAGGCTGGAGCCTGGAGAGGGATCGGGGTACGAGAAAGATGCATTTTGACCACGTTCGGTGACCGCGTCTCCCTACTGATGGAGAGCTGGAAAGTCCTCCGCACCAATGGGAGGGCCTGGATTTCCTCCCCATCCCCCACACTGGCCAAGCAGAACCACATTAAGCCCGGGGACTAACTTTGCTCCGAGATTACTCTTTACCAGGAGCCATGGGAGCTGGAAGGGCCTGAGCAAGGAACATCACACTGGCCTTGGCCCAGGGCCATGACATTCAATGCACCAAGAGGGAAAATGTCAGGGTATGACCCCACTGCAACTAGAACCCAGGTGTCCTGACTCCGACCAGGGCCCATTATGCTGACCCCACGCACCAAGGCCATCATTTCCAGCAATTTTAGAGAGGAAACAAATTATTCAGGAGGAGAACTGCCCTTCCTAATCTTGGTCACCTCCTCCCTGACACGCACACTAACGAGAGTGTGACCTCGGAGCAAAGTTAACTGTCCCGCTGGGTCTAGGTCTGGGCACCATGTCTTAGGAAGGACATTACCAAGCTGGAAGGAACTCAAGAAAGCTACCTAGATGGCAGTGAAGTTCAAAACATGTTCTGTGTTCTAAGGCCCCTCCCAGCTCTGACATCCCCTGTTCTAAGGCCCCTCCCAGCCCTGACCTCCCCTGTTCTAAGAACCCTTCCAGCCCTGACCTCCCCTGTTCTAAGGCCCCCCCAGCCCTGACCTCCCCTGTTCTAAGGTCCACTTCCAGCCCTGACCTCCCCTGTTCTAAGGTCCCCTCCCTTAGAGGACGGCCATGGAAAGGGGGAGAGGCCCGGACTCCCCTTCCAGGCGGGGATCTGCGATCCTGGTCAATACCTCCCCTCAGGGCAGGTGGGGAGAGTCTGGAAAATGGGAGGAAAAAATAACAGGAAGATTTTAGATCAAGGCTTTCCCTTCTGTTTTCTCTAGAGAAGAAAACGATCCAGGAATGGGGGGAGTGAACGGTCTAACTGAGAAGGAAGCCCAAGTTGGGGAGGGCGTGGTGATGGTGGGAGAGCCCCCAGTGGCCAGGACAAGGAAATGGTGCAGGCGGGAGGTGGCCCGACCTTCGAAAAGCCTCTCATGTCAGTCTTGGTTGAGCGATGGAGAGGACGCCTGGAGGACAAGAGTTAGTGGGGTTCAGTCAGGCTGAAAGCCCAAAGCCAGCTTGGAAGGTCTCCAGTGGGGTGCCCCAGGGATCTGTGCCAGGTAACACTTTTATCAATGACTGAAAGGTATTATTCAGTCCACCACTGGCACAGAACTGAGAAGCGTTAATTCACGGTACTGGATGACAAGAGTCAGGATCTGTTCCAGAATACTGGACTAAAACTAGGCAGGTAACATTTAGGAGGAGGAATAAGGACTGCACTCTGAGAACCGACTGGTACAGGGAACTCCCAGGGAGGAAATGCCCTCCACCGATGCAGGTTGGCACTTTCTCTGCAATTTACAATTTCAGTGAATTGCCTAGAACAGTGGGCAGGGGCCCACAGTCAGTACACAAGTAAGAGAGGCAAGAACGTAAAGTCTTCCTGACCTGGAAGCTGGCTTTCTATCTACCACATTTTGATACCAGACAACATCTACAAGAAATAAATATAAAAGCCTTCACCTTTAGGTCCAAAAAGACAATGGCCTGAGTAAAAGCTAGGTGGCACAGTAAAAAGAGATTTGGATTTCACATCGAGACCCAAATGAGAATTCTGCTTAGACCCTTACCAGTTAACGTCACATAGCCAGGTCATGTTATCAGCTCTATGCCTCAGTTTCCTGTTATTTTCGATAACTTCTAAGAACCCTTCTAGCTCTAAATCTATGACCCTACAAAAAGGGGGATGGGGAGGTGGGAAGGGAGGTAGATGTGGTTAAACAACCATTTGTCTGAAAAAGATGCTTAGATTTTGAGGTTAGTTATTTCACGGACTCCCAGTTGGGGGGCAGTCCTCACCGTGAGGGGGAGGAGAGATGGCCAACAGCCCTGACCAGGCAGGCGACTGTCCCCGCTGGTTTCTACCACGTCGAATCCTGAAGTTCAAATGTGGGGAGGGGGGAGCAGCCCAGCTGGAAGGGGGTACCAGGGAAGACCAGAAGGAAAAATAACTCCACCCTCAACACCTCCCCTTTCCCAACACTGAAACTGGCATTGTGTTTAATTCAACAAGTGTGTAGGGGGTGAATTAAGTCAAAGAGGGCGGCCAGAGGCTGCCCTCACGGGGTTTCATTCTGATAACCAAATACACTTTTACTTTAAGCAAATCCAACACAGGAAAATGAGATGTCCCCCAAACGGAGGGGAAACAGGACAGAGACCTCAGAGGCTGAATAATTCCTGGCGGTGCTCAAGTCAAACGTGGAATTCCTTTAACATAACCAGGATCGAGTCTCCAAAATAGATCGCGCCCAACTTGTCAGTGCCTGACATCTGACGTTGCTGCGTGTGCAGGAGGGGACGCCCCAGACCGAGCCCCGGCACCCCTCTCTGTGCCTGGGGGAATCAGGGAGGAGGGGGGACCCTCTCCCCAACAGACCCGGGCAGACTTGCTGTCCAATCTGAACATCTCTGCCGCGTAATGTGCCCGCTTCACGGCGGTCAGAATCGAGGCTGAGCTGAGCACACAGAAACGAACCAGCTGGAGCGCTGCTGCAGCCTCATGAAATAATGAAATGCCAAACCAGCCCCTCCATCGGCTCCAGTCTCTCAGGTCACCTACCAGATTAGAAGGCCTGTTGCTAAGGCAACCATATCTTGCCAATGCAAGCTGAACTTACCCATAATTTTTAACCCTTTCAGGAGCCCAACAGGGGAGCGGTTGGGAGGCAGGCTACACCTCCTGGAAACTTGGCCTGACTCCCAGGTGGCGATTTCTCTATTGGTTGGGGCCCTATAATTTTTTAACTAATTAATTTATCCAGTAGGGGATGGGTTGTCAGATTTGTAGAACGCTATAGCTGAATAAGGCCTTAGAATGGGAGAATAAAGGGCACTGAATTGGGGCGGGGGGGGGGGCCTTGGAACAGAGAATGTCCGAGCTGAGAAGGCTCTCAAAGCATTAGAACACAATATGCTTTTAGAGCAGGAAGGGCCTTTAGAACAGAGAATCTCAGAGCTGGAAA
>NW_020949602.1:1099404-1130207 GCF_900497805.2 Vombatus ursinus
GAGCAAGAAGAGCCCTTAGAACAGGGAATGTCAGAGCTGGGAAGGCTAGAATGTCAGAACACAATAGACCATCAGAGCAGGAAGGAACCTTAGAACAGAAAATATCAGAGCTGGAAAGGATCTTAGAACCTAGATATTAGAAACAGAAGACAATACCAAATGTCAAATCTAACAGGGCTCTCAGAAAAGAGTGTTAGGACTGGCTGCGCCCCCGGAATGTGGAATGTCAGAGCAGGGAGGGGCCTGACCATTCAGCTCATAAAAATCCTGTAACGTTTTTGAATGCCACACCATCGATTCAAGAACGCGCTCTCCTTAGCTTCACAAAACCACCCAGAGACCATAACAATGCGGCCAACTTTTCGTTGCATCTGGCAACTCATCCCAAAATGCGAGATATGAATATGAAATGCAAATAAACAAAGGGGAAAATCGGACTTTTACAACCCTCCTGGTCAGCCGCGGCGGCCGTGTCCTACAGAACACGGGCTGGTCCTTCTGCGGGGAACAGAAGGCAGCCCTGAGCGTGCTCAGAGGGGGACAGATGGTTACAATTGTACCATCATTTTCCAGTTGTCTGAGAGGCGCCTCCTGCCAAATGACAAGTCTTTCCCCCGTCCCCCCCAAATCACGATCTCAGCGGCAGGAATGCCAGCCGTTAAAAGGGCTTCCACCAGCCCCAGCCCCAGCCCCTCGGGCCGGGCCAGTCCTGCTCCGCCAGTCACTCATCAGCTAAGCTCACACTTGCGAGCGCACGCGTACATGTGTGTGCGTGCGGGTGGGGAGAGCCCACCACCACCCGGAGGACTGTCGATTCCTGGCCCCCTCAGGCCCAATGTCTGTCTTGGATTTGGATGACCAGCTCTGCGATGGGCTCTGTCTGCACCTTCAGAATTCCTTCCCAAGCATCTCAAATGTTGGGGGGAAAGAGGCCTGGGAAAACTTTTATGGGAGAAAAGCCACGTTGGGCACAGGCAGCAGTAGGAGGGTGTTGATTTCCCGGGCCCCCTCCCTGCTGCCGCGGCTGCCCACAATCCACTCAATCCCTCTCCCCTCCCTGGGGAGAAATCTTCACGGGGCATGGGCCACATCTGTGCCTGGGCAGCTTGGGTTGCAGTAATCTCCCCCCAGAGAGGTGGGGGGTGGAGATAAGCTTAAGGGGACCAGGGAGTTCTCTGGGCCTGGCCAGAGTCCACAAGGGGCGTGCGGATCCCAGGAAAGACAGGAAAAGGGGTGAGGGGACCCCACAAGAAGCAGCTGAGACAGGGGGGTAGGGGAGGGGGGAAAGACGGAGAGATGAGGAGAAACGGGGGATGGGAGGAGGAAAGAAAGTCAGCGTAGGAAAGTGGGAGAGATGAGAAATTCAGATAGGAAGAGGAGAATGGAGGGAGGACAGACAAAGGGAATGGGAGAAAGATGGGAGGAGAGAAAGGGAGGAGAGCAAGGCGGGGAAAAACAGAGGGGGAAACAGGAGAAGAAGGAAGGAGAGGCAGTGGAGGGAGCCCGGCCTCTTCCTGGGGCGCTGCTCCCTCTTCTCCTCTCCCAAGGGGTGTCTTGCTCAGGAAACGCTCAGTGATAGAGACCCCGCGGATGGACGCGGACAGGAGCTGGCGGGGGGGCGGGGAGAGCAGTCTGAAGTTTGGGGGCAGGGGAAGAGACACAGGGCTCGAGTCAACCACAATCTGAGCAGAGCTGCCGAGAGGAATAAAGCTGGACAGCTACAGAGGGAAAAGGGGAGACTGGGCAGGGTGGGAGACCCCCTGACATCCCCAGAGCAAACGAGGTCTTCTCAACCTCAGACACAGACACACACACATAAACACACAGACAGACAGACACACACACACACACAGAGCCCAGTCTGAGACAGCAGCAGGTGACAGACTGGGGAGACCACTGGGGACCCTGATCATTGGTCACAGCCGTCCTGTGGCCACAGTTACTTACGGCTAGCAGAGGCGGCCAGGCCAAGGGGTGTGGATGCCCCACTGGCCCATGGGAATATTGGAACTCAAGTCAATGCCCATTTACATGCTGGGACTGAGAGAGAAGCAAAGAGCAAGGGCTTGCCTTCAAGGAGCTTACCACCAAAGAACATGGGTTTCTACATTAAAGTGCGGAAGGAAGACGGACATGAATCCTGCCCTTTCTTGGGTCTCTGTGACTCCGGAACCTACCACGGGCTGGAACAAATGAGTCACTTGGTGAGTAACTGAACTTCTGAAGGGCAGGGACTTTCATCTGTGTCCTTGTAACCCCTGGACCTAGCAGGAAGGTTGGCACATAGTGGGTGCTTAATGACTCAGCAGGGTGGTTGGCACATAGTGGGTACTTAAATGACTTAGGGTGATTGGCACATAGTGGGCACTTAATGACTTAGCTGGGTGGTTAGCACATAGTGGGTGCTTAATAAATGACTTAGCAGGGTGGTTGGCACATAGTGGGCGCTTAATAAACGACATAGCAGGGTGGTTGGCACATAGTGGGCGCTTAATAAATGATGTAGCAGGGTGGTTGGCACATAGTGGGTGCTTAATAAATGACAGCAGGGTGGTTGGCACATAGTGGGCGCTTAATGACTTAGCAGGGTGGTTGGCACATAGTGGGCACTTAATAAATGATGTAGCAGGGTGGTTGGCACATAGTTGGTGCTTAATAAATGCTTGCTGACTGGCTGAGAGATCAACCCCCTCATTTCAGACAGGCAAAGTGACCAAGAGGTAGGAAGACTTCCTTCAAATCCAGGTCAACTGCAAAATCCCTTGGCTGAGCCTGGGGACAGGCATGCTTGAGGAATACAGCCAACTGGCTGAGGGGGGCGAGAGAGCAGCGGCCCACTGGGCCAGGGCAGGAACCACCTACATTTTCCATGTCCTCCAAGTAAACTGAGGTTCAGAAATGTCCAATAGTCATCAACAACAAAACCTATCACTCCTCTCATGCCTCATGGTCCCCAATGGCATCCCACTCTATCCTCACAATGATCATATCTCTGATAGGCAGGGCAGGGGTGATGGTCCCCATTTTACAAATGAGGAAACTGAGGCAGAGGGGGAAAACAACTTTACCCACCATCAAGTGGTTAGTAAATGGAAGAAGTGGGAACTCTCACACCTCATCTTCAAGGTCCACCAGCAGGGTTGTTTCCATTCCACCATGAGGCTGCCCCAACTCCAATCCCACTTTTGGTCACGACTCCAACCCACGGGCTTTGCTTATCCCCTTGATTGGCAAGGTGCGGCCTTGTAAGCGTAAAGGGCCAGATAGATGTGAATCAGCAAGTGAAAGGATGACCCTCGTCTCCCTCCCTCAACTGCAGTCGGCACTCCAAACTTTTATGAATGAATGAGGCTGGGAACTGCTTTGTTATTGGGCTTTTCATGTGTGTCACTCTTGCCTCCCCAACAATTAACTTCTAGGCAGCAAAGATAACATCTTATCTTTCCTTGTCTCTCCACCCAAACTTTGGCAGGTGCGCATGCACACCAACACACAGAAACGTGCCGTGCCCCCCCTTTCTCTCTTTCTCTTTCCTCTTTTCTGTCTCCCTCTCTTTAGCTCTCTCCCCCCTCCCTCCTCTCTCTCCTCCCTTTCTATCTCCGTCCCTCTCTTCTCTCCCCCCCTTCCCTTCTTCCCTCCTCTCTCTTTCTCTCCTTCTGTCTCTTCTCTTTTCTCTCTTCTTCTTTCTCCCCTTTATCTCTCTTCTCTCTTCCCCAGCCTTTCTCTCTATCTCTGTCCTTCTCCTTCCTTCCTCCTTTCTCTCCTCTCTCTTACACACACACACACACACACACACACACACACACACACACACACACACACGGCTGAATAACAGGGCTGCTTGAAGAGGAGGTGGGGGTCTCCTCTTTGGAAGTTTTCCAGTTGAGGCTGGGTGTAGGGCGGGCCTTCCTTTCAGGCAGGAGCTGGCTCAGATGATTGCTGAGGCCCCTTCCGAGTGTCCTGTGCACTACGTGTGCGACCTCCGGACATTTGGTCTCTGATCCCTCCCAGTCCCCCCCCCCCATCACAGGGACGAGGGTGGGCTCACTCCTTCCAGCTCCACGGATCATCATGGGGGTGCTGTGGCCCCTGCTACCACCCTGGGCCAGAGAGAACAGAGGTGACAGCGAGGTGGCGGCTGGCTGTCAGCAGCACCACCCACGTAGGGGCAGTCACAGGGAAACTCTAGCAACCACACTGAGCGGTGACATCAGCAACACCTCGGCACATCTGAGGGAGAAGGTTAAACCGCACTGACAAAGCACTGGGGAGAGGCCCGAGGAGGCCAACCTGGGGTCACCAAGCGGGCGGAGGACTGGAATTCTGGGCCCGGGCCTCAAGCGCCATCAACATGCACTTGTGAAGCCCCTACTCTGCGCGCATCCTGAGAGAGAGGCAGTGTGGGAGGGGGGCCGACACGTGGACAATGCACATGCACGTCTGAGTGTGAATGTGGATTTATGTGCTGACTTTACATGTATGTTGTGCATGTGTGCGCGTGGGTGTGTATGTGTGTGCGTGTGAGACAGAGAGAGAGAGAGAGAAGGGGGGTGTTGAAAAGGCTGTGCAGCCCAGCACCCAGCACAGGAGCTTGTCGATAGCAGGGGCTACAGAAACGTTTGCTGAGGTCTGCCCAGCGCCAGGATCTATCTAAAGAAATGGCGGGTATGAAAGCTCTGGACGTTAGAATGGGCCACGGAGCTCAGAACTGCTCGCATCCTGAGACCCAGAACCCGATTCTGGAGCACTGAAGGTTTGGGACGGGCAGTGTGGCTGGGGCCATCCCCATTTCCCAGATGAGGAAACTGACAAGGGGAATGATTCGTCTCTGCCTCCCGTCCTCCCACAGAGAGGACCGGCTCCTCACCCGCTTCGTACCTCGGAGCCCACGAATGATATCTGCGTGGCGTGCCTGGGAACCTTTGACCTGGAGACACACCGAACTCTGGCCAAGAGAAAACTAGTGACTGGACATTTAGTCAGTCAATATTCATTTATTAAGTGCCTACTATGTGCCACGTGCCACCAGGCACTGTGCTAAGTAAGCGCTAGTGATACAAAAAAGAAGACAGCTCCCGTCCTCAAGCAGCTCACAATCTAATGGACTAATATTACAACACAATGGAATAATTCAATAAACATTGATTAAGCACCTACTACATACCACCAAGCCCTGCCCTCAAAGAGCTCACAATCTAATAGACAAATGTTACAATCCAATGGAATAATTCAACATTTATTGAGCACCTACTATGTGCCACCAAGCCCTGACTTCAAGGAGCTCACAATCTAATGGGCTGTTACAATCCAATGGAATAATAATTCAATAAACATTTATTAAGCTCCTACCTATGTGCCATCAAGCCCTGTCCTCAAGGAGCTCTCAATCTAACAGATTAATGCTAATCGATTATTGGCCAACCTCTTCATTTTATGGATAAGAGGCAAAGTGACTTAGCCAGGGTTCCACAGCTAGTAAGCCCCTGAGGCAGGATTTGGACCCAGGTCCTCCCCACTCTGTTCCCTGGGCCACAGCAGCCAATTCAAGCACTTGGGTTGCTTCTTTTTTTTTTGGCTAGGCAATGGGGTTAAGTGACTTGCCCAGGGTCACACAGCTAAGCGTTATGTGTCTGAGGCTGGATTTGAACTCAGGTCCCACTAAATCCAGGGCCAGTGCTCTATCCATTGAGCCACCTAGCTGCCCTACTTGGGCTGATTCCGGTGAAGGGCGAGGTCCGGCGGGGAGACCGAGATGGGGAATGGCTCCAACCAAGCCTTCCCATCATTTTGATTTTTAAGTAAAAACCCCTAGTTAAGTCTCTCCCCCAGTGGAGAAACCCACAAAGCCTGCTGGGTGCCAAGGGAAGGGCTACAGTTGATAGAGATCAATGTGCGTTGGCCGAGCCAGTCACAGTCCGTTTCAAGGACAGCTTGGTAAGAGTCTGCTGCCCCTGGCGTCCTGAGGATGGAGAACACGGGAGCTACGGATAAACCACAGCCCTTGGCCTATGTAGGGGAGGAGGGCAAAGCACTATTAACTACATGTATGTGTGCATGTCAACTACACATCCACATAAACACGTGTTAACTACATCTATGCACAGAGATAAAATGCATGCTACCCCGTGGGAAGGGATATAAGGCAGATACAGAAACACAGGGTCATGTGTGTTCCTAAGGGGAAGATCAGAGAAGGCTTCAAGGAGGAAGTGAAGCCTGAGACGGCCTTTCCAGGAGCGGCAGGAATCCAACACAGGAAGAGGGAGGCCACTGAAGGCCACGGCCGGCCGTGGCCCTTGGCTGAGGAGGGGGAGGGGGCGGAGGAAGGCGAAGGGCCCACTGCTGCTGACACGGGAGAGAACATCAGGGTAAAAACTGGATGAGGGGAGGTCGGCACCAGGCCAGAGAGCCCCGGATGGACCACACAGGCGTCTGGCCTTTCCTCGGGATGGGACTGGGAGCCCTGAGGATTCTGAGCAGAGGCAGAAACTGGGGAGGGGGTGGTGACTCTGACCACACACACACACACACACATACACGCATGCACACGTGGGCACGCTGCATGTACCCAATGCGTCTCATCACCAAGTCTAACAAGCCAGAAATCCATGTGGGACGAGGACCAGCTGAGAACATCCGCACGGCAGCCAGAATGAAGCCAGGGCTGTTTTCAGGCCTCGCAGGACACGGAGGCCGGCCCCTCGACACCAGGCAGCCGGGCCCTCGAAGGCATCTCTGGTCCTTGACTCAGTCACCTGTCTTTGGGAGGCCCTGGTGGGAACTGAATGAGTGCAGTACACACTTATTAAGCGCCTCCTCAGGCTACACGCAGAAAAGCAAGGCGATGTCTGCTCCCTGCCTGCTTGCAGGGAGCTCCTGTTCCAGGGGGGCTCTGTGAGAGCCGAGGGAGCCTGGCCTGACAGAGGGGCTGAAAAAGGAGGCAGGGGGCAGGCAGACACCCACGCTTCTGGAAGAGGAAAGGCAGGGCAGTGCAGTGAGGCGAAGAAAGGCAAATCTCAGGTTTCACGTCAGGATGAATGTTCTAACAAGAGCTTTCCCAAATGGAGAGCGCTACCTTGGGAGGTAGTGAGCTCCCCATCACGGGAGGTCTTCAAGCAGCCCAGAGGCTCACTTGTCAATTAAGCTACAGTGGAGCATCTTGTTCAGGCACGGGCTACGATCCCTTCCTGCTCTGTTAATTCCGTTTTTAGCACTACTGGCTGAAGTAGGGGAGATGCCTTCCCACGTCTCTAATTCGTGGAGGCAGAAAATCACGAGAGTGGAACCACGTGTGGATTAGTTTCAGGAAACTGGCCCCCATTTTGTTCTCTGTTATAAAAGGCTGGCCCGCTGGGTGGGGACGGGGAAGAGTTTACACTGAGACATTGAGACGGCGTACATAAATAAACATTTATTTTAAAAATGAATCGAATAGTCTGTTGGATGAGAGCATCCTTTAAGGAAAAAACAAAAACCAGGACGTGAAAAATCAAAACAAAGCAGGCTCGTCGGCTGACTGTGCGCTTTGAAGAAATCCCCGCATCCCGGGGCAGAGGCCGGCAGGTGAGTGGTGGACTGCCGGGTGAAATTCTAAACACCGCGCAGAAAGGAAGCTCCGTTCATTTCCAAACAATCCTCTCTCGTGTTTATTAGCTTTGTTTTAAATTTAAAAAGGGGGGGGGGAAGTCAGCTAGGTGGCACAGTGGATAGAGTACCAGCCCTGAAGTCAGGAAGACCTAAGTTCAAATCCGGCCTCAGACCAAACACTTGACACATTTACTAGCTGTGTGACCCCGGGCAAGTCACTTAACCCTAATTGCCTTAAAAAAAAATTTAAAAAAGGGGAAATATTGGGCTTTCCTGCCCAGAAAGGTGGTGGTTCGTGGGAGAAGCAGGCGTCAAACACAGGCCAACGTTGGGCTGGCTTGTATTTATGCACGACAAGGGAAAGCGTCAATAGGTGAGGGGAGAAGGAGAGGTCCTTGGGAGTGATGGAGATATAAAAAAAAAAAATAAAGGATGGACGTTCAAAGTGAAGACACACCAGGGCTGCCCAACATCACCCAGAGAGTCAGCTGCGGTGAGGGCTCCCCCAGGCCCCTCACCCTCTCCAGGACCACCAACCACACACAGCCTGATGAGGTCAGATGCTGCGGCCCTGGAGAAGGAGGGAAGGAGGGAGGGACTGACCCGGGACCCCAGAACATTTCTGAGAAGGGCAAAATCAAAACACAGAGAGGTGGGAGAACGGAGGCTGCCCCTCCTGGCTCTGCCCAGGGGCACTGTGGGAGAAACCAGTGAGGCCAGCGGCCAGCAGGCGAGCCCCACGACAAACCTCCGCGCTTCAGGCAGAAGGAGGCGCCCACACCTGATACTGCTTCAGATTTCAGCTACTCTGAGAAACCCCAAGCCAGCTCCGAGGTCTGTCTGCAGGTCGACAGGACTGAATTCTAACCCCTACCTCTGGGGGAAAGAGAGGCACGCCAAGACAGAAGTGACTTGTCCAAGGTCTCAGAGCTCAGCGAAGAGCAGTGCCCGGACTGGAACCCAGATCTTCTGACTCCACATTCAGGCTCTTCCCACAGCACCCAGCTGGGTATCAGGAGCCTCCGGCACAGACCAGAGAGTGGGGTTTATTTAGTTAGCTTTAATTTGTTTTCTTAAGCTGGGCAAACATTCCTGCCAGCATCTGGTGTACAGGTGGCGTGTGGCGTGTGAGCACGGGGCGGCGTGTGCGTGTGCTGCTCAAACACTAATAACAACAAGAGATTACAATGAATGCTCCAGGAGGACGCGGGGTGGTGCCTTGTAGAGGAAAGAGACTTTGCCTCCTGGGCCTCAGTTTCCTCCTCTGTAAAAAGGGACAGCTGGATAGCTCAATGGATAGAGCACCGTCCCTGGAGTCAGAAGGACCCGAGTTCCAATCTGGCCGCAGACACTCACTAGCTGTGTGACCCTGGGCAAGTCACTTAACCCCGATTGCCCCCCCCCCAAAAAAGTCTGACCAGGGGCCTCTGGGCTTTAAATCTATAATCCTATAAATCCCTTTCAAGTCTGTTCTCTTATGGGAGCCTCAACATCCTGGGAGACAGCTAGAAAGTATAATCATACCCATTTTTCAGATGAGAAGAGCAGAGACCCAGAGACATGAATAGACATAAAGCTACTCAGAGACACGTGTGGATGGTGCAGATCCCAACACGTGCATCCCACTCCGTCCGCAGCCTCCCCCTAAGTCTTCCCTAAAAGGTAAGAATCACACAGCCCCTGAGGCTGACCTCACTGGAGACGCACCGCCTCATCCTTCGGCAAGAGGTGAGTTCCACAGGTGTACTCATCCCCAGTTTACAGAGGGAGAAGCTGTGGCCAGAGAGAGGAGGTGGCCTGCCCAAGGTGGAGCCTTGATCTCCTGCCTCTGGGACGAATTTACAGAAAGACCGAGATTCCTATCCCCAGGATGGGGAGGCCAGCGGACACAGAGGCTGCAGAGAAACTGAACAGAGTAACACAGGTAAAAGGGACCGAGAACACGCACCGCGAACGTTTGCCTGGAGCGTCAGAACGCTCACAGGGCACATGGGATGACCTCATTTCTGGGCCAAGAAAATCAGGACCAAAATATTCTAGGCTTTGTGACAATTCCTCCAGAGCCAGCTGACGGGACACGCTGGGGTTAACAGGGAAAACCACGGGCCGGGACCGAAAAGCAGGACCTTCTCCTCCCTGCTGCTAATTCACACCAGGCCTCGGTTTTGTCATCCGCAAATGGGTAGATGACCACCCCTGTTGGAGTCACAGGGCCGAGTCACGTCCGGTGGAAATCCAGGGGAGTCTTTTCACCATCATTTGAAACTTTATAAAGTTTAAAAGGTAAATGTGTAATTACTAGAAGCATAATTTTGCACAAAATTAAGGCATTTGGGATAAGAAGGGAAGCAAGTGATTTGGAAAATATCTTTGCCTCAAATTCTCTCTAAGAATTTACTATCTTGGGGCAGCTAGGTGGTGCAGCAGATAGAGCACTGGCCCTGGAGGGCCAGTCAGGAGGACCTGAGTTCAAATCTGGCCTCAGACACATAACACTGACTAGCTGTGTGACTCTGGGCAAGGCACTTAACCCCATGCCTTACTAAAAAACAAAACAAAAAATAAAAAACAAAAACAAAAAACAAAACAAAACAAAACAAAAAAAGAGTTTGCTATCCAAGATCTAGAGAAAACAAACATATTTCAAATCAAAAGCTATGGCCAAAGCATACGAATAATTCTGAAAAGAATGGCCGACTATTCATTACTATGTGAAAGAATGCCCCAAAACACTAACAGGAGAAATAAATGTAAATGAGGTTTCACTCACATCCCACAGGCTGACAAAGATAACAAGACGGGAATAGTCGGTGTTGGAAGACAAGGACACTGGTGCATTGTTGGTGGTACTGTGAACTGGGCCAACCCTTCTGGAAAGCAAAGTGGAATTATACAAAAGTGCCAGAGTCCACTGGCAGACATACTACCACATACAACAGGAATTATAGAAATGCTTATTCCCTTTCCTCTCACGTTAAAATAAAACATAATAAAAAATCTATTAAGCTATCGTGGATAGAATGTAAACCTAGAGTCAGGAAGACTGGAATTCAAATCCAGCCTCAGACACTAGCTCTGTGACCCTGGGAAAGTCACTTCACCTCTGTTTGCCTCAGTTTCCTCCTCTGCAAAATGGGGGTGATAACTGCACCTACCTTCTAGGGCTGTTGTGAGAATAGAATGCAATAATGATTGCACCGTGCTTGGCACATAGTAGGTGGTATATAACAAAGAAAGCAAGTGTCCATGGAGACAGAGAGGGGTTTGTGTCCCAATCTGGGGTTATTGCAGGCTGTATAAATAAGTAGAGTTTTCCAGGAAGAGGAGGACATTGTGGGTTCAGAAAAGTCAGGCAGGATAAGTGAAAAACAAACAGACTGCTTTAGGGGGAATGCCTTAAAATGGGTATTTTGAAGATCTAAAACAACCCAGCCCCGAATACCCCTTTCCAGCCGTGGAGAAAAGAGCATTGAAGGCAAAAAAGAGAAAGCGAGACGGGGGTGGGGGTGTGTGTGTGTGTGTGTGTAGGGGGGACACAGCCACACCCACAGAATCCCCCCATTCGGATGCGGTCCCTCATTACTAGCTCACCAGTAAGGCGTCCCAAAGCCGCTGTCAGGCCAGGACAATCAGTACCTCACACAGGGACATAAAAAGACCTCAGATAAATGGAGCTTGGGGTTAAAACATAAAATCAATGAATATTTATTAAGTCCCCAGAGCAAGCAGTTCCCGCACCGGTGCTAGGGCTCCTGGGAGAAGGAGCTGTGTTATGAGGGCTGATTCTCCAGCATGAGACAGACGAGGACACTGAGGGTCAGAGGGGTCACAGAACCATCACAGAACCAGATGGGACTTTAGAAGTCAGCCACGTCACGACACTCCAGAACCAGAGCAGGAAGGTAGCTTTGAGGCCAATGAGTCTAATGATCTCATCCTACAGATGGGGAAACTGAGGCCCAGGCTGGACCACGTGACTCCTGAGGCCAGCTAGGACCCCCTCTCCCAACTGCTGGTCTTGCTAAGCTGCACAAATTCCTGGAAATCCAAGACACCAATAATCTGTGTGACCCTGCACAGGACCCACCCGGAGGCTTTACATCTGACAGGGGCGTGCACTCACCTGGATTCAGTGCCCAGAGAAGTGAGAATGAAGATGGGGAGGGGGGCTGAGGAAAGGTGCTGTCAGGCAGAGGCTACACCTGAAGGAGGGCCCATCCCCTCCCATGAGCAGGTGAGAATGCCAGGCCTGCCCAGGACCATCCGGCCAGCGAGCTGCCCAGGAGTAAACAAATGAATGAGCACTTATTAAGCCCTTACTATACGCCAAGCCTGATACACAGAAGAAATGTCCTAGATAGTCTCTGCTCTCACTCATGGTGTTTCTTCCTCTAATTGGAGAAAATACATAACCCCAAATTTCAGCTGCAGGGCAGGGGCACAGCGTCCCCATCCCCGCAGATGGCAAGGCCCAGAAGAAAAGGTTCTCAGAAAGCAAATGACTGGCCCAGGGTCAGAGAGGCAAGATATGAGCCCAGGTCCTTCTGACCCTTCCTCAGGGCAATATCTGCAAGGAAGATGACTGATAAGGACAGTCACATGGACCAGATGAGTCAAGTGAGGCCCAGAGATACTAAGGGACCGGCCTAAGGTCATCCAGGAAGTAAGATGACCTCTAAGGTAAAATGCCTTGAACCAGCTGTTGGTACTGAGTATTTAACAACTGGCTCTTTGGGGAGAAATTACACACACACACACAGAGGACACATTTAAGTGTTGTCTCCATTATTAACATTTCTCTCCACCATTTTCTTAGGTCTAGACCACCAATTAAACAATAATTTAAGCCTTCCTGGGTAGCATTTGTCCACTACCAAGGGGTGAGTGCTCTCACTGGCCCAGTACATCCCTCCCCCCAACCCTTGTCAATCTATGACTCAGTTTCCTCATCTGTAAAATGAAGAGTCATACATTCAGAGCTGGAAGGCATCTCAAGACCAGGGGTTCTAAGCCTTTTTGGTACAATGAAACCCTTCTCAGTATAATGTTTTAAAATATATAGCATCACAAAGGAAACCAGTTATATTGAGATAGTTAAATATTCTAAAATTAATTATTTTGATTAATTAGTTAACTAAAATCTTTAAACCAGGTTAGGAACCACGGGTCTATTCGGTTCTCTTCCTCATTTTGGAGATGGCCTGTCAGGTCCCCTTCTACTATGATCTTTTATTTTACAGATGATGAAACTGAGGCCCAAATGAGGGATGTGATTCACCTGGGCTCACACAGCCAGCAGAAGCCTAGTATTTTACCCAGTAGATCCCTCACAGGCAAAAAAAGAAGTAGATCTATCCCTGTACCCCTGCCACCTAGCACAGCCCGGTGCACAGCAAACCTTAGATAAATAAATGTGTGCTGCCTGACAGACAGCTCACTCAGCCTCAGTTTGGCAATTCAAGCACTCTGCCAACCACGGCAGCATTGGCATCATTATTGCTAAGACGTCAGGCTGGACCAAGGAAGGACTGGTCCTGGGCTAGGAGGGGAGAGCACCCAACCCTGTTGGACAGCTCTCCTGGCCGGTCAGTTCTGGCCATCTTCACAGGTAGCCTCAAATCCTTGGGCCAGCACCCCATTCCCTCCCAGGTGGGTCCTCTGGGACCCCGCAGAGTAAGGCAAGCTCAGGGTATGAATTTAGCTTAGCACCAAGGCTGCCAGGGGGGACCCTTAGAAATCTTTACAATATGCCCTCCTCAGAAGATTATCATAATGAGTAATAATTCCTAGCGTTTATACGGGGATTTAAGGTTTGCAAAGAACTTTTACAGGTTCTCTCATCTCATTGTCTGGAGTCAGGCAGATCTGACCTCAGATCCTTACTAGCTGTGTGACCCTGGGCACGCCACTTAACCTGTCTGCCTCACCTTTAAAATGAGAGAACAGGATGAAACAAGCTCTAAGGCCCCTCTCAGCTCTGACATTCCCTGTTCTAAGGCCTTCTCAGCTCTGACATTCCCAGTTCTAAGGTCTTCCCAGCTCTGACATCCCCTGTTCTAAGGCCCTCCTAGTTTTCTCATCCCCTGTCCTAAGCTCCCTCTCAGCCCTGACATTCCCTGTTCTAAGGCCTTCCCAGCTCTGACATTCCTCATTCCAAGGGCCTTCCCAATTCTAAGGCCCCTTTTGGTTCTGACATTTAGTATTCAAGCAGTGGGGCCCCCAGCTCCCCAGTTTTACTCCTTCAGAACCCAAGGCAGGCCCTCCATTCCTAGAAGCCCCCCATGCCCACCCCAGCATCTTGCTTAAATAGTGCTGAAGAACACGTGGGTAAGTTGCAGCCTAACCATTAATCCTGGCTGTGATCTGGGTCCTACTTTACCGACATGGGCTCCCCCTCTCTCCAAGCCCTAAGAGGGGAGCAGGCCAGGGCAGGTGTCCCTGTCCCCAAGGGAGGTGAAGGGGAGTAGGTGAGGTCACAAGCTTGGGCCTCAAAGTCTCTGGCCCCCAGTGGGCCCAGGGCTTCAGGGTGGATGTGCTTGCCTCTGGGCGAAGGGTGGAGAGTGGAGGGTGGGGCCCTTTATCTCTATCTCCACCAAACAGAAGGAAAGAGGGGAGGGGAGGGGGAGAGGCAGCCTGAGATCCTGACCCCGGCATCTGGCGGCTCCAAACCAGCTGAAGGCTGGGCTGCCACAGCTGAACATGCTCATTCACTGGGGGTTGGGACTGGAGAACTGACAGCTTTTAGAAGGGTGTGGGGGTGGGGGGAGCCTTATCCCTCCCTTTCATTTATCCAGGGTGATAAACAGCTCTAAAAACCTTCAGATATTTCATTTCACCCCAGATGGTTTGCAAAGAACCTAGGTTCAATCCTCACCCCCACTGCGCAGATGACAAAACTGAGGCACAGAGAACGTGCCTGCAGCCCACGGTTAGGCTCCCATTCTGTCTAACCTGTGCTTCGTGAACAGGGATTCCCTCGACAGCCCTCCCTGACAAGGAGGGCTCCCATCCCTTAAGATGGGGAGCTCATTGTCCATGCTCGCTTTGGAGGAAGCTTCTCACCTCCTTCAGCCCACCCACTGCTGTGCCTCATTTTGCCTCCGGGGGCTGAGGCTTCCTTCAAATAAATGCTTCACCAGAGCTGCCCCACAGAGCCTCTTCGGGGACACCTCGGAGGTCATCTTCCAGGTGGGGAAATGCCCAAGCCAATTCTATTCTATTAAGTTCAGCCAGCATTTATCAAGTGCCTACTGTGTGCCAGATTCGGTGCCAAATATGCGGGGACACACAACTAAAAAGGAGCCCTTCCCTGAGCTCAAGGCAAGACGGTGCGGGGCTGTAGAGTTATAATTATGGGGCTGCTCGGGTAGAGCGCTGGGCCTGGATTTGGGGAGACCCGAGTTCGAATCTAGCCTCAGATACTTCCTAGCCATGTGACCCTGGGCAAGCCACTTCACCCTGTCCGGCTCAATTTCCTCATCTGTCAAATGAGTGGGAGAAAGAAATGACACACTACTCTAGTATCTTTGCAAAGAAAACCCAAAATGGGGCCATGAAGAGTCAGACATGACTGAGACACGTGGGGCAACAACATATAGTTTTAGGCATCATGGAGCTGGGAAGTGAACCCAGGTCCTCCTGACCCTAAGCCCAGTGTTAAACGAATCTTATCTGGTCTTACCTCCAGCACTCTGTCTTGGCAAATCACTTTTACTGCAACAGTAATAGTATTAGAACCCTGGAATGTGAGCTCCCCGAGGGCAGTCTGGCACACTTTCCAAATGCTATTTCTCACCTTCATGTCTTCAGAAAGATAATAAATAATATTGCCAAATGAATAAATGGTAATAAAGACAGTCACACCTGCCTTCCTCACGTGTTAGAAACAACATTATGCCCATTTCTCAGATGGGGAAACTGGAGTCTGGGGAGTTTCGCTAGGCATCACCCAGGGATTTAGGAGCAGAGGCAGAAGGCATCGCCAGGCCTCCTCCCTCCAGAGTAAAGTCTTCTCCCCATACCTCTGGGGGCCAATGCCAGGAGGCCCAGGGACTGAGGCAGAGCGGGGTAAACAGAGGCAGGAAAACAAGCCATCGGAGGGAAGCCAAAGCAAAGGACAATCACAGGGACGTCCCGAATGCTGTGACGTCATCACAAACAAGCCGGCCTCCCTCCTTGGGAGGGGTGGGGGGCTATGGATGTGGAATACACCATACAATGTTCATTTTGGATTGTGTGTGTGTGGGTCAGCTTTTCCAAACACTCTTTTTCACCCTTTTTTAATTCTTTCTTTTAAGGGCCGGTGAAGGGAGGGACATATCAGGAAATTCAGCCAACATGACACAAAAGATACTTTTTTAAAAATTGGAACACAAGAAAGAGGGGAAGAGGACCCAGATCAGCGCTCTGAGAAACTGGGGAGATCTGGGAAGGCTTCCTGGAGGAGGTGGGATCCCTTCTTGGCCCCAGATTTAAAGGCCATCTCATCCCACATGTTAGAGATCAGGAAACTGAGGCCTAGAGAGGGAGAGGGCTTGACAAGACCCTCTGCTATCTAGGGCTGGAAGGGGTCTCAAAGACCATCTATCATTTACAAGCTGGGAAACTGAGGCCCTAGCAGTGTCTTTGGTAGGATTTGAACCCAGGTCCTCTGTCTTGAGAGGTATGGTTCATTTCTTTGTGCCACGAGTCAATTTTCTCTTCTGTCCAACAAGGTGCTAAATGACAGCTGGGATTCGAACCCGGGGTTTCTGACTCCCAGGCCAGCCTCTCTCTCCACTGCAGCCAGCTGCCTTCCATCTGGGTCCCCCACTCTGTGCCCTCCCAAGCTCCCTGAGGGCAGGATGCCCACCCACCCACCCGGTTGACACCGGGGCTCCCAGGGCCGGCCGCACCTGCAGCATTGCAGGAAGACCTCCCCCGCCACCCCCAGGGGCAGGTGTCAGGTGACTAGCGCTCGAGGAAATCCAGCCGGCTGCCCCCCCCCACCCCCAGGGGTTTATTTAGAAATCCTGGCTCCTTTTTCTGGGTGGGGCGGCAGGCACCTGGGGGGTGGGGGGGAGGGAAGAAAATCCTCTCGGATTAAGAGAAGCCCGGTTCCCACAGATAAACAAAGGAAACCCGGCAACCAGGCAAACAGGGCAGCTGATAAGCCTCCAGGCAGCGTTGGAGGGCTCCCCCCACCCCCACCCCCACCCCCACCCCCACCTGGCCCAACCCCCCAGCAGAAGGCCCGATCTGAACTCCAACTCCTTTACCAGGTGGGTGACCCTGGCCCAGTCACTCAAGCTCTGCCTCAGTTTCCTCATTTGTAAAATGGGGATAATACTAGCTAGCACCTACCTCCCAGGGTGGTTGTGGGGATGAAATGAAATATCTGTGAAGTGCCTTTAGGAACTTTAAAGTCATATGTAAATGCTATTATTACTATCATACAAGAGACATCACCCCGGTGCAATCCTCTTTTCTGTTTGTGTCCACAGTCCCAATAAAAAGGGGCAGATCTGCTGGCCAGAAAGTGGCCTCCATGGCCAGCAGCCGGGCCTCGACGGCTTCCCCCCCCCCCAGGTGAAAGGACAACCCAAGGTGAGGCTTGGCACGAGGCTAGTTCAGGGACCCTTCCTTCCCCTTCTGTCTCCAGCCCCTTGGGCCCCCTGGACAGTCAGTCTGGGAGGCCTCAGGCCCCTTCGTGTTTTTAAATGCAAAAGTATTTGAAAAAACAGGTTCCCAGCCCCTGGTTAAGACCCTCGGAGAAAAAGTAAGCCTTTCTCGGTCCTTTCCTTTTTACTAGTTAGGAAACTGAGGTGCAGAGACCCAGCCAGGATCCCCAGGTGGAGAGGGCAGAGCCAAGGCCCAAACCCAGGCCCCCCTCAATGCCCACCATGCCATCACTGTGGCCAGGCAATCAGACTGGGAGCCTCCCGAGGGCACGAACGCTCTTTGGCCTCTTTTTGTATCCTCGGGCTTAGCCCAGTGCCTGGCAAGAGCAGACCCTTAAGAAGGGTTTCCTGATTGGGGGCTGGGGCCCTTCCCCATCCTGCTTCTCCCCCACCTCTAGAAGCTCATCTCGCAATTTACCTTAAACCCAGGGGCTGGCACAGAGCATGGCATGAAGGCCACAGGACCGAGTCTAACCCCCTCCTATTACAGATGGGGAAACTGAGGGGCACACAGGTAGTGAAGGTCAGAAGTGGGATCTGCACCCCTCCAGGATCAAACCTCTTTCCCTTGATCATAACTCCTCAACAATAAATTCCGGGTGAACTGGGTAAAGAAAGTCTTTACCAGTTTAGCCAGGCATCCATTCCACCCCGCCAAGGAAAGACGTGCACAAAGTCTTCTGGACTGGCCTGCAGCTAGCAGCCCGAGTCCCTCTACCTGGCTGGGCAATGGGGGAGCAGGGCCTGGAAGCCCCAATCCCCTGCTGGTGCCCCCAAGCTGAGTATGCAGCAAAGCTGGTGGGCCGTCTGCCCACTACAGTGGCCAGGCCAGTGCGGTGGGGGTGGAGATGGATGGACAGACGGCTTGCTGGTGGAGGGGCAGGGTGGCTAATGGGGTTTGATGCTCCCCTCCCCCCATCCCCAAGGCAACAATCAGTTATGCAAATAGTGACCCCTCCCCTCCCCCTGCCCAGGCCTCCAGTCCTTCCTTCCCCTCCCCCCTGGCCGGCCCCTTTCCCTCCCTGCCTCCCTCCCAGGCTCCACATCTGCTCCAGGTCCCCTCTCCCCCTCCCATTGTTAGCCAAACCAGCCTAGGCCATAAACCCTCGGGCAAACAGACCCAGTAGGAGAGCTGTAGAGCCCCCCCCCCCCAATCCCAGGCTGATGCCCAAGTCACCCGACAATAACCATCGACTCACACCCTCGGGTTTGCCCAGTGCTCCCTTCTAATCGATCAGCAAAGCCATGAGAATAAAGCTAAACCAAAGCGCCCCAAGCTGGAAGAGAATTTATTAAGTGCCTACTGTGTGTACCAGGCACACAAAAATAAAAAAACCACAGTCCCTGCCTTCAGACAGCTTCTAGTCTATCAGGGAAAATGACACATACACGGAGTAGACACAACATCTATACAAAGGGCAGACAGGAGAACCTGCAATTATTAAGCACCTACTAAGTACCAGGCAGAGTGCTAAGAACTTTACAAATATCATCTCATTGGATCAACTGTCCTGAAGAGAGAAGGGTATTTATTAGCAGGTGGTGCCATTTTACAGAAGAGGAAAACTGAGGCTCTTGAAGAGGCAGCCACATTTCTCTACCAATCAATCAAGGAGCATTTATTAATTGCCTTCCAGGACCAGGCACTGCCCTAAGGATCCAGACAGTAGCCACTCGGGCATTTCTAAGTAGAGACACACAGTTACCTCCACCCACAGTTCAGATAATGAGGACTGAATGAGCTATTTGTAAAAAGTATATAGTAGGCACTTAATAAATGCTTCTCTCTCTTCCTGCCCCCAGTGGGGGGGGGGGCTCCAGCTCAGACAGATCTCCCCACAGCTGGCCTCTTTCCAGTGGCCCAAGGACAGAAGGAACACCACTGCTCCAGACCCTCCTTAATCCTCAATTCAAACTCTCTTATTTTACAGGGGAAGAAACTGAGGCACACAGTCAAAGGACAGACAGAAGGGGTCACAAAGTTTCTTAGTGCATTTTTACAGTATCCACTTAAAAAAAATGAGGCCTTACCAACAACAGTGAAGAGCTTTATTTCTCACCCTCATGATCCTGGCTAAGTACTTAGACTCTCTGGGCCTCAGTTTCTTTAGCTGTTAAGCGGGTGCCACCAGCTGCCCTGAGGCCCCCTCGAGTCTCTGGTTCGATATCAACAGTGATTGGCCCGATGGACCTGAGCCCAAGGAAATTCCCCTGGCTCTGTTTGCAGAAGGCAGATGTAAAAGGGTCAGCCTGTTTGCTCCTCTCTAAAAAGTGGGGGTTGGAGGGACCCTGAGGTCTTTCCCAGCTCTCACACTATGACCTCATGATGGACACACCTGCCCTTCAGTCTGTGGGCCAAGATGGGGATTTAAAAAGGGGAGGCTGGCTGGGTTCAAACCCCCCCCCCCACACACACACTGTGAGACCTTGGGTAAGTCACTTCTAGCCACTCTGGTTTCTCGTCTGTAAAATGAACCAGATGCCTCCAAGGTTCTCTCCAGCTCTCTACATTATACTCCCCTGTTAAAATCTCAAACAGCAGACCCTTAGAAAGTCCCAGGGAAGGGAGAACCGTCACCCTCCCATTCCAAAAGAGTGATTTTGTACACACACACACACCCAGGTCTTTTTCTTTCGCAGTTATATACCTCCTGTTTCAGTTTCAGATTAAGTCGAATTTCTAATTTGGGACTCCCAGACCCGCCACCGGTGGTGGAGAGCCAAAAACCCCCACTTATTTACAAATTACTATGCAAATAGGGTAGGGTATCAAAATCTAGAGGGGTTGGCCTACTCACTAGAGGATTCCAGACACAGCTGGGAGGCCCTTTGGGGATGACCAGGGCAAGCCCCTCTTTTTACAAGGGGAGACTGAGGCACAGAGAGGCAAGAAATCTGCCTGGGGTCACAAAAAGAGGAAGAGCTGGGGTGTGAAGCGTCTCCCCTCCAAATCCAGGTCTCTTCCAGGCACCCCACTCCCCCCACCTCCATTATTTCCCTGCTCAGGGCAGATTTCCTCCCAACCAAACAGATGGAAACGTTCTCTAACCTGTGTGTGCCCTGAGATATCAATATGCCAAGCACAAAACTCTGGGCTGAGAGGGCCCATAACTCAGTCTGGATTACAGCTTCTGCTTCCCGGGTCTATAGGTGGCACCAGATCCGAGAGCCCAAACGCCCCCTGCCCCTTTTCCCATGTCAGCATTGCTGCCAGGCATCTCGGGGGCGCTTGGCCCTCTTTTAGGCAGCACTGATTTGGAGGGAGGGCCAGGGGAGGGGTCGAATAGGAGCCAGCCCTTCCTTTTACAAATGAGGAGACCAAGACAGTCCTGGGGAGGGAGGCAAGTGACTGGACAGAAATCAGAGGTAAGATCTGAACTCGGTTCTTCAGACTCCAGGCAGTGAGAGTATTTTCCACATAGACCTCTCCCAATCCAAAGAGTTAAAAAGGCGAACTAAGTCTGATCACCCGTGATGTCTACACCAGGTCTTCTCAGGCTCCCCTTAAGGAGGCTGGGGGTGCTGGTGGGGAGGGGGAGGGAACCAGGAACTGGCTTCTAAGTCACTTCATCTCCTGGAGACTCTACTTACTCATCTATCAACGGAGAAGGGGCCCACTGTCGACCCAGAGGTGCGAATCAAGTTAGCTGGACTCCACATTTAAGGAGCAGGGGGGACTGTGCTGGTCCCTGCGCCCCAATGGGCTTCCGCTCTATCGCACTGGGGCAAGAGACTTACTTGGATACCTCCAGTAGAAGCAACATAAGGCCAAGTCAGTTCCAAGAGGGGAGCGGCCAGGAAAGTCCTGCGTGGGAGGGGGCCGCAAGGCTGGGGGTGGGTAAGAGGTAGGGGGGGCAGCCTCGACCAAGGCTGGGGGAGTCAGCTCTAGGGCGCCCCCCATGATCTTTGGGGTCTTCTCCAGCTATGAGATCCCGTCTCTAGTGAGGAGGGCCGCCTTCCCCTAAGAAGTAACTTGGGCTGTGGGGCTTCCTGTCTTTATCTGCTCCTCCCACGGCAGACTGTCCCCAAGCAGGACCCCCCCATCCCAATCCTCACACCCCTATAGAGGTGGATTGGTCCCCCAGGGGAGCTTGGGAGGGATGGGGCTACAGGCGAGAGCACCCTGGTCTACTCCTGCATTGCAAACCCACGGCCTGGAGCCTGGGCCCCCCTACTTCCGTTTCCCTGAGACCAGACCAGGCCGGGGATGTCTGGTTCGAGTTACATTTCACTTGTGAGTGGACGGAGGGGCCCCAAGTGAAAGAGGGTGGGGGGAGGGCGGAAGAGCTGGATGAAGGAGAGGTGGGTAGGCTGGCGGGCCCCAGCTGTGGCCTCCTGGGCCAGCTCTTTATTTACTTGACTTTTCACATACACATACCTACCTGTTTGCATCTTTCTAAAGGAACGCATGCTGGTCTTCTGTCCACACACTCCGTGCCCCCCCATCAACACCTCCGATCGCTAGCCTTTCCCACCCCTTCTCCCCAGGACTGATCTGCCCCCAAGACACACAGAAATTTATTTATTGGGAGCTCAGAAAAATCCTCCCGTGTCAGCCAGTGACAGACACCCCACCTACCCCCTCATCAGAGCTCCTGAGAATCAGGCTGACACAAACCAGTGAGCTCATACCTCCTCCTCCTCCCCAGGTCTCCCTCCTGATTGGGGGTATATCCTAGACCCAAAATGAGCTCAATGGGGCAAGAGAAGAGGCGCAAGCAAATCCAATAAGAATTTAACAGGGAAAGTAGGGAGGGCCAGAAGAAGCTCCGGGGGTTTTAGTGGCCCACAAGCTCAATCAGTCAAGGGCCACATGACCAAAACCTTCATTCATAAAAATAAAAGGCCACAGAATGAGGAAGGTGAGATGGTTCTGCAGTTCTCGGCTTCCTACAGACACAGCTGGAGCTCTGAGTTCAACCATTTTGGGGAGATTATGAATAAGCTGGAGAGGGGCAGGGGAGGGGACAGTGTGCAGAGGATGGAGAAGGGAAGACGGAAGGGGGCTCAAAGGGGGCTAGAGCTGTCTGTAGGGCTACTGTGGAAGGATTAGTGGAGTTCCCCTGGTCCCAGAGGGCAGAGTTAGGAAAGGGGGTGGGGTGGGGGAGGCTGCAGATTCAAGTTGGGGTCCAGAAAAGTAGACTAGGATAGGACTAGGCTTGAGGGGTAAAGAGTGGAGCCCACCTCCAACCAAGACTCGGTGGGCGTGGTGACCAAGGGTGTCGTCTTAGCCTTGGCTGGTCCCTGCCAAGGCTGGGAGTCTGGGATGGAGAATCAACTAGCCTATAAACACTTATTAGGCACCACCTAGTGCCAGGCACTAGGCCAGGACCCAGACAAGATCCTTTCCTTGGCTGTGGCCCAAAGAAGTCATGGAGGGGATGGCGTCTGGGCCCAGCTCTACTCCTCTACAGCTCGGGGTCCTCAGAAGACTCACTGCCCCCTGCCCCCCCAAGATTCACAAAGTGGCTCACATCCATTCCTTGGGGGGCACAGCAGATGAAATGGTCTACACTAGAAATACTTGGATGACTATGTTTCCACACAATCGGTTTCCTTTGCGATCCTGTGTGTTTTGTTTTATACATTTAAAAATATAATTCTGAGGTGGGGTTCCTATGATTTACCAGGCTGCCCAAGGGGTCCAGGGCACAGAAAAAGGAAAGAAACTGAATTTACAAGGCATCCTCTACCTCAGGCCCACTCATAGGGTATTTAAGTGCCTACTGTGTGCTGGGAACCGGAAGCACAGAAGCAAAAAGAGCACAATCCCTGCCTTCTAGAGGCTTACAACCTAGTGACTACAAGGTACTAGGACTCAAATGCCTCCCAGAGCAGGAAAACCTCCCAGAACCGAAACCGTGGAAAGTCAAACCAGCTGCAGAGGCCCAAGCCCTCCTCCCATCCTGCCGTGTCAGGGCTTATGCAGGGGAAGGCTGGTGCCCCCCTCACACGCACCTGCCCCCCCACAGCTGACACCCCCTATAGGGACACACACAGAGCTAACACCCGCCCACGTATACAGCTGACTCCCCATATACACACAGCTGAACCCCTACACGCACCCACACACAGAGCTCACCCCCCCATATATACACGGAGCTAACACCAGCCCACATATGCAGCTGACCCCTCCCCAAACCCCACCCCAGGTCTCCAAAGCACCCCTCCCCCACAGTCATTCTGATTTCCAGGGACCCGAAGGCCACGAAGGCCACTCTCGCTCCTCTCCCGGGGGTGGGAGGGCTGCCTGGTGGACACTCCTCCTCCTTGCTTCCTCATTCCCTCTGTCTTCATCCTCTCTCCCACCCCAACCCCCCCTTCCCCCCAACCCAGCCTCTCCAATAACATCTCCCACCCAGTTCTCAAGAGCCAACCTGGACGCTGACCCAGAAAACCGCTTGCCAAAGCACATTAAATTAATGATCTCCAAAATTGGCTCTGAACGGGCACCCAGCAAGCCGGCTCCTGATGGAGCCTCATTCAAACCAGCCGCTGGCTCTGTTCGGAAGGAGAGAAAGCAGGCCCGGCCCCCCCCCAGACTGGCAGGGTGGCTGCTGCCAGCCGTAGTGGGCACCACATCCTTCCTGAGAAGGCCCCCACACCGGGGGCTGGCCCACGTGACCCTGGCCTTCACCGGAGGCCAAGGAAGCAGGATATACCAGGATAAACTCGCTGACTCACAGGAAAGGGGTGGGGCGGCCACTGGGCACCTGGCTGGGCCCGCTGGGCCTTGGATGCAAACAGTTTGGACTCCCCCTGCCCTGGCCCTTCTCTCCTACATTCTTAAGGGCCTAGAACAACGGGGGGGGGGGGGGGGGGGGGGGGATATTCCCTGATTTGAAGATTAAAGAGCCAATACACGTGGTCCTTTCAATTTATTTTCTTTGGGGGATAATTTTTTTAAAGATAAATTTAAAAACAGATAGCCACTTGAATGGGTGGGCAGGATGGGAAGCCATACTCAGCTCATTGAACAGTGTATATATACACACAGAAAGACTCAAGTGGGGCTGGGGGCCATACTGGAAACATGAGCCAGTGCTGGGGTTGGGGTGGGGGGTTAGCTGGGAGTGAGGCAGGATAGGAGAGAGCTGTGAAAAACCACTGAGGGGAAGAAAAATTAGACTCGTCTGGCGAGGGCCCTTAAGGCAGAATAAGCAGAGGAAAGAAGGTCAAGGGTCAGGGGACTTAAAAATGAGATAATACTTGTGAAGCGCTTACTTAGCACAGGGCCTGGCACACAGTAGGTGCTATGGAAATGCTTTTTCCTTTTACCCCTTCCTTTCAAAATGGAAAAAGTACAAGCCACTCATTTGACAGGCAGGGAAACTGAGGCCCAAGGAGCCTTTTCTTGATCCCCAGCTAGGGCCCGCTGGCCCTTCCCAATTCCCTTGTATTTATTCTGTCTGTGTGCGTGTGTGCGTGCCCACATACATATAGAGAGAGAGAAAGAAGGGGGAAGAGAAAGGCAAGAGAGACTGACCTCGGTAGAGCATAAACTCCCTGAGGGCAGGGTCTGTCCTTGCACAGTTAATTAATAAATTAAGACTAAGGTGACAAGCGTCATGGGGAGTCAGCTCTCCGCTCCACGAAGGAGGCCCTTTTGGCTATCAGAACTCTGGTTCTCTCTCATCTGTGGCATGAGGGGACGGGGAGGAGGGAAGAGAGGAGACATAAGGTGATCTCTCAGGCTCCCCCAGCTCGGAGTGCCCAGAACGGACCAAAGATGTGTAGTGAGGGAAAGTGCTGGATGAGAGAGCTGGAGTAGAATCACCTAAGGCTTCCTTGCCAGCTCCACATCTAGGATCCAATGAGTCTTGTAAGTAGTGAGCTCTCTGTCATGGGAAACTGTTCAAGGGGAGAGGGAGGCTCACTTGTCAGGGCTCCTGCTTCAGATGGGAGCCTTCGAGGCTCCTCCCTCCTGCCATCCAAGCCCCGAGTGTCGGGCAGCACCAGCCGGAAGAAGAGACCGCCATGCCATCTGCTCTAGTCCAGCTTCCTACTTTTACACATGGATGCACAGAGGGGAAAGTGACTTGCTCAAGGTCACACAGCTGCTACGTGGAAGAGGCGGGATCTGAACCCAGGTGCCCTCTCCAAGTTGTGTCTCCCTTCTTCCCCTCATTTTACAGAAAGGAAAGAACTCAGCCCAGGTCGGGGGACGGGCCTCGAACTCGGCTCCTGGGTCTTCTGTGGAGATCTCGTCCCACCCCTCCCCGCTCTACTAAAGAGGGCTTGGCTTTCTCTTATTCCGCTTGTCCCTTTGAAGGCCCACTGAAAAGGCAGGATGCTGAACAGTTGTAACACAGAGCTGGGGCCGGTGCCTTGGCCTCCCTCCTACAGCCCATTCAGCCTCTGCTCTCTTCACTCCTTAGAGAAGGGCTTGGGGTGGGGGTGGGGAGAGGCTCCAGGCCAGGCTGCCCCCGAGGACATCAAGGCCACCGCACACCCACTGAGGAGGAGCAGGGCTCCAGAGGCAGCCGGGTGGTCAGCGTGGTCAGCAGGACGATGGGTAGGCGGCGTGTGTTGCAGAGAAGAAAAAACAACAGCCTACTTCCTTCCCTTCCTCAGCCAATTCTCAGAGTGCACGTGCTTGCCTGGAGGGCTCCCCCACCCCCAGTTCTGTGCTCCTCTACAAATCTGACCTTGCCTCTGCCCCCTAGAAAAACCAGGTTGGGAAAAGGATGGGGCACTGGACTGGAGACTGGAGGGCCTGGGTTCAAATCCCACCACAGACACTTTCTCACTAGCTCTGTAAGCTGAGCTGCTTTCCTCACATGGCGATGGAGCATCTGTAAAATGGGCACACCACAGCACCTCGGAGCATCTAGGTACCATCTATAAAGCGCATTGCAAACCTCATAGCACTACGTGAACGCTTGCGATTACTATCATCAGAGACTTAGCACCATATGGGACTTCAGCGACCAGCCTCCTCATTTTACAAATAGGGAAACTGAGGTCCCTTCCAGCAAGCTAGGACTGCATGCTTCGAGAGGAATAGGGAAAAGAACCAGGCAGCAGAAATACCACCAACTCTGTAAAGGGGAGGGGAATAAGCATTTATTAAGCACCTACTCTGTGTCAGGCACTATGTTAAGCACTTCATAAATATCTCATCTACAGTCAACTCCGACACTTGCTACCTTTGTGACCTTGGGAAAGTCATTTAAGTTCCCCCTGGGCCTCAGTTTCCCCTTTTGTAAAACGAGGTAAGATGGACTGAGGTCCCCCGCTCACTTGTTCTGTCCGGCCCCAAGGAACAGAACCGGGAGCAGTTGCGGGGAGTACTGATAAGAGCATCCCAGAGCGGGATGGCAGGCAGGGGGGCTCCCCATCACTGGTCTTCAGTCAACTACAGCTCATGATCCAGGGCAGTGTTCACAACCCACAGTTTAATAAGTGCCGAAGGGGTCTGGAGTGGAGTGTTTAAGAAGCCCTGCTCCAGCAATGATTCTCTGCTACTTTGTCTCTTTCTGGGTTCTGCAGAGATGCCGATTTCTCTCCAATTAGACTGGAAGCTTCCTGTAACAGTATCCATGGCGATAAGAATTTACTCCCATTTCTAAGGTGATTTAGGGTGTACAGGCTGTGGGAGTACAATTAATGATTATCTCCATTTTACAGATGAGAAAACTGATGTTGAGAGACCAGAGGTGACTGGCCCAGGGAGAGAGCTGTCCCCATGCTGGCTGAAACTAGCACATTAGGATAACAACTGTGCAGGGCTCTTTCCATCACCTGACCCTCCACAGTGTCCCCAGTGGTGGTGGCTGTCCTCCTATCCTAATCCAAACCCTTTCTCCACCTGGTTTCCTAGGTCTTCCCAAAGGCGGGTCCTCCTGACAATCCACTCCCCCACCACATTCTCTGAGTATTTCAAAGTCGACAGGTAAAACCGGTATCCACAACTCATAATTTCTGGATTTTTGGTTCAATAGCTACAGAGCAAGGTTTTAGGAAGACAGACATCCATGGGATCTCTCTGGGCCTTCAGTTTCCTCTTTGGAATACTTAATGGGGCTAGGTCAGCGCTTCCCCAACTGAGTTCAGCAGAACTCTGGATTCCAAAAGGAGGGAGAAGTGAGGATCCTGTGAGAAACCCTCACTGTTTGTCAGGTAATTTCCCTCCAACACATTGCATGAGACAGTCCCGGAGATAAGCAGACAGGCAATACCAAGATCACTAACGAGCCCTATTAGAAATCAAAGCTCAAAACCCTACAACCAAAGAACTGAAAACACTATTGAGAATAACTAACTGTCAATACGTTTCACTGATTTTGTCATTTAAAATAGTTTTTACTAGAATCTTGTCTAATCATGAGCAAGCTTGAGGCATCGTCCCTCCCTTCTTTGCAGAGGTGGGGGCCTGTGGGTGCGGACCAGCGCATACCAAGATTAGCCTGACCTGCTCCTTAGTTTTACTGAGCTGCTTTCCCTTTCCACCCCCTCCCCCTTAAAAAAAAAAGTTTTGTTCAAAGGAATGGCGTCCTGGGGGAAAGAGAAGCTTGGAAATGAAAGTGAAAGATGTGCAGTTTCATATAAAAGCCTATTTATTTTTCTGTTGTGTGTATATGGGTATGTGTGTGTGTGTGTGTGTGCATGTGTATGTGTGTAATTTCAGAATAAAAATAAATTTGCAAAAAAGGATATCAGGGCGGTGAAAAAAAAATTCTGTGATAATTTTCTAGCAAGAACTTAGCTTTTTTTCTTTCCCATTTTCTCCAAAATTTCCCTAACCCACCCTTTATTAGTGAGAATCAGTTCCATGGTTAAAGACACCCAGAGGGGGAGCATTTCAAACTTCATCAGTACCATTTCAAGTCTCAAAGGCAGCCCTGCCCAAATCAGTTTGGGAAAGCAGGGCCTAGAGGCCATCTACAGGCCTCTCCAGGTCTAATGGCCTTTGACAGCCAAGAGGTCAAAGGAAATCTTTGGACCTGCTCCTTCATTCTGGGGTTAAGATTCTCTTGAAGCTCTGGCCCTCTCTGTTCTAAGGTCTCTCCCTGCTCTGACCCTTTTGTGTTCTGTGGTCCTTCCCACTCCTGACATCCCCTGTTCTAAGTCCCCTCCAGCCCTGACATCCCCTGTTCTACGTCCCTCCCAGCTCTGACATTCCCTGTTCTAAGTCCCTCCCAGCCCTAACATCCCCTGTTCTAAGCCCCCTCCAGCTCTGACAGCCCCTGTTCTAAAGTCTCCCCTAGGTCTGACATTCCCTGTTCTAAGTCCCTCCCAGCCCTGACATCCCCTGTTCTAAGCCCCTTCCAGCTCTTACAGCCCCTGTTCTAAGGTCTCTCCTAGGTCTGACATTCCCCATTCCAGGTGTCTCCCAGCTCTGACATCCCCTGTTCTAAGGTCTCTCCTAGCTCTGACATTCCCCATTCTAGGTCCCTCCCAGCCCTGACAGCCCCTGTTCTAAGATCCCTCCCAGCGCCAACATTCTCTGTCCATTCCAGCTCTGACGTTTTACATCAGAAGTCCTGGTCAGTCTGGTCTCTGCCAGCTTTGACATTTTAGAATTCCAGGCTTCCCTGCAGGTCGATACCCCATCCCATACGCTTCTAATAATATTGTCAAATATATACAGCACCTTTTAATTTAAAAGCACCCTCATGTTCACTATCTAGTTTGATTCTCTATACACCTGAATGACGGGCAGGAGTCTCACCAATAGCCCTGTTCCTGCTCCCCCACCTCCTCACTCTATATCAGCCAACACAGTTCTAGGCACTCAGTAATAGGGACTTAAGAAATGCTTGCCCATTTGCAAAGTGACTCAAATCTAGGCAAGATCAATGGAATTGGGGTCACAGGACCCGAGTTCAAATCTCATCTCTGGAACTTAAGGCCAGGGAACTGGATGAGGCGGTCACTAAAGGTCCCTTCCAGCTCCAACGCTATGATTCTTCTTGAAGCTCCAAGTCAAGCACTCCCAGGATGTAGTAGTCATTCTGGTAACCGGCCTCCACACAATCTCACTCATCACCCCCTCATTCCCTCCACTCCCATTTCTGCTTTTTATTTTTTTCTTTTTTTGGCTACAGTATTTCCCCCAGAGAAGAACTTAAATTTCGGATGATTTTTTTCCATGAAACTGAATTTACATATTTCTCTGATTTTCCAAACCACTCAGAATTAGGGGAACGGAAGGGAGAAAGGGAGAAAAAACCCACACGTCTGTTTCTATTTGAAACTGTCAAAATTAGCATTCAGTAATTAAAAATCACACCCTTTCTCTTAATAACCTAACCAGCATGATACAATCAGGTTGTGCCAACTCTTTAATCTAATTGACTAATTACAGATTTTAATTTAGTCAGTTACTGAACAACTGTTGACAATTTGTTTTCATTAGGGACAGAACAGGATAAATATTTAGGATTCCCATTGCAAAGACTCCAGCAAACAGCTCCCCACCATGACCTCCGTGGCAGGCCTCTCTCTGCTTGTCATCAATACCAGCTCAAGAAAGGCAGGGACTCTCCCAGAGTTTCTCAGCTGCCGCCATCGCCGAGCACCTGAAGGAGCTTTCCTGGGAAGCGGGCCCTTCACCAAAAGGCCCCCAGCGTCCTTTGCAAAGGCTTCCCAACTCCCTGAGCCCCCACCGCCAGCTCCAGGGCAACAGGCCCGTCAGTGCAGGAGGCAATCATGCTGCTGGGAAGGCCTCCCTTTCAGGATGGCCAAGCAAGAAATGGATCCCTCATCACTGAGGAACTCTAAAGAGATCCCTACTCTAGGCCGCCGTGCAAAGTGGTAGAGCCAAATGAGCTCCCGCTCTCTCCAAGTCAGAGACGGCTTTCTGAGAAATACTCAGGAGAAGAGAGAGCCGGGACGGTAAAATACCAGGCCTCGTTTCTTTGGTCCCTTCCACAGTCACCAAGTTATCTCATGCCAACACTCCCACCTGGAGACTGCCACCTTCACTTTACAGAGGGATAAAGTGGAGGTCAAAGACAGGAAAGAAGAGATGAAGCCTGGCTGTGGAGAGAACTGAGTGTTGGACTTGGGAGTCAAAAAAATCTGGGTTCAAATCCAGACTTTGAAACTGACTAGCTAGAAGATTCTGGGCAAGTCACATTACCTCTCCTGGCCTCAGTTTCCTCAAGGTGTTGGACCTGATGATCTTAAAGATCTCCCCCCAGCTCTAAATTCCCAATCCGATCATCTTTTCATCAGTAATCAGGGTAGTAATTGGACGGAGTCAGGATTCGAACCCAGAACTCCCATTGCATCTCCTGAAGATCATTTGGGTTGCTTTCCCAGAGTGCTGATATCAGCGCCATCGTCATTATCACTTTTACTCTAATCATCAGCCCCTCAAGGTTTCTAGGTTTCAGGCATCCTTTACACCATAGTCGTTTCACCCTGACCCTGTGAGGTGGGGGGCTGGGGGGCAGAGGTGAAGGGTCGGGGGGGGATGAACCTAAACACAAAGAATGAGGCAGGAAAGACCACCTTGTCCAACTCCCTCACTTGTTTCAAGACAAGTAAACCGAAAATAAAATAAAATAAAATAAAAAATAAATCAAAAACAAGGGGCAGCTAGGTGGT
>NW_020949602.1:1130217-1140217 GCF_900497805.2 Vombatus ursinus
GAGAGGAAAGAGAAAAGAGGAGAAAGACAAAGAAGAGAAAGAGAGAGAGAGGAGAAAGGAGAGAGACAGAGACGAAGGCGAGAAGAGAGAAAGACAGAGACAGACACACCCAGAGAGACAGACACACCCTGGGACAAGAGGCCTGGCCCTCGGCGGGTGGACCCACACACAGGGCTCCCAGGTGGTCTTCTCAGGCTGGTGCTTTCACCTTCCTACCTGGCAACCGAAGCAACAGGAAGCCAGGCCTGTCTACCCTGCCTAAAAACAGCCCTGAGGCTACCGGCAGAAAAGCACCCCCCTCCCCAGAAATATCAAGAGGAGGGGCCAACTGGGTGTGCCTGCAGGCCAAGGACAAAAATGGAAAGAAGCTTTTGTTGTTGTTTGTTTTAAAATCAGATCCACAGCCAGGACTGACAAAACCCTTCAGCTCAGGAACCAGGACTCTGGGTACAGAGGGAGACCTTTTCAAACCTGGCCAATGTGGGAACGGGCTTGGCTCAACCATATACATCTCTGGCATTAGAGCTGTTTTTCTTGCTTTCTCAATGGGGCCAGGAGAGGGAGTGAAGGTAGATTTTTGCTTTTTCAGAAAAATATAATAAGATAGATTAGCTTGAAAATTCCCTGATTCTGTTAGCATGGTGTATAGTCAGTGGAAAGAGAACAGAAGTGGGCGTGAGCCGGGAGACTTAGATGAAAGTTCTACCTCAGCCTCAGTTTCTCCAGCTATATAATGGGCAAAACAATCCTCATCTTACCGAGCAAATGGAAGTCACCACAAGGATGCAGGGAGACGCCAGGTACAATAATACTCTGTAAGAAGTCTTACAGCTTCCCGAGGGTTGGGGGGAAGGGGTGAGCCCCAGTGCCCCCCCCACCCAAAGCAAAGAGCCAGCAAAGAGCCAGCACACAGCCACTCCTGGCTGCTGCCTTCATCTTACACCAGACCTCTGACCCTGCCCTCTCAGATAAAAACCCCAACTCCCCAGGCTGATGCCAAGGCCCTTCCAAACATTTTTGGTTTATTTGCCTTAAAGCACCAACATACTTTCTCAGCCAACTTGGGGCACCCCCCATCTGTCCCTATAAAATTCTGCCCCTCCCTCTAGGCTCTCCTCAGTGCCATCTCCCCGTGAAAACCCTGCCTAGTGAAGTTTATTCTCATTCCTCCAACATGGCTGAGGCTCTCTGTCTTTGCCTGTTTTACCTTACAGTCTGCATGGACTGGAAGCTCCCTGAGGGCCACCAATGCCTGTTCATCCCAATGGAGACCGATTAAACATCAATTCTTTTTAAAACTCACTGTCCATCCACCCTGTCTCCCAGAAATACCAGGGAAGAGTCCATTAGCAAGCTCCTGCTTTACCCCCCAGCTTTAGTTTGTGGTCATCCAATTTCCCGGCATCTCTTGTCAAGGCTCAATTCCCAACTCCACACCTTTGCAAAGGCTGTGCCCCCTGCTGGGACTGTACTCCCTCCTCACCTTCCACCTCTTCCACTCCCTCTCTGCTTGCAAACCACCTGAGGTCAAGCCCCATTGCCACATGAGACCTTTCCTGACCCCTCCAGTTGCTGGTCTCCCCCCTCCCCATTACCTTATATTTATTTTGTATGTGTAATACTTAAGGTCGGTAACTATCTTTGTAACCCCAGGCCCAGCACAAGGTAAGGGCTTAATAAATGCTTGTTGGTTGGGTGAAAGGATGCTGGAGAGAAAAAGCCTATGACAGCAAGTTATAGATACTGTTTATTTAGTCTTTGTTACCTCCAGGCCTAAAACACAGTAGGTGCTTAATAAATGCTTACCGACTGAAAGTAGGCTGGGCCAGCAAGAAGGCAGAAGGCATTAATTATGTACACACTGCCACTGCTAAAGACAGGCTCGGATGATTCAGGACACCAGGCAAAAGAGAAGGGACAGCAGCAGCCAGGCAGCTGTCATTCTGAGAAACTCTGGGCACCCTTGGACCCCACTGACCAAACCCGGGATCCCTGTCACTGAGACCTGCCAAGGCGCAAACTGAATTACATAAGGGAAAGTACACATGCACCCAGGAAGCCCCAGGG
The DNA here is from genome assembly GCF_900497805.2 of Vombatus ursinus. Taxonomy (NCBI): domain Eukaryota; kingdom Metazoa; phylum Chordata; class Mammalia; order Diprotodontia; family Vombatidae; genus Vombatus; species Vombatus ursinus. The sequence goes on from NW_020949602.1 coordinate 1,132,285, forward strand.
TTTTAACAGAAATCTCTGAGAAAAACTTCATCAATACCACCCGCCTACACTGTCTGGGGAGGGCAGAGAGGCCTCCCCAGCCCATTCAAGCCCACTCTTCCCCTTCTCTCACTGGCCCAACAGAAAGTTCATTCATTCAAGAAAGATTTATGGAGTCCCAAGAGCCCCCACCCATGCAGGCCGTGGGAGTAATCCTGAAAGTGAAAACAGCAGCAACCCCAAGAACTCAGACAAATGTAGCAACAGAGAAGTCAGCAGGCCCACCAATAAACATGTGCGTACCTACCGAATGCCAGGCCCGAAGCTAGGCACAGGGGATACCAGGACAAAACAAGGAAACAGTCCCTTGCCCTCAAGTCCAACCCTATCCCCCCCCCTTTTAGAAGAGGGGAATAAAGAAACTGAGGCCCAGGGAGTGACCTGACTAACTTGGGTCGGTGCAGCTGAATATTCATTCAAACTAGTACTTTAACTGAATAGGAGCTGGGTGCTTTCTAGGGAAGGTGCAGAATGCTGTCTCTCCCCACATAAGAAGGTCAGGGGCTAGTTCTGCCTAGGTCTCCATCCCTGGCCACAGTCATGCCAGGGGCTTAAGAAACATTTGGTGAATTACACTGACCAGAGTCCTTCCGAGGGCCTCACTCCATCTCAGAAAGTCTAGGGATTCGGTGACCTGGCCTCCCCACCTTCCCCCTCTGGCTGAATGAACAAATTCCAAATGTCCTCTTCAGTGAAGCTTCCCCTGCTCTCAGGATGCATGAGTCACACCAAATGATCCAGAACTTATTTAGAACTCAGCACAATGCTAGGCCCCAGGAAGGTGCCAAACTCCTTTCATGGGACCAGCGATCACTGACCCAGAAGACGTCAGAGAGCATCTCATCCCACTCCCCTTGTGGTACAACCAGGGAAATCAAGGCACAAGGTCATATGTAATACAGTGGGATTTGAACTCAGGTCCTCGGACTACAAATCCAGTGTCCTTTCCACTGTACAACACTGCCTCCCAAGGGCAGGAAAAATCCCTTTATTTAAAGGGAAAAAAACCCACTGCAAGAAAACAAATCTTGTTTGGACCTTTTACTTTTTAAACTCCTTTAAACATGATAATTAATCAATCAGGATTTGCCCTGACCCCACCCCAAGCCACCCTCCTTTTCTCACCAGCTCCTGCCTTTGCTGGCCAACCAATGCTCCTGGATCCCGGAACAGGACAAAGGTTCCTAAGCCTGATGTCGCTTCTTCTGTCTCATTACCACTCTCTTCCCCATCCCCCTGTCATCTCTACTCAGCACCCGGCACACAGTAGGCACCTCACACACAAACCTGGCACACAGTAGGCACTTAACACATAAGCCTGGCACACAGTAGGCACTTAACACACGAGCCTGGCACACAGTAGGCACTTTCATACACAAACCTGGCACACAGTAGGCACTTAACACATAAGCCTGGCACATAGTAGGCACTTCATACATAAACCTCATACACAGAAGGCACTTCATATATAAACCTGGCACATAGTAGGCACTTAAACACATAAGTCTAGCATGCAGTAGGTACTTCATACATAAACCTGACACACAGTAGGCACTTCATACATAAACACTAGGTAATGGATTCATTGGATTCCATTCCACATCCCACACACCACTCCACTGACAGTGTTGTCTCCATGGATCACCAATGACCACCAAATGTGCCATCTATCTGGGGTCTCTGACTCTTCATGACCCCTTCACACTCCCAAGTCGACAACCATCCTTCTCTCCCCTCCAAGCTCCTTAATGGGGGAACTTCCCTGGAGACTTCTCACTCCTGGTCCTCTCGGATGGAACAGAAACATTCTGGAGGATCCACTTTACTAAAACTAATTCTCTGTGGGACCTTGGGAAAGTCATTTACCCTTTCAATTCAACCAACATTTATCAAGCTGGGGTTGGGGGCTACATTTTACAGACAAAGAACCTGAGAGTTGTTACAAAGAGCTCTGTGAGCCTTAAGCTGCTGTCGACACCCGGGTTATCTCTCTCAACAAGCTTACTTTCACAGGACTCTGGAGTTCTCATCTATAAAATGCGGAGGTGACCAGTGACCCTTCTCTCCAGGGGCCGGAGTGAGGAAAAGCTCTTTGTGAACTGCAAAGGTGAGTTAAGAGCGCGGGCCATCATCGAATGCTGGTGAAAGGGACAGACAGGAAATAACTGGAAATTGAGGCGGGGCAGGGCATGGCAGGGCAGGATTCCCAAGAGGAGGAGGCCTTTCCCAACACAGACCCACGCTCAGCCTGGTAGAGGGCCAGCCTTGGTGGTACCTCTTTACAAGGGTCACAGGAGGACGGGAAGAGGCCCTCATACCCCGAGGGGAGGCCGTTTCAGCTTTCCAGACAGACCTGGGTGTGGGACCCTTCTGTACAGATGAGGAAACTGAGGCTCATCCAGATGAAGTGAGAGCCTGGGGTGATACAACCACTAAGCATCAAAGTCATGATTTGAACCCAGGCCTTCTGATTTCAGTTCCAGGCTCCTTCTGCACACCAGCACAGGGGAAACTCAGCCCCCTTCCCCCGAGTGACAAAGACTTACCCAACTGGGTCTGTCTTCCATGACCTTAAAGCCACAAGTATCAAGCAACTTTAAATGAATCATCTCATGCACTTGGGCCATTGTTAGAATTATTACTGAGCAAAAAAGATTTGATTTTTTTATAGATGCTAGCATGAGGCTGTAGCTTGGGGGTAACTGCCATTCTCGAGGGATGTAAGATACACTGTTCCCATGCACGCATACATACACACACACACACACACACACACACATCATCATCATCTCCCCCGCCCTCACCCACAAATTTCTGGTCCACACTGTAAGAATTCCCCAGAATCCTAAGCTCCAGAGACCAGGGGACCACCTGGTTCAGTCCCTCCCCCACAGCCTAACCGCAGACTACAACATCTCCCACCTACCTCTGCTCACATATTCCCAGTGACAGGGAACTCACTACCTCACCCAACATGGCCTGGCTTCCACCTTGCTCGTGGCCCTGTCAGAATCTGCCTGCCTCCCTCCGGCCCAACACTCACGCTGCCTAAAAGAGCCATGTGCCAATGGGCACACAGTGCCCAGGGAGTGGCTCCGGCCAAGTTTGCAAACGATTAGCTAACAAAGATGGCATTCATCAGATGGAGGGGAGGGCTGACCCCACTCCACGCCGTACGCTGCTGCTGCTGGCCTTGGAGGCCAAGTGACCCTTTGCCAAGACCGGCTTGTTTGGGTTCGGGCAAAAGTAATCACAATTTGGGGTCTTGTCTCCACTTGAAACCTATTGAGTGAACCAAACGGCCTGGGCACTGGCGATTTCAGATGCCGGCTAGGCTTTTAGCACTAATTAGCTACAGTTCAAGAAGTCTGGCAGCTCTGGGGTAAACAAGGGACAAGGCAAGCTAGCAAGACCAGGAGAGAAACGCAACAGAAAGTTGAGGTTTTGGGGTTTTTTTCCCCTTCCAGACTCAAACAACTTTTTAAAAAAATTAAATTAAATCTACAGAGGTAGCAGCAAAAGCCTGCAAGGGCTCAACCCGCCTCTCCCTCCATCCCCTGGACAAGGAGCGCCATACCAGCCCAGTGCTCAATTCCTTCCATCCCACTCTTTCCCTCCCTCCTCCTCCCCCACCCAGCTCTGGCCACTGGGAACCCACCTGGCAAACCGTTTGCTTAGCCCAAAAGAAGCCGGAGATTAAGAGCAGGAAAGGACGTGAGCCCTTATTTTACTGATGAGGAAACTGAGGCCCAGAGAGGAGAAATTCCTGGTCACATAGCAAGAAGGGGTTGAGCCAGGGCTCTCTCCATTGGACCATACTCTGACAGCCCTGCATCTCCGTGGGACACAGCTTCTCAGTTTCTAACAATGGCTGACAATGACAATGATGATGATGATGAAGATGATAGCAATCCAGATGGATCAACTGGGGATGAGGGGATCAATGAATCTGACAAAGCGAGAGTTTTTCTCTCCCACCACTGTTTTCCTACAACACCAACTTAGACCTGCCAGAGCATCCAGCCTGTCCCTTTAGAGAGGGAGGAAAGCTGAGGTTCTGAGTCAGGAAGCAAGCTAAGCTGGCCAGGGTGACCCCTCCGGAGCTGGGACTAGAACCCAGGCTTCCTGACTCAGGCCAGGGCCTCCGCCATACCCCCACACACTGCTTTCAGCCCGGAGCACATGCTGAGCATGCAAAGCACCAGACATGGCATCGTGACGGAAGAGGTTTGGAGAGGGGGGAGGGGAGGGAAGACGGCGAAGGGGGGAGGGTGAGACAAGGTGGAGGGAGGAGGCGAGATGGAGGGCGGACACACAGGCTCCCTGCCCTCAAGGATCTTACATTCTCTTCCACAGAGGAGGAAACCAGATCAGTGAACTCACATTAGCCAACTTGCTGGGTGAGCTGAAGCAAATTGCCTAATGTGAGTTAACTGTTCTAGTTATCGGAATTCAGTCTTCGAATCCCCGGCCAGGCCCTCCGTCCCAGAGCGGCTTCCTGCTTAGTGGCTTCTCTCTCAGGACCTCGGTTTACACGTTCGGCCAGTCTTTACTGAAAACCTTCTAGGGTGCAAGGCCCTTGAGGAGCTCATGGTTGGAGAAATGAGATACACACATTCACACGCACACACACACTCACACACAACAGGTGAGGAGGTAGCGATCACTGACACGAGACACAACAAAATACTCAAGTGCAAAATGCCAAATCGGGGAGACAGACAACTTCAGGACAAGAGGGGGGTTGGAATGGTCAAGGAAGGGGAGGCCGGTGCTGGAGCTTGAAGGATGATCAGGAGGACAGGGAGGAAGGAGGAGAGAGAAGGGGAAATGGTCCAAGGCCAAGGGCAGAGGCAGGAAGAACGGATGGTGGAGGGAGGAGACAGGAAAGGGAGGGGAGCAAGGAGGCCGGTCTGGGCTACAGCTGAAGTTGTGTGTCAAAGCTTGGATGGGGACGGAACCACGGGACCCGTGGCCCAAAGGGGATCAGGAGGGAAATCCCCTCCTCTGGCCCATGAGCGGTCAGCCAGCGGCCACAAACTGAACCAAGGCACAGCCTCAGGGGCTCTGTCCTGCAGACGGATAATGGGGAACCATCGGATAATGGGGAACCATCGGAAGAACTTTGAGCGAGGGAAGGAGATGCAGAAAGTGGTATTTTTTGGAAGGCTGACCTGGTGAGTTACTCAGAAATGACGGATGTTAGGGGTCCACGTCGCCATGATGCTGAAGTGGTGAGAACAGACAAGGGAAAACTTCTGCTTTCAACGGTCCCCCTTCCCTTTCCATCCCCACGTTCTGCCCTCTAAATCCTTAGACGATTATTCTTTGGCTCCCAAATCAGTACCTTCTCTAACTGCATCTCACTTTCCCCTTTCCAGCCTTTTCCGCCCTTTCAACAAATAACTATTACACACCTTCTACAGGGAAGGGACATGATGATTATCTCCAAATTCTCTTGTCTATATCTTGCTTGTATACTTGCCTCCTCTATTAGACTCTAAGCTCCTTGAGGGCAGGGACTCTCTTTGTATCCCCAGTACTTGCCACATTGCTTAATTGACAATACCTAAACAAGCATTTGCTTATTGACTTGACAGGGCCGAGCCAAGCCCACCAAGGAGGCGATGGACGGCCTACAGCTATCTCCAGTCCTCATCGCTGCCCAAAAGGGGAACCACAGCGGAGAATGACTCAGAGTTCCGGGAAGCGGAGCGTGTTCACGTCTCTCTCGGCCCCTTATTCAGGCTTGGGAAATGGGGGCTTTGCACTCCTCATTTGTAACATAAACCTTTTGAGCTAGGTCTCTTTCATGCTGACAGTCTGATTCTATGCCCTGCCATACTCACGGGGCTGCCATTTTATTTCAACATGGCAGCCTGGACCACATAGCAAAGAGGCCTGTGCCTTTACCCATGAGTCCTAATACTGCCGTTAGACACTGATCCAAAGTGCCTAGAGATTGACTGCTTTCACATTCATTAGGACGTGCTCTGGGAAAACAAAGCTGAAGTCAGCAAACCCAGGGACCCTCCAACTTTGGGGGTATAGAAGACACGCAAAACACGGAACCAAGTGGGAGAACAGCTCGGGCAGATTCGCCAGTCGGGCCTCTTTAGCCTTCCCCAATCACACTCTCCAACCACAAGAGCCCGAAACAACCGACATCACCAATAAACCCAAGGTTTTCCCAGAAGAACCACAGTCCAGGTCGACCAGTCCCACACCACCAAACCTGACTTTACTGGCTCTCCTGCCTGTCCCAAGAAGAAATAAGCAGCAGATTCCAATTCACTCCAAGGAACAATGGAGTTGTTCTCACGCTGCCCTGGTCCAATCTCATCTCCCAGCACACTGCTGGTAACCAATGGGTCATCATCATTCTCCAAACACTCTATTCTGAGACAGAAGGACTTTCCATGGAAGGATCTGAGTTACCCAATACTGGACTCTAGTTCTTTTTCTAGATGCCTTTGCCCATGTCTAAAACTTCCGCTTCTTGAAGACCAGAGAGTCAAGAGTGGCCACTGGAAAGACGGCCCTCTCCTCTCCATCAGAGAATCAAGGCCTGACACCTTAGACTTCCCTTCGTAGAGCCATTCAAAAAAAGCCAATGGAAAGGAGGCACCCTAAGGTACCCAGCAAACCACTCTGGATCCATCTCCCCATGAACAAACACTAATTAAGCACCTACTATACTCCGTGTCCTTCACATACACCTACCTACCTCCAGGCTCAACAGAACACAAGAATCAATAGAATGCCTAAAACCTCTTCCCCCAGCCATCAAAAAAGCCTATCCAATCATCTTGTCAAGGTTTAAGTTGGGACCAGAGACACTAAAGGAACTTTTTGGGGCGAGGGGGAACGTCTCTCAGTCAGACCTTAATCCTTAAGTACCTCATTCAAGGAAGAGACAAGTTTAGAGGACATAAGAGGAACCCACAAAGGCTAGATCAATATTTTTGAGACTGGATTATCAGGCAAACTACTTAAGATGTCTCAGGACAAACATCTCAACCAGGTAGCAGCCAACACAGCCCTCCCTTTTCTCCTCTAACTCAACTGCGCTTGGACAGCACTCTCCCTCTCCCAGCTCTCTCCCCCATATCACTTCCAAAACACAAGTTTGAGGCTTGTTTTGGTGGTGTTTTTAAAGAAAAAAAAGCCATCACGTTTATTGGAAAGCCAGACAAGGGGCGCAGTGCCCACTCCTCACTCTAAGGTGACCCTCCCACCCAGCAGACAACATACTCAGACGTGTTCCCGCCATTATACCATGTTGACAACGTCGGCGATGATGGACCAGTCCCCAAGGCAGAACACTATTAGGTTTGGGGGAGTGAGGGAGGAGGGGGGGAGGGGAGAGCGCCAGACCTCTGCCAGCTGGCCACGTGTTTGCTTTGCATCCTCCAGAAGTCCAAGTTATCCAACCCTGTAATTATCACACAGATTAAAAATTGGTTACTCACGTAATCGTGAAAGGCCTTGGCTTCACTCGAATGCTCACAAGTGTCTCGTCTCTCGGGAGCAGCACAGTAAAGGTCCCAGAAAACACTGCAGGATGGAAAAATCAGATCCAATCCAGTTACTAACAACCCTCGGTACTACCCCCCCCAACCCACTCACCCACACTGTACAGATACATACCGACTCCAGAAAATAACAAATAACACACAAGTGTGGCCTAGTGGCTAGGCCTGACTCTGGAGTCTGAGGATGGGGGGCAAAATTCCACCTCTGATGATGACTAGGCTAGGCCTAAGTTTCCTTCTCCGTAAAATGGGGTTGTTGTGGATACCCACAGAGGTCCCTTACAGTCCTGTGTCTAGAACGCTATGATAACCCACATGGATACCGTTTATGAAGCTCCAAGGGCACGGAGCCATTATCA
>NW_020949602.1:1145217-1169134 GCF_900497805.2 Vombatus ursinus
CCGGCCCAAGCTGCCCCTGCCCAGCCGGCCCGGCGCACGCCCCGCGCCGCGCCGCGCCGCGCCTCGCCGCTCCCCTCGGGCGGCAGCGGCAGCAGCAGCAGCGGCGGCAGCAGCCCGTCCGCCCCCTCCGGCAGCAGCGGCCCCGCCGAGCCCCGGGGACCCCGCTTACTTTTCTCGAGCCTGCCCGTCCGAGGGCACCGCCGAGCCTTTGCCTTTGGCGAACATGGTGCGCGGCGAGGAGGGGACGCGGTCGTGCTAGTGGTCGTGGTCCCGCCGCCGCCGCCGCTCCGCTGGCCGCCTCCCGGGGCTCCCCCGCTCGAGCTCCCCGCCGCCGCCGCCGCCGCCCCGGCCCCGCTCGCCCCGTCTCTCTCCGGCTCGCTCGCTGGCTCCCGCCCGCCCGCCCGGCCCGGCCCGGCCCGGCCCGGCTCCTGCTCCCGCTCCGGCTCCGGCTCCGGCTCCGGCGCCTTCCCTCGCTCAGTCCAGCTGTCAAAGCCTCAGCCCCGGCCTCGACCCCATCGCCCTGGGACGGCTCGGGCTCGGGCGGCTGCAGATGCTGCTGCTGCTGCTGCTGCCGCTGCTGCTGCCGCCGCTGCTCCGGCTGCTGCTCCGGCTGCTCCTCCGCGCGGCTCGGCTCACTCTGCCCCTGCCCCTGCCTCTCTCCTTAGCGCTGGCTCCGCCGGGCTCGGGCTCGGGCTCGGGCTCGGGCTCGGGCTCGGGCTCGGGCTCGGGGCTGCTGCTCCGCTGCCGCCGCCGCCGCCGCCGCCGCTCTGCTGGGAAGCTCAACCGAACGTGGCTACCCGGGAGGATGGAACGCGGCGGGCGTCAACGTTCCACAATTGATCCGCGCCTCGGCCAATCGGCGCGGCCGGGGGCGGGCTCGCGAGCCAGCGGGGTGGCAACGTTGTGTGTGCTCGGGGACCGCCGCCGCCGCCGCCGCCGCCGCAGCAGCAGCCGGGCAAGGCGGCCGGGCAGGCCCCTCTCTGCTCGGTCTGCCTGCGCCTGTGTCTCCCGCTCCGGCTCCTGCTCAGAACTGGGGACGCTGCTGCATGCCTGCCCCGCGGGGGCCGCTCGTGGGCTCTTTAAAAATGAGAGAGAGGGAGGGAGAGAGAGAGAGGGAGAGGGAGAGGGAGAGGGAGAGAGAGAGAGAGAGAGAGAGAAAGAGAGACAGAGAGAGAAAGAGAGACAGAGAGGGAGAGGTGGGAGGGGGGCGCAGGGGTGGGGGAAGGGCTCTGCCCTCCGCGAGGGGGCTGTGCCGGCCCGACCCCGGGGGGCTAGGGCCCACGGGAGCCTTCACCTCGGGGCCGCCTTCCCCCTGCCCCCTATCCCCGCCCGATACGGGCTTCTCGCCCGCCTCCTCCCCAATGTAGGCGAGGGGGACACCGAGCCGAGGACTTCCCTGCCGACCATACACTAGGCACCCGCGGAACTTCAATTGAACCACATTGGGGGAAGGGGGCCCCTTGCCATTGTGGGGGTGACCCAGGTGCACAATGGAAAACTGGGGAATGGGGGGGAGATCTAGGAAGCTGATCCCACGTCAGAAGAGAAAGCCACCAGAAGTCCAACCCGTGTGAATCTTAAACGAGATAAGAAACTGAAGTTGGGGGCCTAAGAGGGATGCTCCCCCATTTCCAAAGCTTTTTTTTTTTTTTTTAGAGCGCGTTTCTCTTTAAATGTGATATAACACGAAGGGTCCTGTCCCTTTAAAAGAGTCGAGCTGAAAAAGCTGTGTAAGCGCTGATTGGCTGCTTCTTTGGATACATCTTTAGGGGAGCCTTGAAACTGTTAGCCTAGGTTGATTTTTTTTTTTTAAACTGCGCTGTTCCAATAAACAAGTCACGCCCCTCCCCCTTACATGCCTATCACCAAACAATTAAAGTCTAGGTCAGTGTCCTGGGGAAAACACGTTTCAAGTAGAAGTCGAACCCAGATTTAAGCAAAATAAAGAAAATATTCTCCCCCTCCTCCTGCTATTAAAGTTTACTTGCTAATTCTGTCTGCAAAGGGATAGAAGGGCTTCTCCCTGCCCCCTCCCATATGCCAGCATCTGCATTGGTTTAAAAAGGAGGCTTTGGGGCTTAAATGTAGCAACCACCTCCCCCACATATGATGATCTGTCCCGACCTCTGGGTCCTAATCCTGACTTAATCCACTCCCTGCAGGGATGCAGAGCTGGCTGGAAAGGGAAGAACCTAAGAGGAGGGAAGGGGCCGTGGAGAGATCTTTCAGTGGTGTGTGGGCGCCCGCAATTTAAAGGCTGTTCGGTTTTGTGAATGAGAGGCTGGGAGCTGGGGAGGCCGTTGAATTTCATCCTTTGTGGGTGGGAGAAAAGGAGAGCAGAATCTCAGTCTCCCTCCCCAGCCCCCTCGGCTGCTTCGTTTCTCTGGAGGACCCTTTAAAGTCCCTCTGAGCCCAGGTTCATTAAACTAGCCTGTCCCCAACCCCTCCCCCAACTGCCGAACTTCCTTCCTCCGGAGCTTGGTGGGCTAGTGATCGCCGGGAAGGCTGGCGGGTCTGCCGCCCTTCTTGGCCTCTCTGCAGCCACTGAGCCGGCTAGCTTTGGGTGCAGGCTGGCTTCGGGAAGCCAGCCACAGAGCCCGTTTGCTTACATTGTTCTTCCTAGGGGCAAGGTGTGGGAGGGCTTCAGTGGATGAGCTTAAGTATAAAACAATAAAAGGAATTGCTATGTGCCTAGACTGGGTGTTTGCCAAATGGCCTGAGACCTCTCCCTCTTCACCTAAGGCTCCTAGATTCCTACAGCGAGTCGTGGCAGGGAGGGACCTTAGCACCTCAAATGGTAAAGCTGGGAGGAACATTAGCGCGTACTAAAGAGGACACAGAATGTCAGACGGGAAAGGGGTCTGAGAACACGGAATGGCAGAGCGGGGAGGGGCCTCAGAACATAGATTATTAGAACAGGTTAGAGCTGAGAGGGAGCCTAGAACACAGAACGTCCAAACTGGGAGTGACCTTAGAATTCTAGAATGACAGGTTTGGAGAGACTTTAGAACATGGAATGTCCGGGCTGAGAGTGACCCTAAAATACAGAACGTCTTAGAATGCATGGAAAGTTAAAATTGGAACCCAGAATGTCCCAGCTGAGAGGAACTCCAAGAGATTCTGTGAGATACACATACATACACATGTACATACACACACATATATATACATATGTGCATATGCCTCAGTTACCTTCTCTGTAAATGAAGGGATTGTTCTAGAGAAGCTCTAGATTCCTCGGAACTGGGAAGCTCTAAGCTGCTATGATTTCTCTTCCATTCTTCTCCCCCCCCCCCCAGTTAAATGACTGACAAGGGTGATCATGAAAACCATTACTGGCATCTCTTCTGTTAGCACATCTGGCAGATGGGGGTGGATGGCATCCAGCATGCTGAGAGCCCTTGCCTGTTCCTGGGTCATCATGCCAGGCTTGGCTGGGCCTAGGCACGTGATGGTGAATGAGGTAGGCACACCCTAGAGGTGAAAAGGGAGAAAAGTCCTGGTATAAAGACCAGGCAGAGACAAGGGGCTGGGGAAGGGGGATGGGAGAGAAAGAAGGGAGGGAGCTAGCCTGGCTCGGTGGAGAGAAGCCCTGCGCTGAGATCTGAGAGAGATTTGAGCTGTCTTTTGGCTCTGTCCCTGCTGGATTTGGTGTTCTTGAGTCTGGTTATTTCACAACTCTGGGTCTCAGTTTCCTCATTTGTAAAAATTAAAAAAAAAAAGTTAATTGCAGCTCTGCCTGCTTCCTTTTCCTTGAATATCCAGTGTGCTAATATATATGCACCTCAGTTTCTTCATCTGTAAAATGAGGAGGCTTCATTAGAAGATTCGTTAAGCACTTTCTTCCTGTTCTTAACTTCCTGGATATATGGGACACCCCCTCCTTGCACAGAAAAGGCATCTTAGAACCATCAAGCCACAGAATGATGGGGTTGGAAGGGACCTTCCATTCCAGGGAGGGAAACTGAGCCTCAGAGAGGGAAAGAAACTTGCTTAGGGCTATACATTAAGTTAGTGCTCCCCCCCCAAAAAAACATCTTTTTTTCTGCTACCAGAGTGCCTACAGAGCAAGTAGGAGGGGGCAAGTAGTTAGGGTTGAGGATCTCAACCAGTCCTAGAGCAGAGGGCTTCTCAAATATGGGCGCCACTTAACAGAATGGGAACCAGGACAAAGAGAAATAGCTTCTCCCAAATTTACAGCAAGTTCCTTCCATTCTTCTTTTCTTCTCTCTCTCTAGTCTTGTTTCCTTCCCTTCTTTCTCTTCTTCTCTCCTTCCTTCCTAACCTCCTTCTTCCCTCTTTCCCTCCTTCCCTCATTTCCTTCACTCTTTTCTTTCTTCACTTTTCCTTTGCCTCATCCTTTCTCCCTCTCCTGCCTTCCCTCCTTCCCTTCTTTCCTTTTCTTCCTCCTTCCTTCTCTCTAGCTCTTCCCTTATCTCCCTTTCTCCTTTCTTCATTTGCTCCCTTTCCTTCATTCCTTCTTTCCTTTCCTCTTTACCTTCCTTTTCTCTCCTTCATTCCTTCTCTTCCTTCTTTCTTCTTCATTCTCTCTCCTGCCTTTCTTTTTCTCTCTTCTTTCTCTTCTTTTTCTTTCTTTCCTACTCTCCTTTCTCCCCTCCTTCCTTTTCTAAATCAATCTTTTCCTCCCTTCTTCTCTCCCTCTCCATTTCCTTCCCTCTTTCCTTTTTTCACTCTTCCTTTTGTCTCTCATTCCTCTCCTCCCTTCTTTCTTCTCTCCCTATTTCCTTCCCTCTTTTCTTTCTTCCATTCCTCCCTCCCTTACCTCCTTCCTTCCTTTTCTCTCCCATTCCTTCCATCCCCCCTTTGCCACCTTCCCATTTCTTTCTCTTTTCTCCTCCTTTCTTCTTCCTTTTTCCTTCCTTTCCATCTAGTCTCTTCACCAGCCACTTTAGGTGATGGGGTGCAGTAGAGTTGGGGGGAGGAGTTTATGTGGGCGAGCAGCTCCCCTCTTCCAACAGTTTATCCCTAGCATAGCCGGAAGTCACTGAGCCCATCTTAGGAGCTCACAGTCTCCAAATGGAGCCAGCCCCTGGTGCTTAGTGCTCTGGCCAGCGTTCAGTTTGCCCTGCCCCATGGAGGAAATAGAAGAAGCTCCCAGCTGGAAAGGAGCCAGTGCCTGTTTCAACATAAATATCTGAGACAGCCAGCAAAGAAGAAGGGGGAGGGGAACAGGGAGGAAAGGCTTTAGGTTCAAAATCCAAAGGACTTGGATGTTGCTTCTAAGAGGTGAGTCCCTGTCTGGGGACAGTTCACTGTGACACCGTACTGTGGGGGAAGAGCACGAATTGAGGGTCAAAAGAACTAGCCTCCAGTCTCCCCCGTACACCAGCTGTGTGACCTCGGGAAAGTCACTTAATCTCTGGCTTTATTTTGAGAGGCAGTGAGCTACAGTGGAATAAGTTCTGGTTTAGGAATGGGAGAACCTGAATTCACAGCCAGCCTCTGTCACTTACTATGCATGTGGGCGTGGACAACCAACTTAATCTCTCTCAGCCTCAGTTTCCTGATCTGTAAAATGATGAGATGGGATTATATGGTATGCAAAATGCTCTTCAGCTCTAACTATATGATACTATAATCCTTATCTGCGAAGCCTAGACATTGAAATAGGTAGTGTCTAAGATCCCTTCTAGGTCCAAGCGACTTCTCTGAGCCTCAGTTTCCTCATATGTAGTACAAATAGAATAATCCTCATATAAAGGTGGGGTTTTCAGCCTCCATATCAATTGATTTCTGACGTCTACATTCAATCAAACAATCCAAAGTAAACAAGGTATAAATAAGGCTATAATCAATTTGAAAGGATCATAAGGGCTTTGGGTCATTGAATAAAAGCAGATGGCACCACAGAGAAAATATCTAGTGATTGTCTGAAAGAATCAGACATATTTTTGTACCTACATATTATAGAGCAAACCAGTTCAAAATCTTTCATTCTAGAAGCGCATCAAGTGGTGGTCAAATCCAGTGGTGACAAACTTCTGAAAGGGAATCCATCTGCAGCCCCTCCGATTAATTTATCAGTTTATCACCTTGTGAAATTTGAAAGAATGGAACATCTTGAATTCCCAGAAGCATTAGTAGTAGTGTCCCTGGAGCAGCAGTGGCTGATGGCAGTATCTGCTTTGATATTCCCAGGACAAATGCACATCAAAGAAAGGCAGCACTTGTAGACTCTAGAAGAGTACCACCCTCAAGACCCAAAGAGAACTACACCTAAGGGAAACTTCATTAAGATTCCACAAAGAGAGAAAAGGACTCCCAACAACCAAGGGTTAGCAGAAGTTAACATATGTGCTCTTTATGTTTTAAGATATTCACCCCAGGGAATTTGTATACACAAGGAGAGAGTTAGCCCCTGGTTGGGAGTAAAGCTTCTATAATCAGTGTCCTTGCTATTATTCCAACTTAGTAAATATTTTTTTAAAAAGCTACTTAACTATGGCTAATAATCAACATGGAACACACCCGATGGGGGCTCATGAATGACACTACTAGAAATGAGTAGGTTACCCTCTGGGCACCCATCCTAGTAACACAAGTAATATTTGGAGAAGTAGCCGCAGAGGGGGTGCTCCACTTGTAGGGTCCCTCACAGGGTGAGAATGCTTTGTAAACATTTAAAGCTTTTCACGTTTCCTTCCTTCCTTGTCTCCCTCTTCTTTCCTTCCTTCCTCCCTCCCTCCTTTTCTTCCTTCTTTCCTTTGTTCTTTCTTTCCTTCTTTCCTCTCTTTGTTCCTTCCTTCCTCCCTCCCTCCCTCCCTTTCTTCTTTCCTTCCTTTCTTCCTTCTTTTATTCTTTCCTTTCCTCCTTCCTTCCTTGTCCCCCTTCCCCTTACCAATGCTGTGCAATGCTCTTAGAATACTATTTACATTGTGTATGCATGGTATGTGTACGGTTGTTTTCACTGTTGTCTCCCCCATTAGACTGTGAACTTCTGCAGCTCAAGGACCATATTTTTGCCTTTTTTTTTTGTATCCCCACTGCTTAGAACAATGCCTGGCACATAGTAAGCATTTAATAAATACTTGCCTGAATGGCTTTCTTCCTACGTTCCTGTTTTCCTCCCCTTTCTTTCCTCATTTTTCTTCCTTCTTTCTTTCCTTCCTTTCTACTTCCTTTCCTCAATCCCTCCTTCTCCTTTCCTCTTTCTGAGGTGCCTTCCAACTCTAACATTGCAGTATTCTGCATCTCTGAATCTCAGTTTCCTTATCTGTAAAGTGGGCATAAGAATGATTGCTATGAGGAGACCCCTTAGTAACTTCTATAGCCTTCTATAACCTCATCTTTAGGAAAAATCAAGAAATACATGTTATTTCTCTGATTAATTCATGAGCCCTTAGCTGCTAGAGCTGATTCAATTCAATTTGACAAAATCTGGTTCAGAGTTCACTGTGCCCAGCCCTGGTCCATGGGCTGCCAGAGATACAAAGGAACTCCTGCCCTCACAGAGCTTCTCATCTGCTTGGAGAGACAGGATTCACCTAAATGAATAGCTGGGTTCCCAGATCTGGAGAAGAGCCTCGCTGGTCTCTGTCTTCACCTCTCTGAAGGGCTGTCATGAAAAACATGGAACAGATGTCCCCCTGGCCCAGCTGCTTACTAGCTGTGTGACCTTGGACAAATCATTTTAACTTCTGCCTCATTTCCTCATATCTAGAGAACTCCTGGATGAGGAAATTCCCTCCACCAATGCAGGTCTTAAAGCTGGGAAGTCAGGACCAGGCCGGGAAGGGGGAATGAAACCTGGTCTGAGCCCCTCCCCAAAATGGAGACGTCAGGCGGAACTCACCAAAGGGAGAAAGAGGTGGGTCTTAAAAGGGATGGTCCAGGTTGGGGGTTGGGATAGTTAGACAAGGCAGCCCCAGGCACCCAGGGAAATTCCAGGATGAGCCACCATGGTGTGGAAGATGAGGAGCTAGAAATAGATGCACAGAAAGTACAAACCCTCTGACCCCACGTCTGGCCCCAGGCTGTCCTCTAAATGCTGCCATCAGAAGAGCTGGCATTTCCAAGGTACTTTAAAGTTTGCCACGCCCTTCATATGGGTTATCTCCGCACAGGGACAGTCTCTTATATGCTGAACAGTTGAAGGACAGATGATGGTAGGAACGTCTTCCAGCTCCATCTGCCAAGTGAGTGTCAGAGCCCGGATTTGAACCCAGGTGTCCTAACTCAACCCTGTACTCTGCCCTGGCCCTTTTAGATCTTCTAGTCCAGCCCACTCACTTTCCAGTTGAAGAAAATGAGGCCCTGAGAGGGGAGGACACACGGTTAAGAAATGGCAGCCCCACACTGCAAACTCTGTTTTCTTTCTGCTACATCGAGAAAAAAGAGAAGATAAGAACAAGGTGGGGGTGGGGAGGAGGGCAGCATAATACAGTAGAAAAATTCAGAATTTAGAACCAGGAGAGACCTGGGTTCACACCTTCGCTCTGATAGTCACTAGCTCTGTGACCCTGGCCAGGTCATTTGACTTCCCCTTGCCTCAGTTTTCCCCTGTGTAAAATGGGAACAATAATATTTGTACCAGCTATCATAGAGGCTTTTTGTGAAGAAAGCACTTTCTTATACCTTGAAGGAGTACGGAGATGTGAACTGTTAGAAGAACCCTGAAGTGGGGAGCTCAGGGTACCCTACCCAGCTTTGATTCTTTTCGGATCAATCAGCGCCTGGAGGGGACCCTAGGGACCAACTGCGATGACCTTGAGGCAGCAGAGACAAAAGGACCGAAAGGGGCCTGAAGTGTGATCTGCCTCCAGAAGGAAAGATCAAAAAGTAGTCTGGAATTCTGACTCCTGCATAAGACTTTATCATAGACAACAGCTGCAATTTCTTTTTGCAATTCAATTCAACAAGTATTTGTTGAGTGCCTCGAATGTGCAAGGCATTATTTCCCACTCGGCTTCTCTCCAGAATTTCATGATCTCCAGAAACTCATCCCTTCCGCAAGATGAAATCAACCTTGAAACTCACACCTCCTCTGTTCTCTGAGGCCCCTCCCTCCCTCTGGAGAGCTCCTCCCACATCCTCCGCTGTTGAAGGCAGCCACCCAGAGAATCCGCCTCATCTTTGCCCACCTGGTTGGTCCCCACGATTTCGTGATCTCTAGAAAGATACTCTTCTGCAAAATGAAATCGACTCTGAAACTCACTTCCTCAAAAGCAGCATGCCCAAAGGCAGAGATCCACCCGGTGGGCTCCCAGGACCCACACTCTTCCAGCTCCTTTTAATGTATCGTCTTCCCTGTTTGATTGCAAGTTCCTGAGGGCAGGGACTGTCTTACGCCTTTCTCTGTATTCCCAGCCCATAGCTCGGTGCTTGACCCCTAGTAGCCTCTTGATAAACATTCAGCGATTCTGATGGACTCTGAAAGCTTTGTGCTGGGGGCTAGAGACCCGCAGACAAACGAAATAGTCCCCATTCTCAAAGAGTTTACTTTCACTAGGGAGGGTGTTAACCTTTTAGGCACCCAGCACCGCTGTGGCCCTCTTACCCCTTGTCAGAATGATGTTTGTTGTCTATGTTCAAAAGTGAAGGAAATAGACATTCCAGTTAAAGATGAATGAAAATAAAGATGCCATTTTTTTTTCTCATCCAAATTCATGGACCCCTTGAAATCGATGCAGAGACTCCTTAGTGGTCCGTGGTGTTAAGAACTGGGGTGAATACGGTATGTACGCAGGTAAGCAAATATCAGTTAGTTTTAGAAGGAAGAAAGTTCTAAGGCTGATGGCTGTAGAACAAACAGGAATAAATAGCTTTATAGCCCGAGAGTGAAGAAAGCCCAGAGACAAGGGAGGTCCCTCCAGAAGAAGCCTGTCTAAGGAAGCTCCAGTGACTTGGTGTTACTAAAAGGTAGTCTTCCAGAGCAAGGAGTCCTCAAGGTGGCCTGTGCAACCTGGCACAACAGGAGCAATGGACAATTGAGTGGGATCTCGAGTTCTGGCATCAGATCAGCCAGAGTCCATCTCAGGGGTTAACTCTAAAGTCTCAATATCTTCAGCTCACGATGCCCCCAGTCAGAGTTCACTCTGGGAAATCTCTATCACTCATGCCTGAACTTCCACAGATGTAGTAACTGGGTCCCAAGCTCTTATATGAGCTCTCAGGATAATAAATGTATATTGAGTACAGGGTAACTTTTATTTCACTCCACAGGAAAAAAAACAAAAAACAAAACAACAACAGAAAACCACAGGAGCCTGTAAACAAATACAGATAACACAGAAAAGGAACTCACAATAGCAATAAATCCAGTAGATCCCCTAATTTATATCCTGTAGGGACCCTTTGGAAGGTTAGACTCTGCCAAGAGAAAAACATATTTTGGGGTCTCAGGACAGCCAAGCCCCTGCCCATTGGACCCACTTTGTCTGAATAACTTATAGAAATAATAGAAAGCAACATCATGGACTTTTGTTCCCCCAAGCCATGACTTTTTCCCTCTAGTTTCAGAGAACAGGCGACCTTCTTTTCTTTCCCAGAGGTATGGTGATCAAGAAATTTCCTTTTCCTGGCTGCAAGGTCATATCCCAAACTCTTGAACTTAAAGTTACTCAAAAGACAGCCCCCAAAGCTGGTAACCCTCAAGAAATTTCTCTTCTTTAGCTAGAAGGTGATATTCTGGGACCATACTGCCTGAGGAATCCTCTAAGGTCCAAGTATGACATTGTCCATGAACTCCCCTCTTGGACCTCTCTTCACAAGAAGGGTAGAAGAGAGAAGGTGAAAAGAAGGAGCCCTGAGAATCCCATGAATACCCTGTTAATAGGACATCCCTAAGGGATGGCTCCTGCCAACACTGGGTAATCAGAGACAAGGAAATTTTCCTTAAAAGACTAAAAGAAGGACTTCAGGGAAAAAACAAAGAAGAGAAATAATCTTGAAAAGGTGGGGGGAAGGAGGTCACCCTAAACAATCACCCACCCCACTTAACATAACTAACAAGATGCATGTCCTGATATCTCTGTCAAATGAGGCAAGAGTGAACTTCAGAAGATAGAAAGATTGGGACTTTCACTGGCATACTGGGTTGGCTAGGTGGTGCAGTGGATAGAGCCCCAGGCTCAGAGTCAAGAGGACCTGAGTTCAAAGCTGGCTTCAAACACTTACTAGCTTTGTGACCTTTGGCAAGTCACTTAACCCCGTTTGCCTCGGTTTCCTCATCTGTAAAATGTGCTGGAGAAGAAAATGGCAAATCATTCCAGTATCTTTGCCAAGAAAATCCCAAATGGGGTCACAAAGAATCAGACACAAGTGAAAAATTGACTGAACAACGACATTGATATGCTGGCATTGATGTCTGCATCAGGAAGCAAGAACAAACAGGAAGGTCAAATGGTGAAGAAAGGCCAATTGCAGGATCCATAAGGAGCCTAGCAGAAAAGCAATACTATACTTAAAAGGAACATTTTAAGGACTCCAATACAAAGATTTCTGGGAGTTGTGAGTGATCCTTTCACATGTGCTTTCTAAGCTACTGACTCCACTTTCTCCTGGGTTTTATGTGTACTGGTGGGGAGGAGTGTTTCACAGACCATGAGGGGCAATGTCTTATACCAACTCTACCACCATAGTTAATATCTGTTTCTAAAAGCTAATTGTCTGGCTGATTTATTATCATCAAACGGTCATGATAAAGGGAAACATTGGTGGGGGCTCATGAGATAGACCAATGCCTCAGGGCTACTCCTAGAACTCCGATGGGAAATGTTGAAGGTGAAGCTAGACCAGCTAAGGAGGAAACAGCTTCTAATGATCAGCAGAACAATAGGAAGGCTCACAGGTCCCATCTGAAAAGAGCTCACCCAATGATGATCAGAGGAAGAAGAAATCAATCAGAGCAGTTAGTGACACCTTGCTTGTTGGGTAACAAGGAAGCTATTTTTGCCTTTCTTTGTGTTTAGAATAGTACCTGGCACATAGTATGCATGTAACAAATAAATGTTGATGGCCTACTGGCTGATAATTGGTTGGCTGGATGTTAGCAATGGAGGAGTCTGCTGTCTTCACAGGTCATGTATCCAAGATGTGATAGAGAGCTGCCCAAGACATTCCATCTAGGGTCAAATACAAAATCTTCTGTTTGACATGAAAACCGTTCACAATCTGGCTCTAAGCTGTCTTTCTAGACTGCTTTCACTTTATCCCTTTGTCCCCTCTCCTCCCCCACATCCCCACACATTGTGTTCCTTCAAACTGATGTACTTGCCGTTCCCTGTACACAATCTCTATCTCCTTCCTCCCTGTTTTACAGACTGTTACCCTCCCCATGCTCTCCTCTCCCCCTCATCTTCATCTCTCTAGTTCCCTTCAAAGCTCAGCATGCATGATGCCCTCTACACAAAGCTTTTCCTGATGCCCCCAATAGTTAGTGCCCTCACTAACCTCCCATGAAAATTGCTTGGTATGCACTTTATGCTTACTTATCTGCCTGCTTGTCATTTCCCACAAGCAAATTGCTCCGTCCTTCAAGGCAGGGACTTCCAACTCGTATTTATTTCTGTATCACCAGTACCTGGTCCAGAGTAGGTGCTTAATAAATATTTATTTAATTTAGTTGAATTGGCATGTCAGACCTAAAGACGATTACCCATTTCCGATAATTCCTTTGGGGCCAAGTGATGCTATCAGAAGGAACCTAGAATGCATCAATAGAAAAGATGATGTCCCAGGCAAGAAATCAAAGACCTTAGAGATGGTGTTTCCATCCCTTTAGTTATTCAAAGACAGAGGCTTCAGAAGAGAAAAGGCAGATTTGGAAACTGACCTGCTTAAGAAGATAACGTATGAGAATAGGATTTGGATTTCAGAACCATAACTTAAAATATAGGCGTCCTGAGCTTTGGCCAGGGGTGAAGTATATCTAATGAGGGTTGTGCAAAATAGATTTTCCTGGAGACATGCGAATCTGACTGGGGGCCTATAAAATGGAAATCAGGATGGAAGAAGGAAAACTGGCCATAGGTACTCACCAAACTACAGCAAGGAGGTCATAAAAAGGAGAATACCAGTAGAGATGACCCCAAATTCCAGGAGGCAACATCCCAGAAGGAGGAAGTAAGGGACCTGGGGGCCTATATAGAGTATGGGTAGAAAGCAAGGTGAACTAATGATCTTACATCAAATAGGCAAATTGGTCCTCATGAGACTTGGAGAGACGTGCCCTTTGACTATAGTATCTCTAAAGAAAGGTGTATTTAATCAAAAGAAAATTGATTCTATAAAAGAGTGGGAGGGTTAGGGTTAAGTTTTACAAAACAATTTATACTTTATCTCATTTGACATCTTTCCGAGTTCTCTCTAGGCTGAAAACAGAATAGCTTACAATTGATGAACTGGCCTCTATGATAATTTTATCACTCTAAAAGGTGGAGAAAAGTGTAGAGCTGCTTTCCTGGATCTGGTTCTGTCTAATAAGAAAGAAGGAGTTGCAAAGGTGGGCGATGAGGGCTGCGAATGGAAGTGAACACTCCATCTCGGAGTTTGTGATAAATAAGGAAGAGAAAGCCGATGGTAGTCTTATATTTTAAAGGAATCCTTCTCAAAGAGAGGACGGAAAGGATAGGTAGACTCCAATAGCCGAAAGATTCTAGAGGGAAGGAAAATCAGCATGAGAGGGATGGGATGCTTGCAAGATTGAAATTCTCATGAAGCAAACACAAACGATTATGACAAGAAATGAAAAGGGGGGAGAGTCAATGGAAAAAAAGCTGAGGTGGGTGCACAGAGGACTCGTCCATCAACCTAGATTTTTAACAGATGTGTATAGATGATGACAACAAGGTGAGGTAACAAGGCTGCATATCACAGAATGGCATAATTCTAGGAGAACAGTGTCTGGGGTACGAGAGCTCAAAATGAGCTGAGGTTGGTGCGACAATAGAAATAGCTCTTTTTTAAAAAATGCTATTTGGGAGGCAAAAAGATAAAAAATGGCCTGCTCTTTGGTGTGAATGGGATGACAGCTTGACCAAGAGAAGACAGAACCATTCAACTCACTTGATTTCCGTTCTACTGGAAGCAAAGGCTGGGTTTTTTGTTTTGTTTTTTTAAGTCCCATCATTCTAACATTGTCATTGTATGGCTAAAAGCTGTGGAACACAACCATCTCCAAATGATCATTGGTAGAGTAGAGTGATGGGTGATGGAGAGGCCTGTAGTGAGTGTGAGTAGGCTGTAAATCAATGAGAAACTTCAAAGTGAAGGAAGTCATTAGGATAGTGCATGAGAGGAAAAGAAGACAGGCTGGCCCTGTATCAAGGGTGAGGGGTGACAAGGGGTAACCTCATGTTGTCAGGAGAAAGGGAGGTGCACGGGGCAGCTAGGTGGCATAGTGGATAGAGCACCAGCCCTGAAGTCAGGAGGACCTGAGTTCAAATCTAGCCTCAGACTAAACACTTGACACTTACTAGTTGTGTGACCCTGGGCAAGTCACTTAACCCCAATTGCCTGAAAAGAAAAAAAAATGGAGGAGCACATCCAGCCACTGGGTAGACTCCCTGTGTTAAACTAATGGGAGGCCATGAGAAGAGTAGCACAGGATGGACAGGCCTGAATGGACAGAGGGATCTGCATCCTTGGAGGGAATATCAAAATTGAGGACATCACAAATCCATTTTAATATTTTTCTCCACCAAGAAGAATGATTTTTGGACTAGACAGAAAAGAACAAAAGTGGTTAATAGGAAATCAATGATATTTAAACTGTGTAAAGGTGGGGAGGGGGCTGAAAACCCCCCACCCTAATTAATGTGGACTCATGGGCCCTAGACTTTTTAAAATTGAATTGGTCAATCAACCGAAGGTATAAACTAGATGCGAACAAGCTTTGGTCAGTTTTGGAGGACTGAAGCTCTTTGATCATTGGATAAAATCAGAGGACGCATCACAGGAAACGTATTGGGATTGGCTGGAAAAAAATCAGATGCACCTGAGGGACTGTCCATGTAATAAAGCAAGCCTACTTGAGATGAGAATAGCCACTGGTGGTTGAGGAAACTGCCCTTCAGGCAGAGGGAGAGATTGCTGAGGGGGAAAGGATCCCGTTTCTCTTCTCCTTCACCCTCCATCCTCTCCCCATTGGCCAGGAAATGGCTAATACATTTCAAAAGGTAGGAAGATCTGGAGTTCCATGGTGGTTCCCATGGCTGTCCCCAGAACAACCTCGGCTGATGGCATCCCCTGCCTCAGGAACTGAGACACATCAAAGACAACCACTGAGGAAAGGCAGCTTCAGAACTCTACAAGGGCATTGACCCTCAGAGCCCAGCAGAGAGTTTCCTTTAAATGAGATCATAAGGACAGCAACAGGAAGGGAGTTGTCATAGGTAGGTAGGCGGTCTGGTGGATAGAGTGCTGGACCTAGGGTTGGGAAGACCTGAGTTCAAATCCAGCCTTAGACACTCACCTGGACAGGTCAGTCTCTTATTTTCTGTGAACCTCAGTTTCACCCTCTGTAAAATGGGGATAATAATAGTATCTGCTTCCGAGGCTTGTTATGATGATCAAATGAGATAATATTTGTAAAGTGCTTTGTAAACCTTCAAATGCTCTATAAATTCTATCTATTACTACTACTACTACTACTACTACTAATAATAATAATAATAATAATGGTCTTCCAGTCACCAGGAGCCATGAAATACTCTTTGGTTACACAGTTTAAACCTACTTTTCCTAGAGACTTTGTGTGTGGGATAGTGTGCTCCCAGTTTGGGGGAGGGGGATGTTTTGTACCAGCTAGTCAATGCCCATTTCTAAAACTTAATTAATTCCGGGTGGCTCATTGATTATCAGTGGCCAGCATACAAGATGGTGGCTCGTGAGTGATGATACTGTAAAATACTCCAGTCCTCTCAGAGTTATCCCAAGAACTCCAGGGAGGAGAGAAGAAGCTAGCTGCCCTCTGGGAACCCAGCCTGCTCATATGAGTGGGAGTTGGAGATGTAGCATGAAAGACCAGACACAAAGTCCCGCACTTGGGTTCAGAATCAAAACTGCAAAGTACAAGATGTGGTATGTGAACCTAGAAAGTAATTTGGCTGAAAAGGACTTGGGGGTCCTAGTGGGCTGCAGGCTTCAACGGAGTCCTCAGAGTGATGTGGCAGCCTTGGGGTCTAATCAAGGAAGCCAAGTGTCCTTAACAAAGAAAGTGAGACTCCTACTGTCCTCTTCCCTGGTCAGAGCATGTCTGGAGTATCCTGATCATTTCTGAGCGCCATAGGTGAAAGAGGATATTGATCGACCGATGAGTATCCAGAGAAGGACAACCAAGATGTCAAGAGCGCCATGAGCACTGGTAGAACGAACCAGGGATGTTTATCCTGGGGAAGAGGAGACTCGGGGGGTACATGAGAGCTGTGTTCCAGTATTAGAACGGCATCCTGTGGAGGAGAGATTGGGTGTGTTCTGCTCAGCCCCAGAGGAGGCTGGTCAAAGGAGGAGCAACGGGCCAGTGGGAGCTGCCAAAAGGCAGAGGTTAGCTTGATGTCCAGAGAAACTTTCCAACGATGACAGTCATCCTAGGGTGACCTAGGCAGCCTCTGCAAGTAATGAGTTCCCCGTTCTGGGGAGGTCTTCAAGCAAAGACTGGAAGGATGCTTTTTGAGTATGTTAGGAAGAAGATTTCTTTTTGGGATCTATGTGGAGCTAAGTCACATCAGAGGTCCTAGCCAACTTGGAGAATCTATGATCCTATAATTTGGGTTATGTAGTTCAACCCCTTGTATTATAAGTGGTGAAACAGCTACCTAGAGAACTTACGTGACTCACCCAAGGTCACACAGTGACTTAGTACATAGTTCAGTCTAGAATCCAGTGTATTCAGGTATACATGACTTATTGCTTGCTCCGTAAGAGAAGGATTTGTATCTTATGAATGAATGAATGAATGAAAAAGCATTGATTAAGTGTTTACTGTGTACCAAGAACAGTACAAAATGTTGGGAATACAAATACTAAAGGCAAAGCAGTCCCTGCCCTCAGAGAGCTTGCATTCTAATGGTGGGCAAGTGGTGGCCTGAGATGGGGGAGTCCCAGGGATGGTCAGTGGATCCCTAGGACACTTGGCAGACCTTGGCCTTGGTTCAGATGCCTCATTATTGGATCTTAAGACTTTAGAGTTGGCAAGAACCTTGGAGGTTGTCTGCTTACATTACTCTTCTGAAAGTGACTGAATTGAAGACTTCTTTGCTTGGCATTCAATGCCTTCTTCCTTAGAAAGAGGCAATTGGCAAGCTTAAGCGTAGCTTCAACAAGTCTTGTCAGAGTGACGTGGTTTCCTTTGTTTTTTGTAATAATCATGGGGTTGCCAGTCCAGGACACAGATAGTAGTCACAGCAGAAGGAAAGTCAATCACTAACCATTTATTAAGCACCTACTGTGTGCCAGGCACTATGCTAAGTGCTAAGAAGCCAAAGACAGCTCCTGCCCTCCAGGAGCTCACACTCTAATTGGGGAGACAAGCAGCAGACACATGTGCACAAACAATCTATATTCAAGATAAATAGAAAATTATTAAGAGAGATAAGGCGCTGAAATTAAGATGCCTGAAACGGACAGGGAGGATACAAGATTGCAGGTCAACAGAGAGGTTAGGGCAGAAGAGAATCATTAGCACAGAGATGGTAATTCAATCCTCGGAAGCTGATGAGGTCACCCAGGGAAGTAGTAGAAAGGGACAAAAGAAGAACCCTAAGGGACACCTACAAATAGAGGTCATGATCTGGAGGAGGATCCAGTGAAGAAGGAGCCGTCAGAGGGGTCTGGTTATTGTCCTTTGTTCTCAAAGAGGACCAAAATGACATCACTATGTTGGGGTCACGGTACAGTGTGTGCGACTGTGGCTGACCAGATCAAAAGGAGCTCAGGAGGCTCTACCACACGTCGGGCACAAATAGTCCAAGCAGACTTTGGAGTGGAGATGTCAGAAAGGTAGGAGCAGCAGGAAAAACCATGAACCCCCAAACCTAGAGACACTGTGGAAAGCCAGAGAAATCGTGTTTTCCACAGCTGGAGGGGAGACCTACTGAAGTAGTCTAGTCCAATATGTCACGGAAACGGCATTGACAGAGTGGGCCTGAATTTCGGCATGACATTTGGCTAAATCTCTCCTAATATCCTGGTGACCAAAATGGCGAGATGGGGGCTGAATCTCCACACACGTAGGTTGGTTCAGAACTGGCTGACTGACAACAGAGACAAGGCTCGATCCTTATTTGATTTCTTTTTTTTTTTTCTGCCAAGAAGAATGACCTTTGCCCTGGAAAGAACAGAATGAGAGTAGCTAACAGAGAGCTGATCCTCAAGATGGGTAAGGAGATAGTACAGAGCCCAGAACCACCACTGAGGAGTTCCTTTCACCCACACGGCCCAGAAGAACTATGTCCTTAGGGCCTGAAAGAGCTGGCAACTATGAGTGCTGAAAGATGGTGGAGAAGGGGAGTGGCGCCACAGGGATGTGAAAGGGCAAACATAGTTATGGTGTTGTTTTTGTAAAGGTGAGAGAATAGAATCTGTAAATTATAAGCCAATGAGTTTGACTTTGATTCCTGGCAAAATTCTACAACATATTATTAAGAAGATCGTTTTGAGAACACCTAGAAAAAGAAGAGACAAACACAAAGAACCAGCCCTGCTTTATGAAGAGTAGGTCACGCCATACGCACTACAGGAACAAATTTAATGGAAATAAATATAAAGTCCTACACTGAGGTTCAAAATACTGCCTCCAGAAGTGCAGAGCAAGACAGATGGTTATCAGGTTTATGAATGACACAAAGCCAAGCAGGATGGCTAATATGCTGGATGACGGAATCAGAATCCAGTAAGATCAGGAGGGCCTTGAAGGGTGGACTGAAACTAACAAGGTAAAACGCAATGAGGACAAATGTAAAGTCTTACACTCGGGCTCAAAAACAAAATTACCTAAGGTCAGGAAGAGGAAGGCACACCTAGAAACAATTCATGTGCAAAAGATCTTGGCAATTAGTGGACCATGAATTCAATATGGATTAGGAGAAAGCTACAGGTTACCCTTAACTGTATTAAGAGAGTCCTAGTGTCCAGGACAAGAGAAGAAATGGTCCCACTGTACAAACCACGTGTGGAAGATTATGTTCATTCTAGGATAATACAGAAAAGGACGATCAGGATGGTACGTGGCCTGGAGGTCCTGTAGCAGAGGTACCTAGACTGGAGAAGGAAAGACGTGAGGAGGCAGGGTTGGGTTGGGGCTATGATCACTATCTTCAGTGTGGTATCAAGAAAGAGTTATCGATTTTAAAGCAAGTGAACAACGAACTGACCCAAGTTCTATCACTTAGAACCTGTGTGATCTTGGTTAAGTCATTTAATCTGTGGGTCTCAGTTTCTTTATCTGTCTAATGAGGGGATTGCACTAAGTGACCCTTCTAGATCTAAATATATGATACTATTATCCTATTTTAACACCCCTTTCCAGGGCCACTACCCCAGCCTTCATTGACACTTGCAAGCCAGGTCCCCAGAAAGTAGCTGACTCCTTCTGACCTGGGGGCTCTAGGGATGATAACCCTGACAGGTGGAGGTTTCTTGTATCATCATCACTAATAAACCCCCACCAGCGCGTTTCACATTTCAATCAGCCGGATGATATCAATTAGTTTTTGTTTTGTTTGTTTGTTTCACATAAAAGGCATTTTCTGAGGTAGAACAATTAGTATAAAACATCCCTCTAAGAATCTGGGACACCCTCTCTCACAAGTACACAGACATCCAAGGGAAGGTAGGTTCTAATTGTAGAGAATACACAAGTCCAAAGGGTCAGCTGGAGGATCATAGATACTCCTAGATAGATAGACACTCATAGAATTCATTTTCTCCCTTTGTAGAGTCCTCATGGGGTTTCCCTTCAGTATAACTCTCTGCTGGGATCTGTGAGTAGGGGGCCTTTATAGCCAGTCATAGCTAGAACTTCTCTCCACCATGAGGGCTCATGATCCCTACAGACATTCCCTCCCTTTGGTGACTATGATTTCACAGGGGTTTTCTTGGTTGTTGGCCATGCTCCCGGCGGTGCTACTGTCTCTAATTACCAGGGGATGCCCGATGAGTCTCCCAAACTCACACAGTTGCCTGAAATTGTGGGGTGGGGGGGAGGATTACCTCTCAGGGGCTTGGCTGGAGCAACTCAACCACTAGACTGCCCGGTTGCTGAAATGTGAGATTCCCAACTGGCTTGCTATTTTTATACATAGACCCAGATTCTCTCAGCCAATCACAGGATATTTCCTGGATGACATGTCTTTATCCAGTGACCAAAGCACTATATCCCTCTCAAATTGGTTAAGGACCTACTTGCACCTAGTTTACTTTTAATTGATTGATCCAATAGGTTTGTTTGGGTTTTCTATGATCATGTTAATTTAGGTTGAGGTAGAAGCTCCCACCCTCATCCTGGGAGTATTTGAATGGTCATCAGGATTGGATTTGTTCTACTTGACCCCAGAGGGAAATACTAGGAATAGCTGCAGAAATTACAAGAAGAAAGATTTTGGTTAGATCTAAGGAAGAATTTCCGGACATTCGGTTGTCAAAAATGCAATGGGCTGCCTCTGTACATAGAGGGTTCCCTATCGCTGGAAGTCTTCATGCAAAAGGTGAAGCATGAGTGCTTCTCCTGGATGCTATGGAGAAATGGCCCCAGATGGCCCCTGGGTCCCTTCCCGCAGCTCCAAGATTTGATAACCCTGTTTGATGAGAATGGTTAAGTCCAGTGCTCTTTCTAGCACACCCCTTCAAGGACAGTTTTCTGTGCTGTTCTGCTCAGGGTGGGGCCAGCGGATAAGACCCTCCCCATGCGGAGGCTTTGATTGTTTCAGGGTGCAGATTAAAGCTCACCTGAGGTCCCTTCCTGCCCTGAATCCTATGATTCTACAGTTGGGGATACAGAAAAAGCCTCGGTCCACAGCTTCCTCCTTCAGGGATGAGCCAAAAGTATCCACAGGGTCATACACCCCACCGGAGCTGGTAACGGAAGAGGAGAGGCTCAGAGCTGAGGGCCTGGAGGCCATGAACTATATTCAGAGCTAAAACTGAGTCTGAAGAGGTGATCAAAAAGATGTGGTCTGGGGTGGGGCTACAGGCTTTGATTTAGAGATAATCCTTATCTGGAAAATGGGGATGATAGCTCTGACTGTACCTACCTCACGTGGCTGTTCCAGGGAAATGCTTCTCCATTGGAAATGAGAGTTATCATTTGTGGCTGTGGCTCTCACCCGTGATTTCACTGGCATAGAGAACTCCCAGTGGGGAATCTTCCTTTACCAATGCAGGTCAGTATCTCCTTTGCAACAGAGAGTTATCCGGGTCACTGAGAAGTTAAATGACTTGCCCAGGGTCACACAGTTAGGTGTGAAGATGGATCTCTAACTACCACCCCACACAGCTTCTCATTATTCAATCAGTCAATCAAGGAGCATTTATTAAGCCCCTACTCCATTCTAGACACTGTGCTAGTGATATGAATCCCATAAATGAAGCAATCCTTACTCTCAAAAAACTTTCATTTTAATGAGAGAGGCAAAAAGATGTGTAAGGATGTATAGAATAAATATGAAAGGAATAAATAAAAAAGTAATTGTTGTTATTGATAATAATAACTAACATTTATATAGCACTTTAAGGTTTACAAAGCACTCTACAGAAATTCTCATAATAATAATAGCTGGCATTTATTTAATGTGTTACAGTTTACAAAACATTTTACAGATATTATCGCATTTGATCCTCACAATAGCCCTGGGAGGTAAGTGCTATTATTATCCCCATTTTATAAGTGAGGAAAATGAGGCAGACAAAGGTGAAATGACTTATCCAGGGTCACACAGTTGGTAAGGGTCTGAGACCCAGTTTGAGCTCAGAGGTAAGGTGGTCACTAGCAGTTGAGGAGATTAGGAACAGGATACACATGTAAGAGGTGGGGCTTGAGCTACGTCTGGAAGGAAGAAGGGAATTCCAGGAGGCTGAGGTGAAAAGGGAGGACATTCCAGGAATGAGGAATAGCCAGTGTAAGGCAAAGAGAAGTGTGATGTGTGAGAAATGGAGAAAAGGCTAGTCTGGCTGGATCATAGAATCTAGGAAGTGGAATCACATATGACTAGGTTGGAAAGAGAGTTTGGGGTAAGGTGTGAAGAACTTTTAAAAGCTAAACAGAGGCCTTTCTATTTTACCCTCGAAGCACTAGGGAGTCCTTGGATATTATTGAATAAGAGAGTGAAGCAGTTACCTCAACACTTAAGGAAAGTCACTTTGACAACCTTGTGGGGATGGGCTTGAGTAGGGAGAGGCGTGAGGAATCAATGGAGGAAGCTGGTGGAGAATCCAGGCAAGAGGTGATGGGGGCCCGGAGCTAAGGCAGTAGTTTACTATAGGAGGCTTTCTTCTGATGTGTGGATATCTTTGTTTTCAGTCTGGTGACACCGGCCTAGCCCTCTACGCTGCCTTTGATGAGCTGCAGCTGGATGCTCCTCATGGCCACCTCGCACATCACTCTCCATGGGAGTGGTAACTCTTCTGAAGGGAGTATGTATGTGTATATTATATACGCACGTACACATATACATATATACATATTATGTGTTGTAGATGCATATGTATGTATATATGTACACATGCATTGTGTGTAGGTATGTGTATATGGACATACCTACATGTGTATTGTGCTGTGTGTTATATGTGTATATATGTAGACATGCATGACACACATGCGTGTGTTGCACACATACATGCTGTGTATTATGTACATGTATAGTATATATGTGGGGCATGGATGATGTGTGCCTGTATGTACACACACGTGTGTTGTATATATTACACTGTGTGCACACATGTGTATTCATGCATGTATTGATATGTGTTTCTGTGTGTGCGCGCACATCTATATACACATAAATACATGCATACACATACAGATGAAGCTTCTTGAAGGCAGGATCATAAATAGAGAGCTAGAAAGGACCTCGGGCCACTGAGTTCAGTCCCTTCGTTTTATAGTAGAAAGATTTGCATGGTCTGATGCTGAGTGAAGTGAGCAGAACCAGGAGAACATCGTACACGGCAACAGCCACATTGTGCGGTGACTAACTTTGTTAGACTTAGCTCTTCTCGGCAATGCAATGATCTAACACAACTCCAAAAGACTCGTGTTGGAAAATGCTATCCACATCCAGAGAAAGAACTATGGAGTCTGAATGCAGATGGAAGCAGACTATTTGCTCTCTTTTTTTTTGTTGTTTTGTTCTGTTTCTTCTTCCTTGTGGTTCCTCCTATTAGTTCTAATTCTTCTTTACATCATGACTAATGTGAAGATATGTTTAATATATATGTATAAGTACAGCCTATATCAGATTGCACACTGCCTTGGGGACCGGGGAGGAGAAGAAAAGGGATAAAATTTAAAACTCAAAATCTTATGGAATTGAATGTTGAAAAGTAAAAATAAATAAATTATTAACATTAATTAACCAACTAAAAAAAGAAAACCCCAAATGACATCACAAAGAATCAAACACAACTGAAATGACTGAACAACACCAAAATTGCTCATAACATCTCCTCTCTCTAATTCTTCGGGGTTTGTTTATGAAGCACTTTCTTTCCTTCTAACAACCCTGTGAGGGAGGTGGCCCAAGTGTTATTATCCACATTTCACAAATGAGGAAACTGAGGCACCCAAAACAAAGGAGACTTGTGCCTTCAGCCAGAATCTTTTCCCCATGCTTTTTCATGTGTTGACTATCTCTAATTTACCCTGTGTATGCCCTGTGTGCACATAGCTGGGCTGCTTCCCTCATTAGAATGTGAGCTTCATGAGGGCAGGGACTGCTTTTGCCTTGCTTTGTATCTCTTTGGA
>NW_020949602.1:1169144-1183471 GCF_900497805.2 Vombatus ursinus
TTCATGAGGGCAGGGACTGCTTTTGCCTTGCTTTGTATCTCTTTGGATCTTTAGCAGTACCTGGTATACAGTAGGCACATAATAAATGCTTATCGATGATTTACCCAAAGTCACACAAGTAGCAGATCTAGGACTTGAAGCCTCTCCTCTGACTTCAAGTTTTGGGTACTTTCCACCCACTATGGAATCATGGCATTGGATGAGACCTCAGGAGTCCAACCCGTATGTGAAAGGAATTCCTTCCATAGTCTGCCCCAGAGTGATTCTCTTTGGCTGCACCCTTCTAGTTAGAAGGGTTATTCTTAGGCTGAACCACAGACTGGAACGTTGTGCCAATGAGCCCTGGCCATTGTTCACGACTCAAGTTATGGGGGCTGGTGGTAGATACGATGCCAAAGTCAGGTGTTTCAGATCGTTCAAGATTATGACCAGGCAAAGTTCCAGGAATCCTCGGATCGTTAGAACTGGAAGGGGCCACAGAAATCATCCTAGACACGAGTCCTTAGCCTTTTGTGATTCCCTTGGCGTTCTAGGGCCCTTCTCAGAATCATGTTTTTAAATAATTGAGGAAAATGCTAAAGTTTACTTAGGGATTTGTGAAAATAAAGGTGTAATTACTTTCCCAACCACGTTCACCAACCCACTGGGACCTATTTACAGATCTCCTGAGGAGGACCCGAGGTTAACAACCCCTGAGACCTAGCCCAATCCCCTCCTTTATCAGTTGGGGAAACTGAGGCTCTGAGGTGACTTCTGGAAGGCCACATAATCAGTAATTAGCAGAGCTAGGATCTGAAGCCCCTGGATCCCTCCACTCCAAGTTCAGTGCTCTTTTTGCTATGCCCACTAGCTATTGTCCACATTGGGAGGTCCTAGCCCATTGGTCACCGCCCTGATGCAGCCACCTCCATTCAGGAGACAGGGGCAGATTGTGAGAATGGGCCACTGCAGTGGCCACTTGGAAAAAACCCAGGAGGATAGCTCCTCAGCCCTCAGCTCTCTGGGGTGACAGGCCCCATCCTGGGAGCCTTCTGTTGGAGGAAGAGCCCTATTCCCCCACTCTACCCATGGCCAGTGTTTGCAGACCCTTCCTTGTCCTTGTACTCTCCCTTCTTCCTGTCCTCTGGGATCCCAGGGACTCCCAGCTCCTTGTAAGGACATGTCTTTTGCCTCTGGCTATTTTTAAGTTGTAGTGGAAATAGCCCCACAATTCGATTAAATTCCCCTGACCCAGGCCCTTCCTTCACTTACAACCTTGCCTCGGTGACTTTAATGTCCTCATCCCTAAATGGGGTACAACAATCTGGGCATTAACTGATCCACAAGGCTTCTGTGAGAAAGGAGCTTAGTAAACCTTGGATTGCCATAGTCAGCTACCAATCGACTAACATTTATTAAGCACCAACTACGTATGTGCCAGGCACAGTGGTAAGTGTAGAAATTTGAATTTCTCCTGCCTCAGACACCAATTAGCTGTATCACCTTGGACAGGTCAGGTCATATCTCTGTGCTTCAGTTTCTTCATCTATAAAACAAGGTGGTTGGATTTAATGCTCTCAAAGGTCCTTTCCCACTGGAACTATCCTACAACATTTATTCAACCAGAATCTACCTTTCTTTACCGTTCATTGCCCTTCACATTCAGACAGATCTCTGGCACCCCACTCAGCACCAGCCCAATGGTCCCAGCCACTAACAATCCTCAGCCTCTATTTGAGAGGGTTCCAGGCAGCTGGTTCTGTCCCTGACCCACCTATGGACTAGAGAAGACGACCTGGCCAGGAATCCATGAGGCAAAAGCAAGAACCAGGGCTGGTAAGCTAAGGCAGAAGAGTTTATGGCAGCTAACATCGGTCCTGGGCATCAATTGTTTTAACAGCAGCCTGAGGATTCCTTCTGTCTTTGGTTCAATTCTTTTGATTCCACAAATGTTTTTAAAGCATGCATTCTGTTCTAGGGGTTGTGCTCCATACTGGAGATACAAAGATGGAAAACAACAGCGTGTACCCTCAAGGAGCTTCCAGTCTAACATGGGACACACACCCATGTACATACAGTAACAGTAGGAGCAAAAGAAAGATTCAATCTAATTCATGCAAACAATGAAGTACCTACTAAGTGCATGAAAGTCTATTCTAATGCTTCTGTAGAGGAGGCTTATAGAGTTCCATACACATGTCTTATTTAATTTTTAAAAATTTTAATTAATTTATTTTTAGTTTTCAACATTCACTTCCATAAGCTTTTGAGTTTTCAATTTTCTCCCCCTCCTTCTCCTCCTTCCTCCCCAAGACAGTGTGCAATCTGATATAGGATCTACATATACATTCATATTAAACATATTTTCACATTATTCACATTGTAAAGAATTATTACAATCAATGGGAGGAACCATGAGAAAGAAGAAACAAAACAAAACAACAGAAGAAAAAAAGAGATCAAATAGTATGCTTCGATCTGCATTCAAATTCCTTGGCACTTTCTCTGGATGTGGATAGCATTTTCTATACATTTTTAGGATTGTCTTAGATCGTTACATTGCTGAGAAGAGCTAAGTCTATCAAAGTCAGTCATCACACAACATGGCTGTCACTATGTACAGTGTTCTCCTGGTTCTGCTCACTTCACTCAGCATCAGTCCATACGAGTCTTTCTAGGTTTTTCTGAAGTCTGGCTGCTCATCATTTCTTATAGCACGATAGTATTCCGTTACATTCATATACCACAACCTGTTCGGCCATTCCCCCATTGATGGGTCCATACACATATTAAGGGCAGGAATATGGCAAGGTAGAAGGAGGACAATGTCTTTGGCCACTGGGTTTAGCTTTTGTGCTGGCTTGGATTTCTTTCCCAGATGTTTCCAGTACCATTTCCCTCTCATATTTCCTCCAATTTACCTTGGATATATCTTGCAGACCTGTAGTTGTTTGCTTGTTGTCTCTGCCATTAGACTGGGAGCTCCATGAGGTCAGGAGCCATGTTTTTGCCTTCCTCTGTAACCCCAGTGCTAAGCACAATGCCTGCCATATGGTAAGAGCTTGATAGATGCTTGTTCACTTGACTTGATGGTGGATCCCGTTGTGTACCCCCACAAAAGAAACAAAATAAGAAGAAAAATTCTTGCAAAAAATCAGACCCACAATTTGTGAGCTTTCTTTGGCAAAGCCCTCAGAAATGGATTTGGGGGAACACGATTCTACATGAGGACATTAAGTAGAGTCTCAAGGACCTTCTAACTGTAAGTCAGAGTGAGGCCACTGACGTAGTTGGTAGTCTTAGGGACCAGGATGTTGGAGTTAAACACACACACACACACACACACACACACACACACACACACACACACACAAGATTTAAGCCTGAAGGTGTTAGTTAGCTAGGGAAGTGCTCTGTGTTCCAAAGAGCTCAGTTCTTGGTTGGGAAATTTCCTTCAAGAGATAACATGCCCATTTTAAGGTTGGAAGAAGGAGGCAGACTCCCTACCTTACAAATAAAAGCCACCAAGAGTTCCCCCCACCCCCAATCTGATGACTGGGTATTTTATGGGCTTGGTCTTCTAAAAGAACTGTAGCAAAAGACTCACGTTCTAAGCTCAAAGATCAATGGCAGTGCCCTTACCTTCTTTTATGAGGCTTCCCCTGAGGGACTCCAGCTGAAGCTAGAGGTCAGAAGCAGAGAAAGGTGCTACTGACTGAGGCTCATTGGTGCCATGGCTGAAACCATCATGCAGGAAACAACATCCTGCCGAGACTAGACAGTGCTACCACCAACACATCCTCTGAGACCATGTAGAAAACCGGTGCGAGGATAGCATGATGACATCTCCAGAAGACAGTGGTGACCCTGGAGACCTGGAAACATGACCTGTCCCTCCATATTCATGCCCTGGACATTCATATTCCTTGTATTTTCTTCTCCATGTGTGTCCACTACACTTACAGATTGTTGTCATTGTTCAGTCATTTTTCAGTCGTGTCTGACTCTTCATGACTCCATTTGGGGTTTCCTTGGCAAGATACTGGAGTGGCTTGCCATTTCTTTCTCCAGCTCATTTTGCAGATGAGGAAACTGAGGCAAACAGGGTTAAGTGACTTGCCCAGGACACTAGCAAGTGTCTAAGGCCAGATTTGAACTCACTAAAGGGAGTCTTCCTGACTCCAGCTCCAATGCTCTCTCCAGTGCACTATCCAGCTGCCATACTCATGGATAGCGTATGTAATTATGGGAAAGGGCACCTCAGGTTTATGGCAGAAGTGTTTTGTGGCTACTTCTCTTGCCATTATTCTATTTTATTTAATGCTTTTGCTTTGAACTAATTGTCCTCTGGCTGATTTCACCTTAGCGGGGAAGTCTGAGCACCTTAAGACTAGGGTAGTCTTGTCCAGGATACTCACTATACAAATTGAGGAGGAGGGTGCCCCCAGGTGCACATTTTCACAAGGATATGAAAGTAACCCTGGGTTCTCAAAAGCTACTCCAGTGAAGCATAAGCCATGGTATACCCCACCAAACTGGGAAGGCTTTAAGTATAAGCCAAGGGATGAGCTTTCAGAGAAACGCATCACCAGATTCACTGGAAAGTGATAGAATTACTTCAGCTGTGGAAATTCTCCAAGACTTTCTACTAAGTCATGAGCAGTGAGCTTGGAGTCAGGAAAAACTGGGTTCCAATTCCATCTTTGACATGTTGACATTTACCATTACCCTAGGCAAATCACTTCTCCCTAAGCCTCAGTATCCTCATCTTTAAAATGGGCATATTAATACCTGCAGCACTTACTTTATCCAGTTATTTTGATAATCAAATGAAATAATGTAATTGTTACATTAGTAATGTGATAATATATATTAAATATAATTTAATAATGAAATAATGTATAAAGCACTTTGTAAAGTGCTTCAGAAACCTTAATGCACTATATAAAAGATAATAATAATTCTTGTTATCACTTGATTCTTCTCATTTATTTTTTTTATTATTTTTTGCTAGGCAATGCGGTTAAGTGATTTGCCCAGGGCCACACACCCCTAATAAGTGTCAAGTGTCTGAGGCCAGATTTGAATTCAGGTCCTCCTGACTCCAGGACCGGTGCTCTATCCACTGTGCCACCTACCTGCCCCCTTCTCATTTCTTTCTGTATTTTTCTTGTCATTATCAGAGCTGTGACTAGGATGGAGTAGCCAGGGCTTTGACTAGGTACCAACATGGCGGATGAAGGGGCATACTTCCTCATAGTGGGAGGAGTGTCATATCTGGGCCTTGCCCTCCCTTCCTATGAATTGCTTTTGCAATTAAGGGTGAAGTAAATTTTTAGGACTCTGATTAAAGGCCATAGGGTTGCTGTAAGCTGCATCATAGGAAGAAGGGTACATGCCAAGAGATCTCAGGTCCCTGGGGTTTTGAAATACAAGTGGGCAGAGCACCATGCTCATACTGGAAGGGGTTAGATAATATGGAGTCTTATATAAAGCCACTTGTGCCACCTGACCTTGGTTGGTTTTTTTTTTATAAAAATCAATATATTTTTATTGATATTTGTTTTTACTTTGGATTTATTTCCCCTATATCTCCCTTTACCACCTCTCAGAAAGCCCTGATCTTTGATTTAAAGGGTTCTTGCCAAGCTCCCTTCCTATCTGAGTAATGGGGCAAAGTCAAATCCTAGAAACAGATTGGGGGAGGAGGGCAGTGTCTGCAGGGAGAGTCGGCAACCCCTCCCAGCTCTGATACCCGACTCAGGGGGGACAGCTCCTAGGCCTCCATTTTGGAATTTTTGGTCTTCAGAGATTGGGTGATGCCTTTCTGGAGACATCAGAGTGAGAATCTCAGCTTCAGCAAGGTTATGTTAGCTGAGCTCTTTTTAATTAATTACTTACTTTTACTTTTAATTTATGGAATAAAGCAAGCTCTTAGACTCCTTCTGAGAGTCTAAGGATTCAAACCCCTGATAGAGGCAGACTCTCTCTGAGACACCTGCCGCTTTGTACCATCTCTGTTTCTTCCCTACTCTCCTGGCTCCCCAAGGCTGGGGCTCGAGAGTTCAGTTAGGAGACACCTGCTGCATCTTTCCTGGGAACTCTTCCCCAAAGCCCTGCTTTCCCAAAGACAGTCTACTGCCGAGGGCTCCACCCTGTTTTCCTGCAGTGTGAGAGGCTAGCTGGCAGGTCCTGAGTCGGGTAGGGACCCTCATTTTCCTTGAGGTTGCCTGGTGGACAGCCCTTAAAGAAAACAAATGTGAGAAAACAGAGTCCATCTCTCCCAGGACCTGAGTCCTTTCAAATGACCACTGCTGGGCATTCTTTTCCAGGGTGGGGAGGTGGAGTTTGGTCACAGTATGTCAGAAATGCGGTTCTCCTGCTGATTCTTTAAGACACGGTATCGCCTCTCAGATTCCCTCTAAAATGTGCTCCATACCCTGGTAGCACAGCCCAATTACAGCACACAGAAGACATCTGGGGAAATTGAGGCATGCCACATGAGCTCTGTATTATCCCTCCCAGAGGCTTAGCTATCAAGACAACATCATAAGAGTATTGAGGAAATCAGAAGGGAAAATTCATAACACCAGAACCAAGCTCCTGCACGTTTCTAGGAAACTTACTAGACCATTCATTTTCTCAGTCTTGGAAATATTCTATTGAAAACCTTGCTGTCCATCAAGGGTCCAGTCTAAAAATGGTACCGAAGCACAGATAGGCTGTTCAAAACTGGCTTAAATATCCAGTCTTTTCCTAATCCAGGTGTGAGTGTAACCCTTGAAATTTATCTCTGGTGTAGGGCTCCAGCTGTGTGTCTCCATCCTTGTTTCCATGACAGACAACACTTTTCAGAAATTGTAGTTCAGAAGGTAGTATGTTACTCTCATTTTACAGATGAGGAAACTGAAGCTCAGAAAAATTAAATGACTTGATCAGGATAGTTAATAAATCTTAAAGATAACACTAGAAACTTGGTCTTGAAGTTAGGAAGGACCTTGGTTCAAATCTCTTCTCCAACCTTTTCTAGCTATGTGACCCAAGGTAAATCATTTAATGTCACAGCCTCAGTTTTCCCACCTATAAAATGGGAACAATAATAATACTTGGGTTTTTTTTTTAAGATCAAATAAAGTAATGCCTATAAATTACTTTCCAAACCTTATAATGTTATAAATACCAGCTGTTAATATTTATAATTACCATTTTGACTTTAAATTCAATATTATTTCCCATGCACTATGTCTCTTCATCCTTCTCTGGTATTTGATTTGACCCCTACATCCTAGAAAAGAGCTCTTAACTTTGTTTGTATCATGGACCTCTCTGAAAGTTGGTTTGGTGAAGCTAAGGGACCTCTCCTCAGAATCATGTTGTTAAATAATTGAAGGGAATGCTGAATTTTAGTTCAAGGTTATTGAAAATAAAAATGTCCTCTTTTTTTCCCATCCAAGTTTGCAGGCCCCTTAAATCCCAACCCCCTAGGTTAAAAATTTCTGTTCTAGAATATTAGAACACACAACGTAGAACGTCAGAGCTGGAAGGGACCTTAGTCCTCTCTCCTCATTTTATAGATAAGATAGCCAAGTCGGAGCCCAGATCTGAGCCCAACATGTCCCTCATTGCTGGGATTTTCATAGGGTGCTGCCATGTTTACTGAACTGTGATCACCCAATGAGCTAAGATGGCCAGCCTTGCAAAGGGGAAGGGACTCAGCACTGGCCAGGGGCTGTTGGTACGCAGTAGGAGCTGGCTGGCTGTAGAGATTTCAGAGACCACGTCAGGAAAAGAAGTTGGAGTCAACCAGCCCTCTCACCCTGACTATCTGGGGCATGTTCTATGCACACACACACACACACACACACACACACACACACACACAGGCACATACGCATATTCAGCTCTTCAATTCCAATTCCCGTTTCCATGGAAACAGACATTGGTGAACGTCAGAGGGTATGCTTTCAAACAGTTCTCTTTCTCTAAAACTTGTCTTTACCTGACTCATAGAGTGCAAGAAGCTCGAAGGGGAAACTGAGGCCTAGAGAGAGGGACGTGACTTGCCCCAGGTCCAAGACGGATGCTAGGCTTCCTTCCCATACACTGTTCACCTCCCAGGCTCTGCTCTGTTCCAATCGTGTGACTGGAGGCAGTCACTTTGCCCCAGGTCTCACTTTCCTCCCTCTGTGAAATGAGGGGGTTGGACCAGATGGTCTCTTCTGTGTCATCCTGACATCCCTGGCCAAGTTATTGAACCTCCTGAGACCTCAGATTTCTTCAACTTTAAATGAAAGACTTGGGCTGGAGGATTTTTAAGGAGGATTCTGTCTCCTAGATGGGCTCCTAAGGGCTCCCTGACTCCAGATCCATTTTGGCCGATTCAATTCCATTTGACAATTTTTTAGCACCTACTGTGAGGGCTAAATGCTAACGATAAAAATTCAAAATTTGAATAGCCCCTGCCCTCAAGGGGCTTCCTTTTCACAATAAGAAGGGTTTTGAGCAATGTTTCCCAAATTAATTGACCATCTGGTCATTTCCTGATCACTTTCTCTGTTTTATAAATCTATGCAGATTATACTCTTGACCTTCTCCAAACCTTCAAGCTCCCAAGACCTTGGTTTCATCATGTCTACTCAAGCACGAACCATTTGAGACTTGAAATACATCCATAAAAAATTTAAATTCTGGCCTAGGAAGCCTGGGTCTTACGTACCTACTCACATTTTTGCTGTCTACAGGATCATACTTCAAGCCTCCAATCCATTTACAGTTTCTTCCCCACCAGACTCCATCTTTTCCTGACCAGGAGACTACGGGGAGATCTGGGAGATGTCATTCAGATAGAGGCCTATCATCACTGTCCCTGGTACCAACATGCCCTCAGTCTTGCTGGCTGAAAATGCAGATCCAGGGCACCTGCTTCCACATGCCACCTTCACCCCCCTCGCTGTTCCCCACCCACAAATCAAGGCTCATCTGGACAGAGCCATCCTCTGGGGACCTGTTGCTGGAATCTTCCACCAAACTGCCGGACGACAGCGCCCAACAGCAAATGTGCCCTGACTCACGCTCCCTCTGCTTTCACATAGTCTCTCTGGTTTATTCTACTAATCACTTAGAGTCAAACCCTCAAGAGCTGGTTTCACCATGACTCCTCCAGTAAATTCCATCCTCAGGGGAAGGTCCTGATAGCTCTCTTACTACCTCGGGCTCCCTCCCAATTACAGATGACTGTACCCCTTTCATTGTTCATGCATAGCTGTTTGCCTTCCCAGAGTCTAACGCTAGGGGTATAGATACCTTAAGGACAAAGAGCTCTCATTGGAGTGGGCATTTCCCACCAATGTACACGTCATACCTTCTCATCCTGTGTGGCTCTTTTCCACGTCCATTCATACATACTCCATAGGAAACCCATCCGAAAGGCTAGAGGTCATGCTTTGGGTCTGTGAACATTTCCCGGACACCAGTGCCTTACTTGGCCTGTCTAGTTGTGGTGTCTAACTCTCTCAATATGACTCCTCCACCTCCCTTTTGACTCATGTATTAACACTTTGACATTTAATATTTTAGAAATAGAAGTATCACTAGCATCAAAATGTTCTCCAACACCCTGATTTGCACTGTGTAGAACCCCAGGGTACCTCAGAACGTAACTGAGGCAAAGCAGCTTAAACATATTTATGGGTGACAGCTTCCTAACAGGCTATGACAGACACATACTGTTTTGTATTGACCTGAAGCCCTCCTCCCTGTGACTAACTTTCATAAGATTTAGAGCTAGAAGAGACCTTGGAGATAGTTTGCCTCAACCTCTTTATGTGAAAGAGAGGGAAACTGAGTCCCAGAGAGAAGAGACTTTCCCAAAGCCACAGAGGTGATTTTATTCGAATTCACGTCCTTTGAGTCCGATTGATGGGTTCACCCTATTACACCAGACAGCCTCTCTAGGCTGTCCCCTTCCTCTAGCTAACACTGGGCCTAGGGGGTCATTTAGGTGCCCCTGTAGTCCCAGAGGGATATGCAGCCTTGGTGCTGTGCATTCCCAAACAACCTCCTGGCCTCATCCCAGTTTTGTGCCGTGGAACAAAAAATTGGGCAAGAAAGGCCAGCATCGCATTTCCGGGTCCTGTCCATGGTGATGATACAGCTACAAATCCCTCACTGTACGTGCTCCCTCTGTGCATATCTTCACTGGATCACAGAATCCGGGAGGTGGAAGACCCCTCTGCAGCCTCATGCTCAACCAACAACTGAAAAAAGAATTCTGTCCACATCACAGTAGACAGCTCTTCCAAACAATGCCTCAGCCGTCTCTTCCCCGAACTTCCCTCAGCACCTGGGGCTGCAGCACCCTGAAGCATCCAAGACCACTGCAGCCTTTTCTCCATGGAATAGCCCTTCTGCAGAAGGGTCCCCTTCTCCATTGGCGAGTTCCTCCCTGAACCGCCATTTTGTGGAGGGGCCCAGGCCTGGAATAGCCCTTCTGCAGAAGGGTCCCCTTCTCCATTGGTGAGTTCCTCCTGGAGCCTACATTTTCTGAGGGGGTCCAGGCCAACCAACCTTCATTCCCCTCCTGGCTCTGCTCCTGACTTTCTAGACTTCAAAACCTCACCCTTGCAGGTAGGTTTCCTTTTCCTTATCTCTCACTTTTCAGCTCTTTCATAGGTTGTCTTCCCACTTAGAATGCAAGCTCCTCGAGGGCAGGGCTGTCTTTCTTTTTAGCTTCTATTTGCATCCTGGGCATTAGCACCATGCCTGGAACACAGTAAGAGCTTGTTGCCTCACTCTGTTTTCTCGATGACGTCCAATGAGGAGAAACTCATGAGTTTCCAAGACAACTGGTCTGGCTTTTGGACAACTGCCTTTGTCAGGAAGCTTTTCCTAAGAGCCAGGCCAAATCTACCTCTCTGTGACTTCCCCCATTGCTCCCAGCTCTGCCTTCTGGGGCCAAACAGATCAAGTCTAATCAGTAAATTGCTAAATATTTATTAAGCACCTACTATGTGCCAGGCACTGTGCTAAGCACTGAGGGTACAAAGAAGCTCAAGGAGCTCACCATCTAATGGGGGAGATAATATGCAAACAACCATGTACAAAGGAGACATATTCAGGATAAATTGGAAATAACTCAAAGGAAGGCGCTAGACGATGGGGGATTGGGAAGGCTTCCTATAGAAGGGGGGTTTTAGCTGGGACCTGAAGGGAGCCGGGGAAGCTGAGAATTCATCTGAGGAGGGAGGGCATGCTAGGCAGGGGGCACAGCCAGAGAGAAGGTCCAGAGTCAGGAGATGGAGGGACTTATTCAAGGAACAGCCAGGAGGCCAGTGCCGTTGGATTGTAGAGTTCATGGAGGGGGTTAAGGTGTAAGAAGATTGGAAAGGTGGAAGGGGATGGGTTATGAAGGTCTATGGACACCAAGCAGAGGGTTTAATATTTGATCCTGGACGGGGAGCCACTGGAC
The DNA here is from genome assembly GCF_900497805.2 of Vombatus ursinus. Taxonomy (NCBI): domain Eukaryota; kingdom Metazoa; phylum Chordata; class Mammalia; order Diprotodontia; family Vombatidae; genus Vombatus; species Vombatus ursinus. Next base: position 1,180,591 of record NW_020949602.1, read on the forward strand.
TTTACTGAGGCAGAGGGGCAATGCTTCCGGAATATCCCTTGGGTGCCTGAATGGAGGCTGGCCCGGAGAGGGGAGGGGAGAGACTTAGCAGGCAGACCCATCAGCAGCTATTACACAGTCCAGGGGGGAGGTGATCAGGGCCTGCACCCTCCTCACAAGGTAGACCTTCAGCTAGTCCTGTCAATCAATCGCCAGAGTACTAGTATCCAAATGCCCTCTGACATCTACTAGCTGTCTGACCTTTTTTGTTGTCATTCAGTCGTTTCACTCCTGTCTGACTCTTTGTGACCCTGTTTGGGGTTTTCTTGGCAGAGATACTGGAGTGGTTTGCCATTTCCTTCTCCAGCTCATTTTACAGATGAGGAGACTGAGGTAAACAGGGTGAAGTGACTTGCCCAGGGTCACACAGCTAGTATATCTCCTCCTGTCTCCAGGCCCATCCGCTGTACGACCTAGTTGCCCAAGTGTGACCTTAGGCAGGTCGTTTACTCTCCATGGGCCTCAGTTTCTTCATCTGTAAAATGAGGGGGGTGGTGTCTGAGGCTCCTTCCAGTTCTCAGTCTATGATCCTATAATTGAAGTGTGCCTGGCTCTGTGCCAAGCCCTGGGACACAATAACAAGAATGGAACCTGTCCTTAAGGGGCTTCTGTTCCTTCCCACGTACTCCCCTCTGGTCTCTCCAGTCAGTCAGCTAACATTTATTAAGCACCTACTATGCGCCAGATCTAGGCTAAGCAATGGAGAAACAATGAGAGGCTCAAGGCAGCCCTTGCCCTCAAGGACCTCGGGTCTAAGGAGGGAGGCCATGTGCAAACAGTTTTGTATAACCAACTGTTGACAAAGTCAATTTGGGGACAATCAGTCTCAGAGAGAAGGCCTAGAATGAAGGGAGATCAGGGAAGGCTTCCTGTAGGAGGTGGAGATGAGGAGGGAGGGCAGTCTGGGCACAGAGGATGACAGCCAGGGCAAACGCTCGGAGTTGGGAGATGGTGGGTCTTTCTTGAGGAACTGCAAGGCCAGTGTCACTGGATCCCAAAGTCATGGGTGGCGAATAAGAGGTGAGACTGGAAGTGTGGGAGGGGACAAGCTTCCAATGCCAACCGGTGTTTGTCCTTGATCCTGGAGGCAATAGGGAGCCAGTGAAGGTTCTTGAGTGTGTGTGGGTGAATGGTCACTTTAGTGGCTGAACGGAGGATGGGCCAGAGTAGGGAGAAACTCAAGGCAAGCAAACCCACCAAGGGGCTGTTGGAATGGTCAAGGTTTTGGCAGAAAAATCATGACTTGAACGTCAGATGTCTTTGGGACATCCAGTTGGAGATGCCTAAAAGACAGTTAGAGAATTAAGACTGTATGTAAATAGAGACATTAGGGCCAGACAAGTAAATCTGAGAATCATCTGAACAGAGATGATAAAATAATAATATGAGTCTTGTACAAAACGACTAACACGGAAATGTTTTGCATAAGTGCATATATACAAACTATATCTGATTGCTTGCCATCTCAGGAAGGGGAGAGGGGAGGGAGGGAGGGAAGGAGGAATAGGATTTGGAACTCAAAACTTTAAATAAAAATGCTAAAAAATTGAGGATAAAAAGAATAGCTAACATTTTCATAACACCTACTATGTGCCAGGCACTGTGCTAAGCACTTTACAAATATTACCTCATCTGATCCTTGCAACAACCCTGAAAACTAGGTGCTATATTACCCCCATTTTACAGATGAGGAAACTGAGACAAAGAGAGGTTAAGTGACTTCCCCAGGGTCACATGGCTAGTAAGTGTCTGGAATCTGCCTCTCTAGCCACTGTGCCACCTAGCCTCCTAGATGATAATTGATGACATCACCAAATGGATGAGATCATCCAATGAAATAGTATAGGAAGAAAAGAGGAGAAGCCAAGACAGAGCCTTGTGGGGACCCCCATTGTTAGTGGGTATGACTGGATGGATGGCCAGCAAAGGAGACTGAGGAGTGGTCAGAGAGGGAGGAGAGGTACCAGGAGAGAGAGAGGTGTTCCAGAAACCCAAAGAGAAAGTTTCAAGAAGAAGGCGATTGATAATGTGGATGACTGAGGGTAGGTCAAGAGATACTCCAGAAATGGCCGGTAAGAGATTGTTGGTAACTTTGGAGAGAGCAGTTTCACGGGAGTGATGAGGCCAGGAGCTGGATTGTAAGGGGTTAAGAAGGGAGGGAGAAGAAAGGAAGTGGAAGTGTGTATTGTAGACTGCCTTCTCAGGGTGCTTAGCCACAAGAGGAAGTACAGATATGGGACTCTAGCTAGTGGGGATGGACAGATCAAGAGAGGTTTTTGAAGTTGGAGGAAACGTGGACACGTGCAGAGGCAGCAGAGAAGCAGGCGTCAGCCAGGGAGAGACTGAACGTGAGCGAGAGAGTGGGGATGACAGAGTGGGCGACCTGCTGGAGCAGATGGGACCGAGCGGGATCCCCTGGGCATGAATGGGGGTGGCCTTAGCCAGAGGGAAGGCGACCCAGGGTCAGCGGGGAAATAGGGGTAGAAGGCATCTGAGTGATGGGAGAGGAGGAAGTGGGGAAGAGAAAGAGAAGCCTCAGGGCAAACAGCCTCAAGCCTTTCAATGAAATACGAGCCGAGGTTCTCCTCTTATTAGCTTCCTGGTGAATGTTTCTACCTAACAAATGTGTGCCATCTTGCAGTCAAACTCAACACGTACAAAAGCAAACCTGTCACTTTTCCCCAAACCAGAGCCAGCTGAGCCAAGGTGGGAGGGGTAGCTGATGGAGGTTTAAGGAGGGGAAATGGTTGGAAGACTCGCTGGTGAGAGTGACTGTCCTCTCTCTTCTCACTCTCCTTGTTTCTCCTCTCTCTCTCTCTCTCTCTCTCTCTCTCTCTCTCTC
>NW_020949602.1:1183571-1183942 GCF_900497805.2 Vombatus ursinus
CCTCTCCCTCTCTTTCTCACTCTCCTTTCTCTTTTCGCTCTATCTTCTTCTATTACTTCTTCTCTCTCCCCTCCCCCCTCTCTCCTCTCTCTTCTCACTCTCCTTGTTTCTCCTCTCTCTCTCTTTCTCTCCCCCTCTTCCTCTCCCTCTCTTTCTCACTCTCCTTTCTCTTTTCGCTCTGCTACTACTTCTTCTCTATCCCCTCCCCTCTCTCTTCTCTCTCTTCTCACTCTCCTTGTTTCTCCTCTCCCTCTCTCTCTCTCTCTCTCCCCTTTCTCCCCCCTTTCTCTCCCCTCTCTCTCACTCTCCCACACACAGTTTCTCTTAGCCCCCCCATCCCTTCCTCTCCCTCCCTCTCTCTCTCTCTCTCC
>NW_020949602.1:1184042-1220039 GCF_900497805.2 Vombatus ursinus
TCTCTCCCCTTTCTCTCCCCTCTCTCTCACTCTCCCACACAGTTTCTCTTAGCCCCCCCACCCCTTCCTCTCCCTCTCCCTCTCTCTCTCTCCCTCTGCCTCCCTTTTCTCTCCCTCCTCTCTCCTCTCTTCTCACTCTCCTTGTTTCTCCTCTCTCTCTCTCTCTGTCTCATTCCTCTCCCTCTCCTTCCCTTCCTCCCTCTCTCTCTCTCTCTCTTCTCTCTCACTCTCCCACACACACAGTTTCTCTTAGCCCCCCCCCACCCCTTTCTCTCTCTGTCTCACACACACACACAAACATCTGTGGAATTTTTTCCAATTCATGTTTTCAGGCTGACTAAGGTAACTTAAATTCAAGCTCTCCCAGGCTGAGCACCTAGATTACCATCTTCATGCATATTTTTCTTCTTGGGAATTCCCATGGCTCGAGGCAGGGTCTCAGGGGGCAGGTGGGCCCTTCTTGGGGCCTCTGAAATCCTACTGTGCAGGAAACCTCCTCTCCTGCCCCCCGTGTGAAGCTGACCCTGCCAGTAACCCAATGCTGCTGGGGCCCTGAAGGATCTTAAATTAGAAAAAGCCTCCATGACTCATAGCCAGCACTGGAAAGGGACTCTCTGGGGGAGTGAGATGGAGGGAGAGAGGAAAGGGCCTCCAGCTTCCCCGGATCACTCTCCACTCTCCTGGTGACCTCTAGATAACCCAAGTCCAATCAGTCAGCCACTTCTTTATCAGGAGGCTACTGTGCGCCAGTAAAAGGCCCAGACCCCGGCCTCAGCCATTGTTGATCTGGGTTAGGGTCCTCCAGGTCAGTGCTTCCTGGAGTCAGTCCGAGAGACCTCTCCTTTAACCCCCTTCACTACATTTCTAACCTGCCCATCTCTACTTTCCTGGATTCCCTCTCCTTTTCTAGGCACCACTGATCCGGGGGCAGCAGGAAGATTGGTTTGGTAGCCTGTGCAGGGTAGGGGAAGACTGGAGGCAGGGAGGCTGCTGAGGAGGCCAGGATTAGGTTGAGAAAGAGTGGGGGCCTTGGGAATGCTAAGGAGCAAGCAGACCTAAGGAATATTTTAAAAGAAGAATTGATAGAATTTAATGACTGATTGGATATTTGGAAATTCAATTCAATTCAATAAGCATTTATTAAACACTCACTGTGTGCCAGGCATCTTTTGAGGCACTAGAAAAACAAACGCAAGAATGAAATAGCCCCTACCCTTAAAGAGCTTGTATTGTACTTGGGGAAACAACATGTACATATCAATCAGTATTTATGAAGACCTTGCTATGTGTCAAACATTGGACTAAGTGTTGCATATACTTATGAAAGTATATATGTAGCACCTGCCATGGAGCCATTCTCCCAGCTCCTAATCATGTTGGCAAGTCAGAGTGGCTGTTATGTCCCCTAAGAGCACTACTGTTAACCCTGAGGAGCTAGTGGTAGGGGTGTAGTGTGTCTTTCTAATGCTATGAGCCCCCATCAGTGTGTTTCCTGTTATGCTTACTGGTTGATATCAAATAGTTACCCAGACTTGAGCTTTTAGAAAGGGATGTTGACCAAAGCAGCCAATTAAGGCCAGGTAGTATAAAACATTCCCGCTGAGAGTCTGTGATGCACTCTCCCAAAAGTACATTCAGAGTCCAGGAGAAAGTGGGCTAAAGCTTAGAGGGCCTACCTGGCCAAGGGATAACTCAAAAGCTCCTAGAAGGCCTTTTGCTAGAATCCTCAAGGCATTCCCTTAATTATGCTAAAGCTTCTTGGTGGGGCTCTTCTAAAGCCTTGAGTATGTTTACCTCATCACATCCAGCCTGTCCTTGGCTCCCAATTCATACACCGTTGTCAGCTGTTCCAGGGACACTGCCAGAGCACCCATGGAAAGATGGGAAATCCAAAATTCTCTGGACCCTCAAAAATTCAAAGAGTCTTCCCCTGCCAAGGAGAGGAGATGGGGAGGCCAAGATGCTTTCTTCCCCCAACTAGAACACTCTTTCCTGGCTCTCCACTTTCTCAGATCCCTGAATCCAACAATCTCCCTGGTTTTATACAGGTCCCACACGATCTCAATAAGCCTCTAGATCAATGTCGCACCTAGGGAGTTGGCTAGGCCTTGTTCACACCTGTGATCAATTGAAGTGTTTTCTCATCAGGGCTAAATAAGACGGGATGATTCCAATCCCACTTTTACATATAGAATAAAAACAAGAGAAATAAATCAGGTTTTGAGTTTGGGTGACATGGAGGAGATGGAGGCAGGGCTGTAATAGAGAGGATGGGTAAGCGTTCCATGGAGTTTGCCATCCACTGCCTGTGTGTCCGGAGCCGATCACTTCCCTTCCTTTGCGTCAGTTTTTTCTTCCACAAAGTGAGGGGGCTCACCTAGACAACCTTTAGGGCCCCTTCCAGTGTGAAAAGTCAATGATCCTAACATTGAACTTGGGTAGTTTTGCTTTCGGACATGTTGAGTTGACCTTATAGGTGGGCCACATTTATTAGGCAGAAACATTCGTCCAGAAGCTAGTAAGTCTAGAGGATGCAGGGGGGCAGTGGAAACCCAGAGCCCGGGGCTCAGGTCGGTGCACTTGTCTGGGCTTCCCTTGCCCTTCCCTCATTAGAATTTCAAGTCGTGGACAGCAGCCTGGCTACTACATATTTAAACATTGCTTACAAATGGCTAGAGTTTATAAGCTATAATCTCCCACTGAGGTTGGGAGAAAGAGCTGAGGCTGGTTAGCTCAGGAGATGAGTCAGTGCATGGAAGAAAGATGAAAAGTAGCGACTTCCATTTCTGTAAAGCAATTTAAGATTTGCGGAGAGCATTCCTCATAATAACCCTGTGGGCTAGGTGGCCCAGTGGATAGAGCCCTGAACAAGAAGACATGAGTTTGAGTCCAGCCTCAGATGTTTTACTAACTGGGTATCCCTGGGCAAGTCACTTAGTCTTTTTCAGTCTCAGTTTCTTTCTCTGTGAAATGGGGATCATAATAGCACCTACCTCCCAGGGTAGTTATTTTAACCAAATGAGTTAACATAATAAAGCACTTTACAAACCTTAAATTGCTCTATAAATTCTAACTATTATTATTATCCCCACTTTATAAATGAGGAAACCGAGGCTCAGGCTACATTAATTTTAAATGTATAATTTCATGGGCAGGGGAGTTGGACAAAATTGATGAGCTTACAGGGCAGAGGAGTAAGCCTTTGTTTGGGACATTTCATAAGGACCCCTCCATGGAGAGTGTAGACATGCCCATTGGCACCTTATTAAGAGGACAAAGACAGCTCCTGATTGGTTTCTGGGAACTGAGAAGGCTCCTCATATGGTTAGTTGACCTTGGGAAGTCTGGTTAGAGGAAATACTTTCCATGCCAGCTTAGGAGAGAGACAGCAGAGCACTCATGATCCTTGCTTTGGGGTCTTAAGATGGTACCAAGGTTCTTCTTTTATCATATGCATGCAGTGACCTGCTTCTTTGTGTATGGGCCCACATGGCTTGAGAGAGGAATTCCCATCTTAAGCTTGTTATTGCTATTCAGTGGATCAGTTGTCTAACTCTTTGTGACCCCATTTGGGGTTTTCTTGGCAACCACTGGAGTGGTTTGCCATTTCCTTCTCCAGCTCATTTTACAGATGAGGAAACCGAGGCAAACAGGATGGAGTGACTTGTCCAGGGTCATACACCTAGTAAGTGTCTGAGGTCAGATTTGAACTCAAGTCCTTCTGACACCAGAGCCAGTAGTCTATCCGCTGTACCACCTAGCTGCCCTTACCCCAAGCTACTAGCTACCTTTTGGAGTTCTGTTCCTTTCTCCAAACATAGGTCAGAACTGAGAGTGGACTTGCCCAGTAAAAGAGATGGAGGCAGCATCTGGGTAGGGGACATCATAGAAGCACATCATGGAAGACCCAGCCATCTGTTTGCCCTCATGGTCTGAGAGGGGAAGATAATCAATCAATCAATCACTCCCAATCTCTTATGTAGATGAGGGGAATATTTTCTAGGTAGCATGATTCTGGAGCCTCTGAGTGGAGAATGGAGCTTTCTTGTTTGGCACCAGTCTTGGAGATTGTTGCCTCCAGAGAGTGAAGGGTCATTCCTGAGCCACATATCTCTTGGAGATAGAAAAGGATCATCTATGCAGCCCCATAGCTGGGGAATAGTAAAGATGTTAAAGTCACATCACAAGGGAGAAGATTTCCTGGTATCACCTGGTATCACCTGGTATCACCATGAGTTATTTGGACAGTGGAAGTCTGATGGGAAGGAGGTTGCCTGTCTAGATGTCCCAAAGTGTGTTTGTCTTTTTTGGAGAAGCCTAATTTATAAGGTGGAAAGATGACATTGAGAGGCTCCATGTAAAACCCTATGGATCCCACTGGAATGTCAGGGTGCTTTCCCAAAGAGTAACTCTAGTTTAGGTCTTTCGAGGGGAGCTTATGGGCTACTGTCATTACTTTGTTCTCTATGTTTGTGTGTTCTTTGCACCTTCTTCAATTTCTGTGAAGTAAAATAAGGACTATCCTTTATGTGATATGTACTTGTTAGCTTGAGTGCTTGAATAGGAGCTGGGAATTCTGTTGCCTAACTTTGTAGAAACCTAGATAAGAGCGTATCTGTAGATTTTCCAGAGGAAACTTTTCCTGGAGACACATGAGCCTAAAAGAGAATTTCTCCTTTTGGGTCAACCTTCAAAAATCAGGCCTGGCTCCTGTAAGTCCCAAGTTTTCCAAGCCCTGGTTCATACTTATAAAATAGAAATTATGTTTTTAATATTTTGTACTAAAGTTTTTTTCCCTGATATGCATTGTGATGCAGAGCTTGGTTCTCCAAGGCTCCATCAGGGGAGCATAAGTCCTAATACAACAGGAAGGGTTTGAGAACTGGCCTGGAAGTAGGCTTGCTGTCTAGAGCCCAGCCAGAGAGGTTCAGTACCCGGTTGGCCCCAGAGGGATGAAATTTCCATTTACAGTAATTCTTGGAGCCTCTAGAACAAGTCATGGGGGGGGGGTGGAGGTGGTGATGGGGGGGGTGGAGGTGGTGATTTATGTCATCTGGGAACGCGTTCCAAGCAATCACATCACAGGTCATGAAGTACGAAGTGTTTTTAAAATAAACAAACGTCATGCATTGATCTTCCTCTGAGATGTTAGGATGTGGTGGGGACAGGGACAAGGGAAGAAGAGACCTGGGGTCTAGTGCCAGCTCTGCTGGGTACTTGGTCATGCAACCTCAGCCAAGTCACTTCCTTTCTCCAGACCTCAGTTTTCCCATTTGTAAAAATAGGTGTTGAAGCTTCCAAATAGAAATCCTTTAATTTTATGACTAGGTGATCCCAAAGGTGGCTCTGAGTGTCATTGATCCATGTTGTAAACTCCTGGGGGACCTCCTGGCCCCCCCATTCTGTAGTCTTTGTTCTGATACTTTGTGGACTAAAGACCGTCCCAGTTTCAACAGTTTACCTTCTGACAGCAAATATATCTGGTCTAACCATATCAAAAACCCTCTTCAACCTGACAAGCACCTTCCCAACTCTAATAGCCTATATTTGAAGGGCACTCGTATCTGTGATATTCTATGTACTCATATATATGTTCTAAGGTTTGTCCGATCTCTAACATTTTATATTCAAAAGTACCGCCCAGCTCTGACCTCCCCTGTTCTCAGCCCCCTCCCAGCTCTGACATCCCCTGTTCTCAGCTCCCTCCCAGCTCTGACATCCCCTGTTCTCAGGCTCCTCCCATCCCTGACATTCCCTGTTCTAAGGCCTTCCCAGCTCTGACCTCCCCTGTTCTCAGGCCCCTCCCAGCCCTGACCTCCCCTGTTCTGAGGCCCCTCCCAGCTCTGACCTCCCCTGTTCTCAGCCTCCTCCCAGCTCTGACATCCCCTGTTCTCAGGCCCTTTCCAGCCCTGACATTCTGAGGTTCATGCTACAGGTCAGGAGATTATAGGAAGAGGGAAGAAATATTTGTTGCATTGAATTGCATTCTCAGTTCCTGTCCTGAACCCTATCCTGTGAAATAACTGTATCTTTCTTCTGACTGTAGTTGCACAGGAGCCCTTAAGAGATGTTTGCTAATTAGCTAATCAGCGCCCAGAGATCCTGCTCAGCTCCGACCTCATTGCCTGTCACCAGCCCCACGCCAGGCCTTACCTTGAATCTCTGAGATGCCACATCTGCTTCCATCCGGCCCAATGGTGGCCTTGTCGCCAGGGCACAGGGGCTGGGAGGTGGCCACCCTCTGGTGAAGAGAAATCTCAAGCTTGATCCACTTCAGCTGTTCTAATGTTGCCATTTATCCTACCATCCCCCACCCATCAGGGGCCTCTGAGAATGAAAGGCTCAGAAGTAGACAGAAGGGAACTCCGGAGCCCTCTGGTCTAACCCACCCATTTTACATATGGGGAAACTGAGGCTGAGAGAAGCTGCTGGGGGACTTGGCCAAATTTGACTCTTCTGATTTGTTGTGCACAGGCAGGAGGCTGGAAAGTACAGGCAAATTCAATGCCGCCTTTTGAGAAGATGAACCATCTCCAGTTTGGTCACTTCCTTTGTGAAGTCTATTTTTTTCTCATCTCAGTTCTAATAATAGCAGCTCCTTTGTCCATAACGCTTTACAAGTCATAAAGCACTTTCCCCCAAAAGCCCAGTGACAGGGAGAGTATGAGTGGCTATCCCCATTTACCAGATGGGGGAACTGAGGCTCAGAGAGAAAGGGGAGATAACTGGCCCAGGGTTACCCGGCTGGTAAGTATCAGGGCTGGGACATGAATCCCAACCTTCTGCCTTGAAACCCAGGCTCCTTCCCTTCCCCGTCCCAAGCTGCCTTCTCCTGGATGCTGAGTCATGAAGAGCCATCAGCTGGTACCTTCCCCGGAGTTCCTGTCCCAGTCTCCCCCACTTTCTTGTGATCCTAGCTCCTGGGGCCTATGTGCCCTGTCAGTGGGTCCACTCCCCACGGGGGGCCTGGGAAGAACCCCTCGAGAACTCTGCAGAAAAAAGAGAGAGCTGCTTGTAAACGTGCCTATAGGTCACCTTCCCCTTTGCATGCTCCATTCACTGGGTGCCGTGCAATAAAGATCTATATATGTGGTTTCACTTCCCTCTCTGGGTCTGTTTGCTCATGTGGAAAATGAGGGCATTGGGCTAGAGAAGACGTCTGATTGCCCTTCCAGCTCTGATGTTCTGGGTTTTATGTTGTAATATTCTACGGACCTTCCAGCTCTAGAATTCCACGTGCTGTGTTCTAACATTCTATGCTCAAAGGTCTCTTCTGGCTCTGACATGATAAATTCCAACATCCTGTATTCTAAGGTTCTATTCAGCTCTAATGTTCTCTGTTCTAAGGTTCTACTCAGTTCTGACATTCCCTGTTCTAAGGACCTATTCCAGTTCTGACATTCCCTGTTCTAAGGTTCTATCCAGCTCTGACATTCTCTGTTCTAAGGTCCTTTCCAGCTCTGAAATTCTCTGTTCCCAAATCCCTCTGACATACTATGTACTATTCTATGTTTTAGGCAAAGGTGAGTTGGAGCCAGTTCATATCGTCTTGAGAGAGCCGGTAGTTAAATTTCAGTGTGAGCATTTACACATCAGACATTGGTAAATGCTACAAATCAGGGCTCGATTTACTGCTTTGTGATAGTCTGGATTTAAGAAAGTGATGGGAAAATATTAATATGCAGATTAAGCTCAAAAGTGTGTTATAGGCAATTTTCTTTGATAGCTTGGTATTCAACATTTACCAGCACATCCTGTTCTAAAGTTGGCCACCTCTGACCTTTGCTGCCCTAAGGTCTTTCCCAGCTCTGACATTCTCTATTCTAAAGTGGTTTCCATTTCTGGCATTCTGTATTCCAAGGTCTCTCCTAGCTCTTGTATTCTGGGTTCTAAGGATCCCCCAACTTTAACATTTTCTGTTTTGAGGACCTTCCATGTTTGGACATTTCCCACTCTGATCTTCTGTGTTCTAAGCTCTCCCAGTTCTGATGTTCCATGTTCTAAGGTCCCTCCCAGTCCTAGCATTCTCTATTCTATGGACCCTCCCAGCTCTGACATTCTGTGTTCTAAGGTCCTTCTTCCTGCCCTTATCTGCTAATTTCATGAGTACTTAGGTACCACTCATGACCATTCCATTTAAGATAAGGTTACAAGAGGGCATTGTATTTAAAAGTAGTGACCAGCTGGTAATAGCAATGACATTCCATTACTCAACTAATTCCCAGAGTAGGTTACAGGCCTAGGACTGAGTCACCCTTTATGTGTGTGTGTGTGTGTATGTAAGATTGTCATACACAGAAGCATTGCAGGTTGTCTATGGGGTATGACATTCAGAGCCCTGGGAAAGCCCATTAGCTCCTCAAATATCTCCCTCACCTGCCCCTGCCTCGATGGTATCAGTAACTGATATTAGAGCTTTTCCTGAGAACAGGGGTAGGGGATAGGGACAGAGAACAGAGAACATTAGAACCTAGAACTTACTAGAATCTGAAGCAGAGGGGGAGAGCAGAATGAGGGAGTCATAGCATCCAGAGTTAGAATGGTGCTTAGAGATCATTTATCTGACTACTTCATTTTAGAGATAAGGAAACCTAGGCCCAGAGAAGCAGGGATTTGCTGCAGACTGCAGAGAATCAGAATACCATCCTCAACAAGAGAAGGTTTGGGAAACATCTTTGCTGACTTCTAATTTTGTGGGGGGATCAGCCTGGAATATCATGTATTATAGTCATGGAGCATCACCAGAAGAATATTGAAATTAAAAAGACGATCTCAAAGAAAGACACATACCTTTTTGGACTCGGACAATGTGGGAATCTGTTTTGTTTAATAAAATTTGTTTGTTTTTACTTATGAATGTTTCATTTGTCTTTTTTCCTTTCAAATTAGGAGGGGTAGGAGGGAGAAAAAGTAAATTCTAATGAATTAAAAAGTAAAATAAAAAATTATCTTAATACAGCTCCCTTGGTGGAGGGAAAAAAGAAAAAAAAAAAAGATGAGCTTTAGTTAAAAAAAAATTGACCAAAATGTTTGACTCAGAGATCCCACTGCTACTTTGCCGTTCCTCCAACAAGACACTCCATCTCCTGACTCTGGGCATTATCCCTCGATGTTTCCAATGCCATGGTGCTCTCCTCACTCCCTTTTGCCTCTTGGCTTTCCTGACATCCTTCAAGATTCAGCTCAAACCCCACCTTCTGTAAGAGGCCTTTCCTGGTGCACCTCTCCCCTCCCCCACCTCCTCTTACCCAGTGCCCTCCTCATGTAGATCGTAAATGCACATCATGATTTGCATGTTGTGTCCCCCTAGAAGATGCATTCTTTGAGGAAATGGACTGTGCTTTTTTTTTTTTTTGGTTTGGCAATGGGTTTAAGTGACTTGCCCGAGGTCACACAGGTAGTAAGTGTTATGTGTCTGAGGCTGGATTTGAACTCAGGTCCTCCTGAATCCAGGGTCAGTGCTCTATCCACTGTGCCACCTACTTGCCCCAGGGACTGTGCTTTTGCCTCTGTTTTTATCCCTACTGCTTATCACAGTGCCCAGCACATGGTAAATGCATAATCAGTATTTATTGACTGGCTGACTAGAAGATGCCTTTGAACCCAGAATGTCATATCTGGGATCTTAGAGGGCAGAATGTTCAAACGTGCGGTATTCGTGTTGGAAGAGGCCTTAGAACATGGCATGTTGGAACATATGCAGCAGTCCCCTTTGGGCCTCACTTACCTAATCTGAAGAGGCACTGGGCAGGGTGCATCCCCATAGGAAAGCTGCTACTACACTCTGGATTCTTGGAGTAACCACCCTCCTAAGAGTATTGTTCATGAGCCCCCATCCAGGGTGTTCTCCACACTATGATGTATTCAAAGTACCCTCCCCCCCCCCCACCTTCCCTATTATCTGTCTTCAGTGAGGCTGTCCCCAATATCAATCAACCAACTAACAGCAATTAGATTCTACAAAAAGATATTTTCTGAGAAAGTATAGCAAGGAGAGAACTAAAAAAAAATCCCTCTCAACCAGGGCACATTCTCTCCCGTACGGAGTCTTCCCCCACCTGGTGTTTGGTACAAAGCTTTCCTCTCCCTAGGTAATGACAATCTGTGGATGAGGTTCTAGGCAATGGCACGGTCTATGGATGAGGTCCTTCCTTGCATGCATAATGTGATGTCTGGGCTGCTGGGTTGGGTCAAGGAAGCTACTAGAAAACTTCCATGAATTCCAGTTGCCCAACCTTCCGTGATTCTTCTGAGCTGTCAACGCTCACCTTGTCTGCCTGTCTCCAATGCTCATTTACTTCCCCCCAGGAAAGAGCGAACCTAGCAGGCACAGAAGACGCTGAAGCAGCCGCCCCGCGTGTTTGTAATGGCCACATGGTGGCCAGGTGAAGAAACTCTAACAATTAAGGTCACACTTTCTCTTCAGCTTGTAGTCTTAAAGGTTTAATGAGGAGATTCATCCTCATCTCTCACCAAGAGAATTCACTAGAGGCACAGCTAGATGGTGCGGTGAATAGAGTACCGGCCCTGGATTCAGGAAGCCCTGAGCTCAACTCCGGCCTCAGACATGACACTTACTGTGTGACCCTGGCCAAGTCACTTCACCCCACTGCCTCACCAAAAAAAAAAAAAAAAAAGTAGAGAGAGAGAATTCACCAGAGCACTGAAATTTTAAGTGACTTGCGCGGGGTTGCATAGTTAAGATTCATCAGAGGCCAGACTTGAGTCCAGGTCCTCCTGGCTACATTTTGCCTCTTTTCCATATGGTAAGTGCTAGATAAATGTTTGTTAAATTAAACTGAATGAAGATGGAAACTGAGGCTCAGAGAAGTCACCTGACATGTCCATAATCACATAGTGAGTAAGCATTAGAACTGGAATTTAAAGCTAGGTTTCCTGACTTGTAGGTCTTTTTCCTGGAGTGAAGAGAGCATTAATAATGTGTTGTTGGTGATGGCAGGCACAATTATTAGATATTCCATTGTATATATTAATAATTACCACCACCTAGCCCAGAAGGGGCCTTCAGGGGCTCGGGTTTGTCCAGCTGCTGAGAGGAGGCCAGGGCTGGGCCTGGAGGGTGGGCAGGGATGGAGGAAGCCCTCACCCTGCGACTGCCCCATCCTTGAGACCAGGCTGCCCTTGTTTCTTATTACAGGCCGGCTGGGCCAGGGGCTGCGCCCTCTCCACCTGCCTCGCCCCTGTCTCCAGGCCCCCAGCATCACTGGACACAGCCACGTTCCATCCTTGTCTGTTAGTGTTGCCCCCGCTCAGCCTGCTGACAGGCCCTTGGATGGGAGGTGAGGTAGGTCCCTCCCAGGAGACTGGAGGGAGACTTGGCTGGGATTCCGATGTGACTAGCAAAGCCCAGGCCCACACCTCCCCCAGGGGAGAGGAGAACCTGCAAGGACCTGCCTGTGTGGGCCGCAGGAGAGGGAAGGGGGAAGGGGGGTGCTGCTGCTGTTCCTGATGTCCATCTGGTCTGCCTGGGGCTGCCAGGAAGCTGGTCTTAAAGGAGCCCAGGCCCGGGGAGCAGCCAGATTGAGGACAGAGCAGTGGGGGGAGGGGAGGATGGAGGACTTAGGAATTTCTGCAGGGCTGGATGGACCCGCAAATTGTGAATACATGCCTGGGGCTCAAAGAGTGTCAGAGCTGGGAGGGGCCTTAGAACTGGGGATGTCAGGGCTGGGAGGGGCCTGAGAATAGGGCAGATCAGAGCTGTGCAGGGACTCAGAACAGATAACCAACGTCAGGGTTGGGAGGGGCCTTAGAACTGGGGATGTCAGGGCTGGAGGGGCCTGAGAACAGGGAATGTCAGGGCTGGAGGGGCCTTAGAACAGGATATGTTAGCACATAGAACGTTGGAGTGAAAGAGAATTTCAGGGTATAGACTATAAGAACATACAATATTCTAGTTGTCCTCAGGAAGTTCAAGCTCCCTTTCTCTAGATGTGAAAACTAAAGCCCAGAAAGAGAGTTGACTTACCTTCGGTCATACATCAGGCCAGTGGTGTTCAAAGCCAGTGTAATCCATGACTACTTGGTCTCACCCCTTAGCCCTGCCTTGATTTTCAGCTTTTTTTTTTTAATGTGGTGTTTTCCTTTTTAGAATGTAAACTCCTTGAGGACAGGGATTTTTTTTTTGCTTGTATTTATATTAGAAACCATTTTTTACATCACCTTTATTTATATTCCCAGCACAGTGCTTAATAAGTGCTTTACCTGTCTATCTATCGGTGGCATAAGGTGGATCTTCTCACCCCTAGGCTCGTCCTGTCCCCCCCCATGGATGTTCTAGGCCTCAAGTCACACAGGAGGGAGGCTGGTGAGCCTCCTAGAGATTTGAGTTTGACACCTCTGTTCTGCAGCTCTGAAGACCTCTGGGATTTCTTCTGTTATTCCCTCCTAGGGGCATGTTCATTTTTTCCTCTCTTAATATTTCTTTGAGTATTTTTTATTGAAGTCACTTTAAAAAAAAATCATCTTTATTTGTTTTTGGTTTTCAGAGGCATTTGGGGTTAAGTGACTTGCCCAGGGTCACACAGTTAATAAGTGTCTACAACTGGATTTGAACTCCGGTCCTCCTGACACCAGAGCAGGTGCTCTATCTACTGTGCCACCTAGCTGCCCTTTACCTTTATTTGTGAACATATCCCATCCCCTAGGCTACCCAGTGAACCACCCCTTTAAAAAAGAAAGAGCAAAAGTATAGTTCAGCAAATCCAGTCAGCATACTGATGGTGTCTGACAGCATACACAATATACCACTCCCATAGTCCCTCACCTCTGCAAAGAAAGAAGGGCAATTAGAATTCTCAACTTTATTTTGTTCTGCATAGAACAATAACACTGATCGTATCATGTAATTGTAGTGGCAAAGGCGGCTGGCCTCGGAAAAAGTACTGAAAAGATGCATCTCCCTTCCTTATATTGTCAGTCAATGTAAACATGGTTTTCCTGGTTCTTCCAACTCCATCTTGCATCAGTTCATGTAACTCTTTCCTTCATTCTTTGTAACCAGCTTTTCTTGCTCTGAGGTTGTAGCTCATTCCTTTCATTCACCACGATTTGCTTAGCCATTCCCCAACGAATGGGCACCTGGGCAGCAACAGAGAAAAGATATGAATGCAAATCCTGCCTCAAATGCTCACTAGTTTTGTGACTTTGGGCAACTCACCTCTCTGTCTCAACTTCCTCATCTGTAAAATGGGGATACTATTAGCACCCATCTCACAGGGTTGTTGTAAGGATCAAATGAAATAGTATGTTAAGCGCTTTGTAAACCTTATGCAAATATTATTACTTTGTTTCCACATCTTTGCTAAATGAATGAATGAATGAATGAAGAAAGGAGAGAAGGAAGAAAGGAAGGAAGGAAGGAAGGAAAGAAGAAAGAAAGAAAGAGAAAGAGGGGGGACTTTCATGAAAGTTGTGGGACTCTGTCTTTCTGTCCTTGCCCTGATTGGAGTATAAATCCAGCAGTGGGATCTCTGGGTTAAGGAGTATGGACGTGATAGCCAGTTTCTCCCGCATAATTCTAAATTGCTTTTCAGAATGGTTGGGGCAATCTGGAGCATCTGGATTTTTGAAAAAGGAGAGGGCAAAGCTTTCCTTCGACGTAAGCATTGCAAGTGGTAGAATGTCTGGAATCCGGTGGGAAAGTGCTTTGGAAAGAGCCCCAACCAGGCTTGAAGCTCATGAAGTGGTTGAGTCCCTGCTGGTTCACCGGCAATGTTTCAGGAGTTATTTGTGGGTGAAAATGAGACTCATATATTGAAAAACTGGGGCTTCAGTCTCCATCCCCTCCTTATCTCTCCCTGTAACCTTTAGTGAGGCAGTAAGCTGTAGTGGTAGGAGAGGTATGGAATTCTAGTGCTATCATTAGCTACATGTATGATCCCGGTAGGCACAGGGAAGAGAGCTGGCACTGGAGTCAGAGTTCAAATCCCTCCTCAGCTATCTGCTAGTTGTGTATAAACGTTAAACGTCTCTCAGTCTCAGTTTATCTCATCTATAGAACGGGGATAATAAAAGCATTTCTCTCAGAGTTGTGAGAATGAAATCAAATGATACAGTGTCCTTGTAATGGTGCATCGTAAACCTCCAAGAGTTGTAGGAATGTTAGCTATTGTTATCACTCCCCCTTCCTGGCCCCATCCCTCCCTAATCTCTATTCTAATGGCCCTCTCTTCTGAGCCCTATGGCCCTATACCATCCCAGTTTGGACATTCTTGGTTCTAGGTCTCTTCTCTCTATCCCAAGAACCTACTAAGTGCTTGCTTTTTTTTGTCTGCAGCCTTTAAAACACAACTGCCTCTCACAGTTGTTTTAAATTTCCTGGCTGGGGCTGCTGCTGGGGGTCTCTACAGGCAGAACATTTCTTTTGCGAGATCTTTACTCCCCTCCAATTTTATATGCGGGTAGACTCCTGGGCTGGGGGTTGGAGCAATAACTTCCAGCTGGGCTGGGGGGCTGGGCAGGAGAAAATCCATGAGGGCTAGGGGGAGGGAGGGAGGGAGCTGCCAACTGCTGGGCGTGGTGTGTGTGTGTGTGTGTGTGACTGCCCCCAACTCCTCCCCCTCCTCTTCACCCTCACCCACCCTAGAAAGCTGGTCACTTCTTGGGTCTTTAACATAAATGCTACTTTTTTTTTTAAAGCTCCTCTGGGCTGAATATTTCTATCACATTTATGCTTTCATTTCCTCTCCCTTTAACCACCCCCCTCTTCCATTTCCCCTCTGTCCCTCTCAGAATTTCTTTGCCCCGGCACAGGTCTTTCTTCCCCATCTTTCTTTTACATTCCCTGTCAGACCTGCCAGGTTCCATTATCGGCAGAGAGGTCACTGGGATCAGCCTCTGTTTTGATTTCTAGAATTCTGGGACCCTGGGTCTCTGTTTGGGGTGCTAGGACGATGACCGGTCTTTTGAGTTCTAGGAAAAGAGATTGAGGTTCTTCTGCTGCAACCCTTGTTAAGTTGCGTCTTTGGATTTAAAGCTGGGATGGATCTTAGATCTAGTCATCCAGCCTAGATTTTGATCTGGAAGGAAGCCTGGAGGCTCTCTCATCCCACCCTGCCATTTTACAGATCTGGGAACTGAGGCTGAAGAAAGTAAAGTGATTGTCACCTAACTCACGGTATGAACATAGTAGTTCTTGCTTACTCTCAACCCAGCCATCTCTCCACTATACTACCTCCACCCCTTAGCTGTCTCAAATCCTGGCAACTCTTGGATGCAGTTGGGTGAAGCTTAGATTTCAAGCTGCAAAAGACAGAGAGCAGGCCACTAGGCTCAACCTGTCTTTGTGCCCATGAGGGATCAGTGGCCCAGAGGCTTTTAAGGAACTTCTCCAAGGACAAGCTGCCTACAACTGGGACAGATGGGTCAGAACCAAGGTCCTTGGACATCAAAGCTATCTTCCACTTAGGACGTGAATGGAACCTGAACTTCGGAGAGACCCAGTGACTTGGCCAAAGTCACAGAGTTGAGAATCCAGTCCAACTCCATGGACAGATCTTGGTTCCACCCCAGTCCTACCACCACCACTACCACAGGCCGTGAAACAAATTGCTAAATTAGAAAGAACAGAAGATTTGCCACCCGAGGAGTTGGACTGGAGTGGAAGACATTCGAAGACTTTTGGTCAGTTTTATTCACATGTTTTAAAGACTCTTCCTCTTCCTCTAATTAAAATGCCCCCAAGCCGAGCCCATTTCTCCCCACCCTCTTTTTGCTCTTGGAAGACATTTTTTTTTTTGGCTTTTTGGTGAGGCAATGGGGTTAAGTGACTTGCCCAGGGCCACACAGCTAGTGTCGAGTGTCTGAATCTGATTTGAACTCAGGTCCTCCTGATTCCAAGGCCGGAGCTCTAGCCACCTAGCTGCCCCCTCTTGGAATGAGTTTCTGAGTCCTTGGTACTTCCTCCAAGAAGCTGTGACTAAGGCTTTGGACAGTGACACCCTAGAGGAAAGGACTGGGCTTGGAAGTCCGGATACTGCTGGACCATGAACTAGCTGTGTTGATCAACTGACCTCATTTTCTCCTCTGGAAGAGACAAGGACACTCTCATTTGGCAGGACTCTTTCTAACAATGCAGGTCTGATATTATTAACAACAAAGGCTACAGGTACACAAGTACTTTCTGGCCATGGCCCTCTGAGCTAGGTTGGGCCAGGACTTCTATTTCCCTTTTGCAGATGAGTAAATTGAGAGTCAGAAATCTATCTATTGTCACTGGGCAAGGGGTTATTATTATGAGAAACCTCATTTCAGCTCTGCCACTCAGTTACAGAACCTAGACGAGAAGAAAAGGCCTCAGGGGCCAATATCCTCATTTTACAGAGAAGGAAACTGAGGCCCAGGGAGGGGCAGTCACTAGCCCTGGGTCACCCCTAGGTAGAATCAGGATTGGGATTTGTCTTCCTGACTCTGGAGTCTAAGCAGTTGACCTGCTACCGAAAGCTGCCTCTCAGTGACCTTGGGTGAGTCCCTTAGCAAGAGATCGTTGGCCTTTTTTCCAGCTCCGGTTTCTCCCTCCCCGTTTGGTGGCCTGGGGGTGGGATGTATAAGCAGAAAGGACCGGGCTCCTTTAAGAGTCCTCTGATAAGAGACCCCAGGGAGCCCGCGCTGGGAGCTGGAGGGAGAGAGGTGGCCCCGAAAGCCCCATCTGTTCTGCTGGGCGTCGCCTGGGCTGTGTGGGAGGATCTGGAAGGCCCAGGACAAAAGATATTGAAATGTTGTCTTTGTTCTGCTTTTCACAGATGCCTGGAGGCTTGGGGACTGGAATGGAGGGGGGAGGGAGGGCAGGGAGGTCGTGGGGCTGGGGAAGGTGGTGGGAGGACCGCAGGCTTGGCGTCTGAGCCTCCGGGGAAAGACAAAGCCGTCGGCTGGAGCTGCCTTCCCCTGTGGGGCCAAAACCCCCAATTTCCTGAAGAAGAAACTGAGGCTGAGACCACCCAGGGTGCTGTGGTGGAACCGAGGGCTGTATTTGGAGTCGGGAGACCTGGTTTCCAGTCCTGAAGCCTCAGTTTCTTCTGCACGAAAGGGTTTAGAATGCTTTCCTGCCTCACCTGTCTGTTGCTAGACAAGGGTTTTGTGAATTGTGGGACCACAGGACCATTTCTTCCCCTTCTCTGGACTTCGGTTTCTCTCACTGTAAAGTCCAGCTGCGTGATGGATTCAGTCGTTTCTTCCTCCCTCCTTTCCTTTCCTCCTTATTCCCTCACTCCCTTCCCTGGGCCTCAGTTTCCTCATCTGTAAAATGAGGGGGTCCATGTAGTCAGCCTCTGCTGTAGATGTATGAACTCCTCGACCCTCCCTCCAGCCTTTTCTCCTTCCCTTGCTACAGTGAACTCTGGGGGACTTGAGGTATGTGTGCATAGGGGGGAACTACATAGTGGAGAGACATTATTACCCAGCATCACCCAGTCAGTGAATTAGTGGCAAAGCTGGAATCAGAACCCAGGTGTCTTTACTCCCTAGCCCCACGAAGGGAAGGGAGTCCTTCTGGGGTCCCACAATTAAGGGAAACTTCAGGGTCTGTTCTTGAATCGGCCTAGACAGATAGGACGGGATTGCAAACCCGGTTCTGCCCTGTGTACCTGGGCAACCGTGGGCAAATGCCTTGCTTTGTCTGCAGACCCATCTTGGAGGGGTGGGGGTACATGATTTTGAAGTCCCCCTTCTACCTCGGCCGTTTTCCCCGCCTGCTCTGCCTAGAAACAGGGCTCCTTTGTCCCCATGGCTAGTGTAGCTATGATTTATGGGCAGGCAGGAAGTGCACACAGCAGGAGCCGGGGTGGCAGGCTGCCTCTCCTGGGCCAGGCTGGGGAAGGGAAGGGAGGGGAGAGCTGGAGGAGGACCTGGGAGCTGGTGTATCTAGGAAGGCCTTGCCTCCTGGCTCCAGGAAAAGCTTGGTCATTAATAAGCTCACAAGCTAGGGATGGAAGGGCCCTCAGAACCGAAAGCATTATCACTGCAAGGGCCCCTAGAAACCATCTGGACCATCTCCCCTAATTCGAGGAAACGAGCCCAGAAAGAGGAAGGAACCTTAGCAACTTGGTGATATGGTTACCCAGTCTTGGTTTAGAAGATAAACAAAAGACCTTGTGGGCGTCTGGATGAGTGGGAGTTCTCCAGAATTAACCTGACTCACACCCACCTGACTACCTATGCCCCCTGCACCCCTCACCCCCTTTTCTTGGAACCACAATGGCTCTATGGCTCCACACAGCAAGCCCGGGACTTCTCAGACCAGATCAATCCTTCCTGGCCAATCCTCCCAGGTACCCCCGGGGTCCTCTCCCAGCTCCCCTGGACATCCCTCCTCTTCCTCAATAAGAAAGTAAGTTCCTTGGGTCAGGGACTGTTTTTGTGTCTGTATTCTTAGAGCTTAGCAATGTGCCTCGGCCAGCACAAGCATTTAATAAATGCTTTTTATTCCTTTATTAATGCATTCCTTCATTCCTTTTGTACTGGCCCTGGGGGAAGAGGAGTCAGGAATGCCAAAATTTGAGGTCTTGCAGGAATGGGGCTTACTCTCCCTTTGACCCTGGGGAAGATGTTTCTCTGATACTTGATCTCTTCAATTGAAGGGGTTATACTATGACCTATAATGTTTCTTTCTAATATTTTTCTGTTCTGATGCCCCTTTCAGCTTTTTTTGTGCCCTAAGGCCTCTCCCATCTTCTCTGTTCTAAGGGCCCTGCCTGCTCTAACGTTCTTTGTTCTAAATTCCCTTCCCATTCTGACATTCACTATGCTAAGGCCCTTTCCTGCTTGGCTTTCAAATTCTGTGTTTTACAATTCCAGACCTTGGTGACCTTCCCCTCCTCCTAGTGCTTATCACCACACTTGCTGCTGTATACTGTGGTCTCACCCGGCCCATCTCATGGGCTATGACTTAACTCTTCATCCTCTGGTCTCCTCTCCCGGCTAGACTGTAAACACCTTTGCGGCAGCACTGCTCAGGGAATGACGGGAGTTTGGCACCCAGTTGCAGCAAGGCAGCTGGCCAGCTGGTCTGTAAAGATCCAAGAACTGGAAGTCAAGGCCATTGACTGAGGTCTTCATCATGACCTTGGCCAAATCCTTTCCCCTTTCTAGGCCTCAATTTTCTTATCTGTAAAATGAAGAGGTTGGAGTAGAGGCCTGTGGGGTCCCTTCCAATTTTGGAAGGCTATGGTTGCTTCCCATTTCAGTTCCTTATCCTCTTCTTTCTCTTTTTGCCTTCTCTTCCTTACCCACTATTTCAGGCAGCTCAGTCACACTAAGAGACAGGAGGGAAGGGCCTGGACGAGCCTCAATGACTTTGTTCCTCCCTTCCTTCCAGGGTCAAATAGAATCCCAGTTTGAGGATGGTAGGATTTAGAGCCGCTCAAAGATAGATCAATTGCTCCAACCCCATGGTTTCATAGGAAAGGAAACTGAGGCCCAGTGACCAGGGTCATAGAGGTCGTAGGAAACAGAAGGAACTCCAAATCCTTCTCTTATACCCCAACTGCTGGGTCTAGAGGGCAAGTCTTCTTGGGGTTACAAGGTGATTCCTTTTAACTGACATTCATTAAGCACTCACTGTGTGATATACGCTGTCTGCGCCAATGTCCGAGGAAAGTCTAAGATTCTAAGTTAAAGAGAAGTTACTCATCTGCCTCAGTGTGGGGAGTTTTCATGCTGGAAGTCCTCTGTGCTCATGGAACAATGATAAAAATTGTTATTATTATTATGTTTTAGGGTCAACAAAACACTTTACAAATATCTCATCCTCACAACAACCCTGTGAGGTAGTTGATATTATTATAATTTCCCAAACAACAACAAATAAAGGGTATTTTCTCAGACCTTTCAAAAGCCTTAGACCTACCAAAAAGACCTTAGGGCCTATCAAACAAAATCGTAAGGCTCTCTGCAAATTGATCCTACCTAGTCTCAACGGTGCCCTCAGTGAAGCCGGACAAGACGAACATTCTATCCTCCCTAATCGATTCACTCCCCTACTTTCTTCAGCAGCTGTTCCAAACCTTCTCTTCTTTCCTCAAGCTTCCCACGGCACCCCTCCCCCAGTCCTCTGAGCAGACCTCGACTCATATTTCACTGAAAAAATCGAAACCATTCCATGGGAGCTCCCCCCGCGCCCCTTCTCAGCTCACATCCCTCAGACGACTTTCCCTATTACATCCTCCTTCACGCCAGTCTCAGATGAAGAGGTGGCCCTTTTTGCCAAGGCAAGCTGGTCTACAAGCACAAGTGATCCCATTCCCTCCTGTCTTCCCCAGCAAGATTGCCCCCTCTATCATCCCCACTCTCACTTATCTTCAATCTCTTCTTATCTACTGGCTCCTACCCTACTGCCTACGAACACACCCATATCTCTTAAAAAACCCTCATTTGAAGCTACCATGCTGTATCTCTCCTCCCTTTCTTGGCTAAACTCCTTGAAAAAGAGCAATCAGCAAAAATCAGCCTTCTCTCCTTTCTACCCTCCATTCCCTATTGAGAAAGCAAGAAAAACAAAACCCCTATTACAAACATGTAGAGTCAAGCAGAACTAATTACAGCTTCATCTTTAGCCAAAAAAAATGTGTCTCTTTCTGCACTCTGAGCTCTCCCCTTCTCTGTCAGGAGGTGGGTGGCAGGTTTCATCATGAGTCCTCTGAAATCATCATTACACTGATCAAAGAGGCTAAGTGCTTCAGAGTTTCTTGTCTTCACAAAATTGTTAGGATTGTATAAATTACAATAGTGGCTCTGCTTACCTCATTCTGCATCAGTTCAAATGAATCCTCCCAGGATTTTCTGATACCATCCTGCCCATCATTTCTTATAGCACATTAGTATTCAATCACATATATCACAGTTTGTTCAACCATTCCCTGATTGATGGATACCCCTCAGTTTCCAATTCTTTGCATTGCAAAAACAGCTGCTATCAATATTTTTGTATATCTGTAGAGCTTGTTTCGCTTGGGACTCATCCCTCCCTTAATCTACCTTCTCTCCTATTTACCCCTCTGACTTCTTCCCTTTTCCTCCCGTTTTTCTGTTTAGTGAAATAGATTTCTGGACCCCACTGTGTGTAAATTCTTCCCTCTTTCAACCAGTTTAGATGAGAATGAGGTTAAAGTGCTGTCTGCTTTCCCTATCCCTTCCTCCTTGTTTGTATAGACTTCTATTTGCCCATCCCAATGATGTGGGATAATTTCCCCAACTTTCCTCTCCCTTTTCCCACTTTTCTCTTCTCCTGCCTTTTCATTCCCATTCCTTCTTTTTTCTTTTTTTCTTTCCTTTTTTTTGGCTAGGCAATGGGGTTAAGTGACTTGCCCAGGGTCACACAGCTAGTTAAGTGTCAAATGTCTGCGGCCAGATTTGAACTCAAGTCCTCCTAACTCCAGGGCTGGTGCTCTATCTACTGGGCCACCTAGCTGTCCCCCCCCTTCTCCCCCCCCAACTAAACTAAACTAAAAATAGTTTATCCTTATTTCATCCCTTATGTTTGTGAAATCATGTTTACCTTCTTATGTTTGTCTTCATCAGAGTCTCTGTGCAGCTCTGTTATTTTCATCAGGAATTCTTGGAAGTTCTCTATTCCTTAAAAATACACACACACACACACACACACACACACACACACACACACACACACACACACACACACCCCCGCCCCATAGCATTATACTCAGTTTTGCTAAGTTATTCCTGGTTATAAGCCTAAATCCTTTGTCTTTTGGAAAATGGCATTCCAACTTCTCCACTCCTTTATGTTGGGAACTGCTAAGTTTTGTGTGATTCTAACTGTGGCTTCTTGGTGCTTGAACTCTTCTTTTTTGGTTGCTTGCAGTGTTTTTTCCTTTAATATAGAAGCTCTACATTTTGGCCATAATGTTACTGGGAGTTGTTGTTTTGGCATGTCTTATAAGAGATGACCAATGGATTCTTTCTATTTCCACTTTATACTTTGGTTTTAAGAGATATGGGCAGGTTTCTTTCAAGATTTCTTGAAATATTATGTGTAGACTTTTTTTTTCCATCATGACTTTCAGGTAGTCCAATGATTCTTAAATTATCTCTCTTCAATTTGTTTTCTAGGTCAGATAAGATACCTTACATTATTTTCTTCTGTTTTATTTTGTTTTCAATTGTTTAACTTTGTTTCAATATTTCTTGCTGTCTCATGGAGTCATGGATTCTATTTGACCCATTCCAATTTTCAGGGAGTTTGTTGCTTGGGTAAGGTTTTGTACCTTTGTGCTAAGCTATTAATTCCCTTTCAATTCTTCCTTCCATAGTTCTCATTTCTTTTCCAATCCCTCCCCTCCCACTCCCACTCTCTGTTCTCGTTTAACTTACACAAAAATTTTTAGCTGTTTAAAAAAAAAACAACTCTTGCTTTCTCTCTTCTAGGAATTCTGACTAAATTTATTTTTAGTTTAATTTTATTTCATTAATTTTATTTCTACTAAATTTATTTTTCTTTGAGATGTTGCTTAAAGATGTTTTGTAGTCATTCTTTTCTTCTTCTTCTTCTTCTTTGGAGGTGGGAGCTCATTGTACTTTTTTCTGGTACTCCAACATCTTGGCTCCATCATCAATGATCTCTTATCTAATGGACCTTTCTGAATCCACCTTCTCCTTGATGTCTCCAGAGCAAACTTGACTCTGTGGTTCACCTTTTTCTCTTTGCTCCTCTCTCCTCTAGGTTTTTGTGATGCTGATTTCTTTTGGTTCTGCCCCTACTTACCTGATTGTTCCTTCTCTACGTTCTTTGCTGGATCTTCATCCAAGTCGTGCCTCCTAGCCATGAATGTCCCCCATGGTTCTGTCTTGGGCATCCTCTTTTTTAAAAAACTCTATATTCTCTCACTTGATGATCTCATCAGCTGTCATGGGTTCAATTATTATCTCCAGGCAAATGATTTCCAGGACCACATATCCAACTCTAGTCTTTCTCCTGCTCTACAGTCACACATCTCCAACTATCTCTCGGACACCTTGAACTAGATATCCCATAGGCATCTCAAACTCAAAATATCCATAAAGCCCCAACCTTAGTACAGATCCTCATCATTTTTGGTTTGGGCTATCGAAATAGCTTTCTGATTGGTCTGTCCGTCTTGAGTCCGTCCTCCGCTCAGCTGCCAAGGCATTTTTTCTCCATTGCCGATCTGACCATGCGATCCCTCCTACTCAAGGAACTTTCTATTACTCCTACAATCTGATATGACGTCCTCTGTCATTTAAAACTCTTCATATCCTGGCCCCTTCATATCTTTTCAGCTTTCTTACACCTTACTTCTGTCCTTTGTCCTTCTACTTTATGATCCAACTACCTTGGTCAACTGGCAGTTCCTCAAACATTTCCTGTCTCCATGCCTTTGCGTGGGCTGTCCCCCATGCCTGGAATGCTCTCACTGCTCATCTCTGTCTCCTGGCTTCTTTCAACGCTCAGCTCAAATTCTGCCTTTCGGAGGAAGCCTTTCCTGTCCTACCAGGTCTTACTCAATCCCCACTGAGATGACCTTCATATACTCTGTACACATCTTGTATATGCCAGCTTATTTGCCTGTTGTTTTCCCCCTTAGAATATAAGCTACTTGAGGACACAGATTGGTGTTTTTTTGGTTTGTTTGTTAGTTTTTTCCTTTCTTTTTATCCCTTTCACTTAGCACAGTGTTTGGTATATGCTACTTGCCTAATAAATTCTTTTTGACTTGACATGGCACATACTAGGTGCTTAATGAATGGCTGTTGGCTGACTGACAGAAAAAAAAGACTAAGCAGTCCCCACGTTTAAGCAGCTTACTTCAGGTGGGGGTGGGGAGAAGGGGAGGGATACATCATATACACTGATAGTTAAACACGTAATATAAGGAAAGAAAAAAAAAACACTGATTGCGGGGGCTGGGGGTGGGGAATGATGGCAGACTGCATAGAGGGGGCGGCATCTGAGTTGAGCCTTGAGAGAGGACCAGGATTCTGGGAGGTAGAGATGAGGGGATACAGCCTAGGCATGATGGACAGTCTGTGCAAATGTTGGGACTCGGAGTTTTGGGCACAGCCTTTGGATCAAATTCAGCAAATTCAGAGGGTGGGGGAGGGGGATGGCAGGAGGACCAGTCACTGAGTATATTTAGTGAGGATTCCTTTCATTTGTGCATTTGGGCTAAACTTCCCTTCCAACTCTCAAAATCTGCTGTTCTCTGACCTTGGGGTTCTATGAAAACAAATGCGCAAAGGAGGCTAGAGCCTGCTGGTGGAGGGCCTTACATGGAAATACCTGGCATCATGGAGCTCTGTCAACCCACAATGGGCTGTCCCTTTCCCTCTCTTTTGGGCATTGCCAGGCCGAAGCTGGGATTTCTCCTCTTTTTTAACCTGGGAGCATTTGCAGGGTGGGAATAGGGAGGCCTAGGTCATCCTGCCCTGGAGGAGATATGCTTCACATTCCTGACTTTTCGGGAGGCAGAGATCCATATTTCTGATTGGTCTTTAGTCCCTTCCCACTGGTGGTCTTGTGGGTAGAATCCTAGGGACTTGGGTTCAAGTCCCACCTCTGACACACCCTGGCTGTGCCCCAGGCAGCTCTCAGAGATAACAAGTTACTTGGCAGGTACAGATCTGCCTGGGTAGGGGGAATTTTCTCACCAGGAGTACCCTATACTGATAGAATCCTACCCTTTTCTCCCCCTCCTTCAAGACAAATGGAACACCTACTGTGTGCTGTGTGAGCGACCAGAAATTTATTAAGCACCTACTGTGTGCTGAGCACTGTGCTGGGGATACAAAGAAAGGCAAAATATAGTCTCTGCTCTCGAGGAGCTCCCAATCAACGGGGAGACCACATTCAAGTAATTATGTACAGACCAGATAAATTGGAGATAATCACAGAATCTAACCTATACCCAAGCAAGAATTCTTCCTCTGGCCCTCCCAGTGAGTGCCCATCTGGCCTCTGCAAAGACTTCCAGGGCCAAGGAACCCACCGCCTTCCAGGGCAGCCCATTTGGAATGGATCTGGCCCCACAGAAGCTTCTTCCCTGCGCTGTCTTTAGGGACCAAACAGAGGTGACAGCCAGCCCCTGCAAATCCTGTCAACTCTCTTGTCCCTGGAAATTCAGCATTTGAATCAGGGAGACCTGTTTATTGGTCCTGATCTGGACTTGGCATTCCATCTCCCTAAGTCTTCTCATCTCCCAGATAAGCATTCCTAATTCCTACCTCTAAATCTTCCAGGTCAAGTGTCTCGTCCAGTGAACTGAATGATGGTCCTGGAACCAGAAGAGGCCCTCACTGGAAAACTGGCTGGGGAGTTTAGCCTGGGTTAAGTCCCTTGAAGTGCTGTCCAGCGTAGGGGGGCTCCAGAGGGCAGAACCAAGAGCAGTGGGTGGGGAGAACAGTTCAGAGAACAGTTAGACTTGATACCAGGAGAAAATTCAAAGGAGAGCTCTCCGGGAGTGGAAGGGTGGTAGAAAGAAGCTAAGAGTGGGTGGACTCCCCATCACTGGAGTCCTGGAGGCAGGAGCTTGATTACCACGTGGGAGGTGCTCAGCCCCAGATGTTTGCCACATCAGGTCTGACAAGGGTTCTTGACCTGTTTCATGTCCTGGAACACCAGTCTGGTGATACCTCAGGACCCCTTGTCTGAGACATGCTTTTAAAGGCATAAAATAAAATTAATGAGATTATAAAGCAAACATTTTATTAAAATACAGTTACACAAATTAAAAAAAAAAAGTTCATGTGATCTGCAGGTTTGACCGCATGCCCCCTGAGATCCCTTCTAACCAGATTCTGTCTTGTCTGCAAGGTCTCATCACTCCTCAGAGCCTCAGTTTTGTCATCCATATAATGGGGACAATAATTCTGCCTTACCGAGCTCACCAAGTTATTGGGAGAAAAGAGCTAGAGAAATGTGGTGTCATCATTCTGATCTCCGGTATTCTCTCCGTCTTGACCTTTCTCTCCAGAAAATGTTCCACTTTGCCTTGTTTCTTCCCTCCCTCACAGTCTAATTAGGAAGCAGATGCCCACATGCAACCAAGTAGCAAGACTTCCAAGGCCAGGGTTGTTTTATTTCTGGAGTCCTAGTCTCATAGAATTGTAGATTATTAAAGTTGGAAAGAACCTCGGAAATGTTCCAGTTCAACTCCCTTATTTAACAAATTAGTAAATGAAGGTCTGTAGGGGAGAACTAACTTACCCAAGGTTTCTTGACAGGTTACTGAAAATAATAATATTAGCTGGTATTTATACAGATAATATGTATTTATTTTTATTTTATATTCTAATTTATACAGATAATATAACAGTTGGGTGCTATTATTATACCCATTTTATAGATGGGAAATCTGAGGCTAAGAAAGGATTACTCATTTGCCCTTGGTCACATGGCTTGTAAGTACCTGAAGCAAGATTTGAACTCATGTCTTCTTTACTTGGGGTATAGCCCAATAGCTGCTAGACCACTCAACTGACTGTCTCTAACTGAGCTTTTAGCAGAGCTGAGATTTAAACGTAGGTTCCTTTCGTGCTGAATCAGTACTTGTATGTTGTACTGGAGGGTCCTTTTCAGGTGTGGCCTGATGTAAGTTGTGCCCTTCAGACTTGCAGATGTCCAAAAGACCACTTAAGTCATCACACCCTGTCCTGCAGTGTAAACATGTCTCCAAATGGAGATTGGGGCAGGGGCGGAGTGAACATCTGCAGAAGGGAAGAGAGATCCCAGCCTGGTCGCTCTGTTAGTGCCTTCTTTTGTTAACTGTTCAGTGTCCTACACGTGCCTCATTTCCTCCCAGCTTGGCACCTGCCCCAACAATAAAAGCTTTCATTTCCCTGGGCTTCACTTTTCCAAAGCCAAGGAGTGGAAAGGGACTGACCATAGAGGCCATCTAAATAGAGTTCAATCTCCAATGATAGAAAAGTAACTGTCCAGGCCATATTTGGGCCTTCCCATTGTTAGGGAGTTTTTCCTTCCATCAAGCCTTAATCTGCCTCACTGCGACTTTTATCCATACAACTTACAGTTTCCACCTATGAGTTCTCTCTTCTATAAAATTACAGGGTTAGATTCAGCGGTCCAACTCTGGCCTTCTATGTTCTAAGGCTTTACCAGGTCTAAAACTAGGATTCTATGGCCTTTGAAAGACAGGTAGGATACAAAGAAGGATGATGGGGAAGAACCAGCGTGGGCAAAGATCTGAAGTAGAAAACATAGGGAGGGTGTTTGAAGGGAGAGGATCCCATTGGAGCTGGGGGGTTCTTGTAGCTGGGCAGCAGGAGAGAAGGTGATATGAAGGAGGGCTTAAAGGCTGGCAGAAGAGTCAGGCTCAGAATGTTAGTGAGGGATAGACTCTTACAGTGAAAAAGGACCTAGGAACATAGAACCTTGCGCTTGGAAGGGACCTTGAATCTTAAAGTTTGAAGGGACCTAAGAACATAGAATATGTAAGGGATCTTAGAAGTCAGAGTGTTAGAATGTACAAGGTTCAAGCTTTTAAGGACCTTAGAACGTCAGATTTAGATCTAGGAGAGACCTATAGGGGTGGGGAACCTGAGCTTAAAACATAGAACATGGAAACTGAGAGGGACTTAAGACAATGGAATTTAGAATATCAGAGTTGCATGAGATCTTAGAACATAGAACAGAGAATGTCAGAGTTATAGGAGAGCCCTCAGGTAGAAGAGAACTTAGAACACCAAACATCACAGCTTGGAGGCCCCTTTGAACATAGAATGATGGAAGAGAGAGTGTCTGAGCCTGCAGGAACCTTAGAACAGAGAATGTTAGAACAGTGTCAGAGCTAAGAGAGATTTGAGAACACTGAATGTTATAACTTCAAGGGACCATGAAGCTCCTCTACTCCAACCCCTTTGTTTTGTAGATGAGGAAACTGAGAGTCAGAGGTGGGAAGTGGCTTGTCTGAGGTCACAAACGGAGTTAGCAGAGACCCAGGGCTAGAAAGGTCCCCGCTCAGGGGAAGCTGCCGGCCTCCCGGCACATCTGCCTCTGTCCTGACCGCAGTGGGTAGGGGGCTGAGCTCGGGACAGGAGCAGGCACAGAGCCATAGCCCAGCTTACCCCGCTTGTGGCTAGAAAAGTAACCAGCAGCTTGATGGGAGGCATTTGGTTGGAAATGTTAACAGGAATCAAAGATGTGGCTGGTTTCCGGAACTTCGGAAGGCATTTTTCTGTGACTTTTAAATTACAGTGTAGTGGGCATTGGGTTACTTTTAGTCATGAATGAGTGGCTTATAGCAATACTCCCAAACGTTCCTCAGGATCCCCATCCACCAAGGTCTCAGCCAAAGAGTAAACTCTCTCCCACCACCTTTGTTTCCTCCTTCCACAGCTTTTCTTAAACAACAAAAATCACTTCCTTAAAACTTCCAGAAAATGGGTGTTATTGACTCCTAAATACAGGAAGTCCAAGACAGGAGGAAAGAGCTTGGGCTTTGAAATCAGACCTGTTCCTTGCTTCTTGTGTGACTGTGAACGGGTCATTTCATGTCTCTAAGCCTCAGTTTCCAGTTCTGTAAAGGAGGGAGCCAGGTGCCTGGATCAGCCCTCTGATGAACTGCAAGATACTTAACTCAAGCTCAAGTATCATAAAACCGCTGGTGGTTAACACTGGTCACATCTCATTCTCCAGTGGAATGAAGAAAGCTGGTCCATCCCAAAGGGACTTAGGAGTGGTAATAATAATAATAGCAACCATCATCATAGTGAGCACCTACTATGTGCCAGACCCTGTGCTGAGCCCTTTACAAGTATTATCTTACTTGATCTTCACAACAACACTGGGTGGTAGATGTTTTTATAGATGAGGAAACAGAGGCAAGCAGAGATTAAGTGACTTTCCCAAGGTCATACAGCTAGTGAGAGCCTAAGGCTGGATTTGAGTTCAGGTCTTCCTGATTCTAAGCCCAGTCTAAATCCATTGCCCCAAAATAGATATGGTGGTCTTTGGGTATTTTGGAGTCGCTTCTTTCCAAGTAGATTTCACAGGAAAGTCTGTCTGTCTTTTATTTTTGTCTTCCCTTGAGTTAAATCTTGTCCGCAGGAGGTACGAGGTTGTTTATATCTGAGGCTGGTATCGAAAACTTCATATCCCATGCAACTGTACCTGAATGCTGTCTTGTTATCTGTGGCCTTCACAGAATCTACTTGGGACACACCGAGCCCCTGGGACCTCCCACACCCACGGCCCTAGTCCTTGGCAGTTAATTTCCTCAGTTTGGGCACTTCTTTTGTTTGTTTGTTTTTTAGGCAATTGGGGTTAAGTGACTTGTCCAGGGTCACACAGCTAGTAAGTAGTTTTGGCACTTCTTCTCTGGGGCTGAGCCTTTTGGGGGTACAAACTCGCCTAGCCAGTTTCCCCTAGATCATGTTAGATTATCCCTCACATCTCACCTAGCCATTCACCCAGGCCATCACTATCAATTTTTGTATTTGTATCCCTGGCACTTACCACAGTACCTGACACATAATAACAATCAGTCAGTCGACAAACATTTATTAAGTTCTTATACGCCAGGTACTTTGCTAAGTGCCAGGGATACGAAGAAAGGCAAAATCATCACATATTAAATGTGGTTTCATCCATCCATTTATTCATCCTCCATCTATCTGTCCATCCATCCATTTACTTACCATCCATCCATCCATCCACCCATCCATCCATCCACCCATCCAAGATACCAGGGCAGTTCAGTCCTATGAGGAAACAGTCAGTGAAGAGCTAGCCGTCTCAAACTCACTTGTGTTCTGCTTGTCTGATACCTCTGCTAGAGGCCTTCTCTTTTTCTCTGAGGACGGATCCCATTACACAGCTCTTTGCTTCTACCACTGGAGCCTCCTTCCACTGCTGTGCCCATGGAATGTGCCAGGCTTGAGGAAAACTTGGGATGATCTGGGGCTGTTATTTCAACTGCATTGGGGATGAAATAATAGGAACTTACATTTCTTTAGCTCTTTAAGGTTTACAAAGGGCTTTGCAGACATTGTCTCACTAGTTCCTCACAACAGTGAGGTACAGTTGCATGGGATATGAAGTTTTCGATACCAGCCTCAGATATAAACAACCTCGTACCTCCTGCGGACAAGATTTAACTCAAGGGAAGACAAAAATAAAAGACAGACAGACTTTCCTGTGAAATCTACTTGGAAAGAAGCGACTCCAAAATACCCAAAGACCACCATATCTATTTTGGGGCAATGGATTTAGACTGGGCTTAGAATCAGGAAGACCTGAACTCAAATCCAGCCTTAGGCTCTCACTAGCTGTATGACCTTGGGAAAGTCACTTAATCTCTGCTTGCCTCTGTTTCCTCATCTATAAAAACATCTACCACCTAGGAATTGGGTGCCATTTTATAGATGAAGAAACTGAGGCTCAGTGATGTTGAATGACTTGCCCAGCACGGCATAGCCAGAGGAAGGATTCATATCTAAGTCTTCTTGACTTAAGTCAAGCTCAGTGCCACCATGACATGGTGTGACATGGTGTGTTTAGTGTTGTAGGCAAGTGAGAACTTTCAGAGTCTCAGTTTGCATGTCTATATATCTCCTATTGTCTTCAGCACATCTTAAACTGTGGGTCCCCACATATGGCCCATATGGGGCCTCTAAAAAATTGGCAACAGTAAAAGGTTTCTGAACAGGTAATGACCAAAAATTAATTAAAAATCGAAGGTGCACTTTGCACTGCGCATGCCCTCAGGTCATGAAATGCCAAGGAATGTTGCTAAAACTCGAAAATGGATCTTGAGTGGAAAAAGTTTAAGAAGCGCTGGTCTATATAATCTCTGAGGTCCTTATAAGCTCCACTAGCTTATAGCTCTGTGATTTCGAGGAAGGAGGGTGTTTTGAGTTAAAACAGTCATTTTATGAGGAAGAGTATAGTGTGGGCTCGACATCACTGGAAGTTTTTAGGCAGAGGGTGGGCGACCCCTTGGAAGTGTTGCATTGGCTTAAGGAATCGGGGATTCCCTCCATTAATCATTTCCTATTCATCCTGGCTCTAGCTTGTTTGTCTATATTTGTTTGCCTGTGGTTTCCCTCATTAGAATGTAAGCTCCTTGGGGGCAGGGATTGTCTTTTGCTTCTTTTTGTGTCCCAAGTGCTTAGCACCAAGGCACGAGGTAGATGCTTAATAAATGTTAATTGACTGATTGACTGGATTCCTAATTCGAGTAGGGACTGAATCAAATGACCTCTGGGGCCCCTTCCAACTCTAGGATTTGACCATATCTTTGGAACATAAGCTGTTTGTGTGCTGGAGGCCTTCTGTAGGCTGGAATGTCTGTCTTCCTTTTGGTCTGAATTCCTATTGGCACTGGGGAAAGTGGCCTCTAACTGGGAGTAAGATGTTTTCCCACCCAAGGCAAAACCCCTCATCTTTTTAGCCTCCTTTTCCCTCCTAGGTCCTGCTAGAGCAGAGGAACCTCTCCCCACCGTGACCCCCACTTCACAACGTCCCTCTTCTATGCCTCCTTCTTTCCTCTGACATTCTGACCATTCTAGTGAAGGCCTTCATCACATCAGGCCTGGCCCATTGCCACTGACTGCTGGTTGACCTCCCTGCCCCAAGTCTCTCCCCACTCCAGATCATTCTCCACTTGCCTCTCACGGTGATCTTCCTAAAGCATAGGAGTGACCTTGTCATTTGCCTCTCAGACTCATCAAACTCCAGTGGCTCCTTATTACCTCCGAGATTAAACCTAAAATCTGCTTGACTTTTAAAGCCCTTCACAATGTGGCTCTTTCCTACCTTTCCATCCTTCTTACATTTTCCTTCCTTCCTCATAATCTATGAGTCAGTGACACTAGCCTTGCTGCTCCTCATACAAGACACGTCGTCTCTCCTCTCTGAGCAATGGCACTGGCTGCCTCCCATGCCTAGGATGCTCTTCCTCCTCACCTCCATCTCCTTGCTTTCCTGGATTTCTTTAAGACTTAACTCATATACTTCCTTCTGTGTGAAGACTTTCCCAGGCTTCCCTTTGAGATTACTTTCCATTACTTTCCATTTAATCTTTCTATATACATTTTGTGTATATATCCGACAGTAGAATGGGAGCTCCTTGAGGGCAAGGACTGTTTTTGCCCTGAAGTAAGCCCAGTTCCTGGCATTGAGTAAGCATTTAATAAGTGCTTGTTGGTAGGCTGACTGACATTAGGAAATTCCCCTTTAAAAACTAATTAAGTCTGTCTATCTGGTAATCCCTGGGAAACACCCAGGATGGGGGCTCAAGAGAAATAGACCAGAGAAATTTCTCAGCCTCTCAGGGTCATTTCTAGACCTCAGAGGTGAAAGGTGGTGAACTGCCTTTTGTGAACCTAACCTGTTTATAGCAGAGAGAATTAGAACAGAGAGAGGTGCAACAAGTGAATGGATGAAATCTCTCCCTTCCTTTGAGTTTCCGCTACTTCTTTACCCTAATTAAGCACTCCTCACTTCACACCTGAATTATTGTTACCAAACTTCCACCTGATTTCCCAATCTCCAATTTTTCCCACTTCTGCTTAGATTACTCTTCCTGACACATAGCTCTGATTCTACCACTCCCATACTTAAAAAAAAAAATACTACCTCCCCTCCCAAACAGTTAATGGCTCCCCATTACCTTTGGAATAAACTTGGGCTCACATTCCAGGCCCTCCACAATCCTTTTCCCATCATTCTCTTGAGAGAAGCTTTTGCTGTAGCCTTCCTGGTCATGGGTTTCCCTCCCTTCACTCCTGCAGGGATATGCTTTATACCTTGGCTCTAACTTTGGTGCTTTGGCCAGGAATTCCCTCCATTTTGTCTGTCCTGCTTAACCTTTAGCCCTCAGATTAAATCCCACTGCTTCCTTGAAGCAGGCTTGCCCAGACTCTCTAGTGCCTACTGAAATCTGCCACTCCAGATTTTCCCTAACACTGTCTGTGCTACAATTTTCTCCCTCCTTTCCTGAACTTTGAGCCCCTGGAAGGCATAGATTGTACCTTAGCTCTTTGTCTTTACCCCAGGCCTGAGCACAGCATCAGTCAGCACTCTGTGCCTCCATATTTACTAAAATGGCCCGGTCTTTAATAGGTGCTGGGAAAGAGCCTGGATATTGTCCCCGTGAATGCTGGTGGAAGGGACTTTGGATGATTAGCCTGGAGAAGAAAAAACCTGGAGGGGTCCATGAGGAAGGACAAGATGAGTGTCTTCAGGTCATGGAAGGGAGATGAGAGGTCTTAAAATGAAGGATGGGTGAGTGCTTTTGGTCCAGAGGGCTACTGGGGTCCCTGTCAATACTCAGACTCTGACTTTTGGGTCTTCATTCTGCCCCTCAATCTCTGTGTGGCTGTGGGCAAGTCATGGGAATCAGGCTTTGTAACAGTATAATACCGGTCCCAAGGTCACCCAGCCAGTCCATATCAGAGAGAGGATTCGAACCCAGCTCTACAGCACTCTTCTAATCTATCTGCTTTCTAACAGGGCTCTTTATGTGACCTGAGATCTAGTCCTGACTCTGCCCTTTCTCAAGGCCTTCATTTCCCAGTCAGTAAAATGGGCATATTTCTCCCTGCCCTGACAAACTTAGGAAAAGCACACACCCTGAAGGGATCTTAGAGGTTCTCAAGTTCAACTCTTCTTGAGCACATCTAGGGATGAGAAGCTTATTCCCTCCTAAGTCCCTTGTGACTCTGGGACAGCTTTAATTTATGAGGACATTTCCCCTTCTCTCCAACCTAATACTGCTTCTCTACATTTTCTGGACATTGCTAATAATTCTACCTTCTGGGTCCAAGCAGAATAAAACCAATTCTTCCCCCACACAACAGCCCCTCAGATTCTCGAAAGCCTGCCAGGCCCTAAGTCCATCCTCCCCAGTCTTCTCATCTCCTAATTGTCTTCTCTGGACACTCTATGCAGATAATCAGTAAATGTCCTGTGCATACCACCAGCCGACAATCTGTGTCTCTATGTTTACTGAGGCTGCTGGGTCTTTAACAGATACCTGGGGAGGGCCTGTGAATGCTGGTGGAAGGGATGTGGGATGGTGAGGTGGAGAAGAGAGCACTTGGTGTGGTAACCTAAGTATCACACTCCTTACATCACCTGACCAGGGCAGGGAATGACTGGACCAGCTTTTATCTCCCCAGTCCTGGACAGACTAAAATCGCAGGACATTGGTTTGCCGGTTAGGAAACTTCATAATCATTAAATGTCTTGAATCAACAGCAGCCCTTGTCACAATTCCTCCTCCCATCGCAAGATATTAGATCACCATCGAATCGTAACTTTAGAGATTAGGAGTCATAGGATACTGAGATCCAGAGAAGAGAGCTGCCTTGTCTCCCTGGCTGAGCCAGGATTTGAACCCGGATCTCCTAACTCCCAACTCAGCACTCTTGCCTTGACATCTGCTGTATGTGCCACGGTGTGAGCTAAGTCAGTGGAGTCTTTGTCTCAGGCATACTGGGAAGGGACTGTGCTTTCTGCTCTTATCTCCCTTACTGGGCTAAAGTTTCCTCTAAACACACCAGAGCCTACGAAAAATCTT
This sequence comes from Vombatus ursinus, assembly GCF_900497805.2. Lineage (NCBI taxonomy): Eukaryota > Metazoa > Chordata > Mammalia > Diprotodontia > Vombatidae > Vombatus > Vombatus ursinus. The sequence continues at coordinate 1,218,572 of NW_020949602.1, forward strand.
TTTACTGTTTCTTTTTACTTGAGTGATAAAAACTGTTACAAAGATCTCAACTTGAGGATACAGATGTATTTTCAGAGATTATATATACACATATGTACACACGCACACACACACATATATATAGTATAGTGTGCTATACACACACATTCAAGATACTGCAAGATTGAGTTCAGTGTATACACATATACTCGTAAGAATGCTGACCCCCCAAACCCCACAAGGACTTATGCTCTGTCCCAATCCCTCGCAGAGATGCAGCAGAGCACCAGAATATTAATGTTGGAAGAGACCTGAGGACACAGAGTCATAGGGCTGGAGCTTGGAAGTCGTCTGGCCCAACCTACCCACTGTCCAGATGAGGAAACTGAGGTCTAGACAGATAAAGCAACTTACTGGAAGTCACACAGATACAGAACATTTCAGGACATAGAATGTCAGAGATGGGAGGGACCTCAGAACAGAAAATGTCAGAGCTGGAAAGAAATTGTAGAGATCATCTTGTCCAAAACCCTAGTTTTACATAAGGGGAAACTGAGACCCAGACAGGGGCACTGATTTACCCAAGGTCATAATGGATGTGGCAGGACTCAGAGCCCTTATCCACTTCTGTCCTCCCTCTCAGGAGCTCTGAGTACCCGGGCAGACTTTCTTTCCATGGGGGGATGGAAGCCCCTTTCTCTCCCTCTCTCTCCCTTGGGGCTGTGCTGCAGGATTTCTTTCCCAGCTCTCAGAGTTGATGCTTAAATCAGGAAAGAGGTGGCAGGAGCTGGGAGGCCCTTCATCTTTATTTATCTAAGGTCAGCTACCCTTTGGGGTGGGCTAGGGGGAGGGGCTGCAGGGAGCTGAGCTCTCGAGCCCTCCTTCCTCCCTCCTTCCCTCCTCGTAGTCACTGCCAGGAAAATGTGTCCCCAGGTGACATGGTTGGAGAGCAGTAGGCGGTGGGGGGAGGAGGGAGGAGGGAGGAGGGAAGAGGGTGGTTACCTGCAGTGTCCCCCACCCCCAACCAGGGAGGCCTAGAGTTGCAGCTTCAGGAGGCTGGGGTTGGGGGATGCTCTCTGGATCTGGTCAATTGCATCATCCCAGCACCCCCTCCCATATCATCCTTTGCTCTCTCTCCCTCTCTCCCTCTCCCTTCCTCCTCTTCTCTCTTTCTCTGAGTCTTTCTCCCCCACTTCTTAAGGGCAAGAACTGACTGGCCTTTGTCTTTGTATCACCACAACCTAGCCTAGGGCTTGGCACATAGTAGGTGCTGAATAAAGATGTGGTAGAATTTTTCTTCTTTTTCAGTGTGTTTCTCTCTCTCCCTCCCTCCTTCTCTCTCTCTCTTTCTCCCCCCCTCTCTCCCTCCCTCTCTCATTCTTTCTCTCACTGTGTCCTTATGTCTCTCCCTTTATGTATGTCTCTATATGTCTCTCTTTGCATCCATGTGTCTCTGTCTCTTACTGGGTTTGTCTCTGTGTCTCTGTCT
>NW_020949602.1:1220439-1245609 GCF_900497805.2 Vombatus ursinus
GGGAGGTGGGAGCAATTTGTCATTTGGGGAGAGGGAGGGAAGGGGTTTCTCTTTCTGCCATGGCTTCAGAAACTCCCACACCATACCCTTATCGGCTGGTGGCAGTGTGGGAATGAGGGCTAGCTCCAGTGTGGCGTTAGGGGGAGAAATGAGGCCATAGAATTGCTTATACTGCTCAAGCCCCTGTGCGTGAGCGCGCACACACACACACACACACACACACACGCACACACACACCCTCCAGGCCCAGCCCTTTTTAGACAGACCAGTTATAAGAGACATCGGCTGTAGCTCCTCTTTTTCTACAGTCTAATGTAAGCCTTGGACCCTGGCACCTGGGGAGGAGAAGGAGAGGACATAGGAGGATTCTAAGGGAGGGGGTGAAGGGAAAGGCTTCCCAGTGGGGAAGAGGACGGCTAGATCTTGGGGTGCATCACCAAGAAGAGCCCTTTTAGTGCATCCCCCGACACTAGGCAAGCCTCTGCCTAAATCCTCCCCAGCAACTGGTTTTCGCAGAGTTCCCTAGGAGCTAAGGCAGTTTCTAAGGTGCCTTTCCTACTTGGAGAGGCTTACCTGATGGCTCCCCCAAACCTTCTCACTGCTAGTGTATTCCACACCCTCCCCTGAGGAATGGAGGAGAAGGAACCACCCCAGTACTAAAGCCCTAGGGAGCATCCCTTAGGGGTCCCAGCAAAGAGCCCTGGACTTGCACAGGAACCTTATCTATGTTGGGAACAGAGGCCAGATTCCAGAGGTCCCAACCATGCAGAGCTGGAAGGTGGCCCATCCTTTACAGGACCGTGAATGAGCTCGGAGATACACCTAACGAGGGGTCACCTGGTGTCAGCGGGAAGGCCTCTCTCCTCCTGGTCCAGTCGTCTGACACCTTAATCTGCTGCCCATCCTCCTCCAAGGGCTCTGCCATCCAATGACAACGGCTTCCTGGCACAAGACTCTCCATCTCCTGACTCTGGGCATCTTCACTCCTCAGCCCCCCATCTCCTCCTCCCCCACTCATCCCCCTCTTCCTTCTCCTCTTACCCCACCCCTAAGCCTGGAATGATTTCCCTCATGTCCATCACCTTCCCTCCCCAGCTTCCTTCAAACATCCCATTTTCTGCCAGAAGCCTTTCCTAACACTAATGCCTTCTCTCCCAGGTTGTCCCCAGTTCATCTTTGTCTGTATCTTGCTTGTATGTATGTTGTCTTCCCGTTAGAACATAAGCTCTCTGAGGGCAAGGACTGGGTTTGTTTGTTTGGGTTTTTTTAGCCTTTCTTTTTATCCCCAATGCTTAGCCCAGTGCTAAGGCACACAGTAGGCACTTACTAAGTGCTTACAGACTAACAGCTCTTGTTAGGACGGTTTTATGACTTGAAGCCTCAGTCTGCCTTTTTTTCAGCTTCCCCTCATTGCCACAGGCCAGCTATGGATTCCATTTCACAGATTTCAAGTCTGCAAAGCACTTCACATTCAATAGCTCATTGATCTTCCCCATAACCCTGAGAGGGAGATACTATTATTATCCCTGCTTTACCAGTGAGGAAACTGAGGCAAACAGTGACTTGCCCACAGTCACACAGCTAAGCAGGGACAAGACAGGATCCCGCCTCAGATCTTGATTCACTAAACATTTCTTAAGTTCTGGATAGAAACAAAGCCAGAGAAGGGAAGGTGAAGGGTGGGAGTGGGACTGTGGCACTCCGGTGGGCAAGTCCCTTAACCTTTCAGTCCTCCAAGTCTCTAGGACTATAAGTTGACAAATAATTGTCAAAATACTTTGGTAGAGGGGTTTCCTCATTCTAAATGCCCTACCCTAATGAAATGACAGGTCCAGTAAAAAAGATTTTTTAAAAAGGTACAAAGCCCTGTCTTCCAGGCTAAAGATGCATAAAATTTAAAAAAAGACATTGTCTCCTCCCTCCAAGAGCCTTACACTCCATGGTGAGGGGAACAGGGGGACAGTACGTCCACAAGTGAGCATAAAAGAAGTTTGAGAGGAAAGAGGACAATTGTTCAGTCATTTTTTCAGTTGTGTTTGACTCTTCATGACCCCTTTTCTTGGGTTTTCTTGGCAAAGACACCCCATTTTCTTCTCCAGCTCATTTTACAGATGGGGAAACTGAGGTAAACAGGGCTAAGTGACTTGCCTAGGGTCACACAGTTAGTAAGTGTCTAAGGTTACTTGTACTCAGTTCTTCCTGACTCCAAGCCTGGCATTCTATCTACTGTGGTACCTCACTGCCCTGGGCAAAGGAAAGATATGGATGATCTAATAATGATTTATAATAATAGCTAATGTTTATAAAGCACCAAATATGAGGCAGGCATTGCGCTGAGCCCTCTACAATTATTATCTCACTTGATCCTCACAACAATCCTGGGAGGCAGGTGCTATTATCATGCCCATTTTACAGTTGAAGAAACTGAGGTAGAAAGAGATTAAGGGACTTGCGCAGGGTTACACAGCTAGTAAATATCTGAGGCTGGATTTGAACTTGGGTCTCCCTGACTCCAGGCCCAGTATTCTATCCACTGTGTCACCTAGATGCCTAAATCCGGGAAAATATGAGTGCCAAGTGTTAGAAGAATGTGGTAGAGACAGTGACTGCCAGTGCTAGTTTGGGGTCTGGAGAAGGGAGTGAGTTGCCTGTCAATCATCATAGAAGCTAAGGTTCTCCATATCCACATCATTCGTAGTCTTGCGTTAAAAGTTCCTCAGGTGGGCCTCCTCCCTTCCCGTTCTCCCTCCCCCACCCTCCCTCCCCTGTCTTCCCTCCCCTCCTTCATCCCATCAGTACACCTCTCAGACCTGACTGGTCCCTCCACACCCACAGTCCCCTCCCTGGCTCAGGCACTCATGCCCTCTCATCTGGACGTTTGCTGTAGCAGCAGCAGGCTGACTGGTCTCTTTGCCCCAGGCCTCTCTCCTCTCTGATCTCTGTTCCACATAGCTGCCAAAATAACCTTCCTGAGACATGTCACTGCCCTGCTCCAAACTCTTTGGTGACTCCCTATTCTTTCTGGGGTGAAACAAGAGCTCCGTGGCCCAGCAAACAAAGCCCTGACACAGACTGGGTCCATCTCAACTTTCCTGCTTTCCTTCAGCACACACTGACTGCTCCCACAGCCAGGTGAAGTTGCTGCTTTCCTGTACAGGCATGTCCCAGATGCCTGGAATCCCTCCACAGACCTTCCAGCTTGTCTAGTCCCACGGTAGCTGACAATGAGTCACAGAGAGAGGTGACTTACCCAAGGTCATAGAGCTCATACATGACCAGACTTGGATTTGAACCCAGAGCATAGGATCAAAGATTTAGAGCTGGGTGTTGAGTCCCTCCATCATTTTACAAGTGAAGAAATGGAGGCCCAAGAGTCCCCAGGTAAATAAGTAGCTAAGGCAGGATTTGAACCCCAATCCTCTACGGGGCAGGAAGAAGCAGAGCGGCCAGTATCTGGAGTCCAGGTCCTTTGTTCTGTCCACTCTACTGTTTCCTGCTCATTTCTGTCTGTTGAACCCAATCCTTCCTTCAAAGCTGTATCCAAAGAGCAGGATGTGGAGTGAGCAAGAGCTGAGTTCAAATCTCACTTCAGAGGTTTACTAGCTAACTGTCATCCTGGGCAAGTCATTTAACTTCTCTCTGCTGTAAACTATAAAATGAGGACTAATCATAGCATCTACTTTCCAGGGTCGTAGCGAGGATCAAATGAGATTGATGGGGTATGGGCCCAAGCCAAGACTTTGGCCCCTCATCCCAAAAAAGAATTTGGGTCCCATTTGTCTAAGGGCTCCAGAAAACCATGAAACTTTCCTCAACTCACTTACTTGTCCAAGGAAGCCTCAAGCAGTTGCCTGAGGCTATGATCCACTCAACTGGCCTTTCCTTATTGCCTAGGCCCAATCTCCCAATCCTTTGTTACCCTAATGTACTCAGTCCTCCACTGTTCCCCGATGGTCCATTCAAACTTCCAGACATTCCCATCGGGATTCTCTCATGACCCTCCCCCAGTCACCTCAGCTTCAAGATCCTTCCTAAACGCCTCCTCCAGTACTGACTACTCCCATCAAGACACCCCTTCTCCCAGCTCCTCCCCCCCCCCCCCCCCCAAGCATCACAAATGTTCGGATTCCTTAAGAGCCTGTCCTATATGACTCATCTTTAGTAAACCTTGTCTTTGGCTGAAAGAAGGCTTGAGTCAAATTCTTTTGGCCAGGACCCACATGTCATGATTTTGGGGTCCCAGCACCCTTAAACCTCTAGACCTCAACAAGATAACATTTGTATAGTGCTTAGCACAGTGCCTGGCATATAGCAGGTGCTTAATAAACACTCCTCTCTTCCCTTTTCCTCCTTTCCTTCTCCCCTCTCTCCCTCTCTCCCTCCTTTCTTCCTTTTTTTTTCCTTCCTTCCTTCCTTCCTAGCTTAAGTGCCACCTCTGATCCTGAGATTCTGGAATTTCTCCATCCATCCTTCCTTAATCTTTCCTAGCTGAAAGTGTTCCATCCCTGCTCACATGTGCCCAAGCCCTTGGGCTGGCTCTCCCTTCCACTCTTTCCTGTTCCATTCCACCTTATATCGCACTTCTTTGTGTAGCTACCACATCCCCTCCACACCCAAGCTCCACGTGGACCAGAAGCACTTTGAGAGTTGGGTCTATGCTCCATCTTTATTTCTACCTCTGCAGCCATGGATACAGTAGGCATTCAAATAAATATTTGTTGGATCAAGCTAAATTTGAAGAAATCCGGACTTCCCCTAAGGTCCTTTTAAGAAAGAAGACAAACATTGGGATGTTAGAGTGTTCATGGGCAGGAGGCAGACCATGAAGGCAGTAGGAGCCAAGGGAATATTGGAGGGTCTGGTGGTCATTAAGCATGGAAGATTGGCTGAAGGAAGTGGGGATAGTTAGTTGGAGAAGAAGACTCTGGGAGGCCAGGATACTATCACTGAGTATCTGAAGGGCTGTCTTGGAAAAGGGATTAGGTTTGTTCTGGGCGACCCCAGAGGGCAGAAACAGAAACAATGGTGGGAAATGCAAATGGTAGATTTAGCTCCAATGTCAGGAATGATTTCCTAATGTTTGGAGACGTTTGGAAGTGAAAGTACAGCTCCCTCTCACTAGAGGTCTTCCAGCAGGGGCTGTATGAACCCTTATTAGTTAAGGCAACAAGTATTTATTAAGCACCTACTGTATACCAAGCCCTTTGCTAAGCACTGGAGACACAAAGAAAGGAAAAAACAGTCCCTGTTCATAAAACCCTCATATTCTATGGGGGAAACAAATATGCAAACAACTGTTAGGTTTGTCACAGGAGGGATTCATGTTTAGACAGAGCCCTCAGAGGCCCCTTCTGACTTTGACATTTTGGGATTCCCTCGAGGCCACTTTGAGGGGTATCCAGTTTGGAAATTGTGAGGTTGAGCTCCTTATGGGTTAGCTTGTGGTTGGGAATAACTGCTTGGAGGCGGGACTTGAGCTGTCCTTGAAAGGGTGAAAGGGCAGGATATGTCAAGAGTCAAGAGAAAGGTTCTCCGCCCGCCTCCCACCCCCCATCTTAACTAGTACCAAGCCCTTTTCCAGTAAACCTACAAATGCTCATGAAGCATCTGCTCAGTGCCAGGCTCTGGACACATCTAGAGAAAAGCCAGCTAGAGCCTCAAGCCATCAAGGAGCCATGGGACCCTGGCCAAGACACTTTTTCTTGAGGCTCAGTGTTTACATCTGTGAAATGGGAATAATAACTCTTGCATGTCTAATTCCCAGGGCTGTTGTGAGCAGGATGTTTTGTAAATCTCCTAGCACTGCATCGGTGGGGGTCATTTCTAGAGTTAGATCCTCATGAAGCCCCTAGGAATTGGATGTGTTCTGGTCTGTAGGCAGGAAGTCCAGAAGACCCGGGTTCAAATCCCACTTCAGGGACTCACAGCACGTAGCACAGTGCCTGACCTATGCATGGGAAGGGCTTGTTGAGTGGGTCACCCTGGGTAAGTCACTTAGAGTCTTAGGGACTCAATTTCCTCATCTGAAAAATGGGGGGGGGGGCGAGAGGAAACTAAATATCCTTTGAGATTTGTTCTAACCCTAAAATGAGGCAGTCAGATACACAGTTAAGGGCTCTGAGTGTGAAGACTGTTTGCGAGAATCTGAGGAAAGCCCATTCCTGTGACCAGTATCCAGCCAGGGCTGTACTCAAGCTGCCTGACTTCATGAAGCCTTCCTATCATTTGACCTTCTGTCCTTCTGACCAGCTGCTTTTTTCTTCCCTTTCTTTCTACGGTGACGTTATGGATTTGCAGTCAAACTACATGAGGATGGATCTCAGTTTTGCTAACATGTGAGCAAATCCCATCCCTGCTCTGGACCCAGATTTCCTCCTGTATAAAAGGAAAGGGCAGGACTATGTCATCCCCAAAGGCCCTTCCAGCTCTGACATTCTACGTTCTAAGAGCCTCTCTAGCTCCAGCTCTGATGCTGTGTGTTCTAGGACCCCTGCTCTGGCTCCAACATTCTATATTCTCTGTCCTTTCCCAGCTTGAAATCCTAGGATCCTCTGCCCTCACACCCTGCACCCCTATGCTTCTCTGCCCTACCTCTGTTTGGCTCAGCTCCTGCAACCATCAATTTCCCCCAGTCGTCCTGCTCTGTTCTTATTCTATACAGGGTCCCTTGGGAGACCCTGACCGGGCTGGCCACTGACGTCCTGCCCAGGGCCCCAGCCAAAGGGATGGCTGCAGTAGCGGAAGTTTATAATCTTTGGCTGCTGCTCAGGGCAGGCGATGCTGCAGAGACACCATGAGCCAGGGGGCTGCTGTCTCATGTACAAGTTGGCCCTGGTGGAGGGGAGGAAGAGATGCCTGGTCCAGCCAGAAGTCAGGCTAATGTTTAGGCCATTGGATTAGAGCCTGAAGGGATCTTAAAGATGACCTACTTTTACCCCCTCATTTTACAGAGGGAGAAACCGAGGCTCAGAGAAATTAAGTGATACATCCGAAGCCACACAAATAGCAAGTGTCAGAGGTTACAGATTTAAACCCAGTTGCTCTGACTTTATTTTTTTTTATTATTTATTATTTTTTATTTTTTAGGCAATTGGGGTTAAGTCACTTGCCCGGGGTCACACAGCTAGTAAGTGTCGAGTGTTTGGTCTGAGGGTTGCTCTGACTTTAGACCTAGTGTTCTTCCCACTGACTAAAATGACACCAGCAGGGCAAGATGCAGACTCCAAATCCAGTACTCCTTCCACAGTGAAACGTGTCCATCTGATTCTTGCCTGTCCGTGGAGGGTCAGTCCCTTCTCCCTGAAGCCTTCCTCCTCCCCTCCCAGTCTGGGCTGATCGTTTGCATTTCTATTTTTCTGCCAAACTCTCCTGGGATGACAGGACTCCAGACCAGGGATGAGAGCTTAGGGGTGTAGCTTGCTCTCAGTGTTTTACAGATAAGGAAACTGAGGCTCAAAAGTGATCTGCTCAAAATCGTGCAGATGGTTAGAGCTATGACTTGAATGCAGCTCTACCGTACGTGTCTGCCATGGCACCCCCTGAATGGTCATGGTTGCCGCTGTCATGGTGCCCTATTGAATGAAAGACGAACTCTGGGTGCTGGCATTCAAGGCCCTCACAGTCTGGCTCCTGATGGCCTTGCCAACCTTCTCCAATCACTTTCTTCCATGGACTCTTTTTTTGAGCCAAACCAGGCTACTCTCCCACTCTTGCTAACTCCCACTTGTGTCTTTGCTCAGAACTTCACCATGCCTATTATAGACTCATCTCTGCCCCTTAGTGACCCTTGCTTTCATAGCCCAGCTCACACGAAGCTCTTTCTTGTTCATCCGGGTGCAGGGGGTCTCCCTCTGCTCAAATTCCTCATCACACTTTGCCTGGACCTCCCCTTCGCACTCATCCCTCCCATCATCATTCTCTTATCTGCCTCATTCGGTAGTAAGCTCCTTAGAGGCAGGGTCTGGGATGTCTCTGTCTGTGTATCCCCACAGCTAAGCTCAGCACCTGGCACTAAATTAATATGTGTTGACTGACTGAATGAGATCAGTCAGGAATCAAACCAGTGTCTCCCTGGGGCAACATGGGAATTTTATCACTGGCTCACCAATTTTTTTGTTTTTGTTTTTGTTTTTCTTAAAGATAAATTGTTATTGATATCTTTTGTTTTCACATCACCAAAATTCCTCTCAGTATCTCTTCTTCTCCCCCCCATATTGCTGTATCCCATATAGCAAATATGTGTGTGTGTATGTGTGTATATATATATATATATACATATATATATATATATATTTTTTTGGTGAGGTGATTGGGGTTAAGTGACTTGCCCAGAGTCACATATCTAGTGAGTGTTGTGTCTGAGGCCATATTTGAACTCAGGTCCTGCTGACTCCAGGGCTGGTGCTTTATCCACTGTGCCACCTAACTGCCCCCAAATAATATATTTTAAAGACAACAAAGGGGGGCGGATTAGCAAAACTGATCAATACATGGCAAAAGTCAGAAAAGATCTGCAATGTTGCACGCCTGTAGTCCTTTCAGCTTTGCAAAAGACTGGTGATGGTATCTTCTGATATCTCTCCTTTGGAGTCATGTTGGTTCTTTTCTATTTTGCAAAATTCACTTTCAATTGCTTTATGGTTGATGTTTTTTCCATTTACATTGTTGTAGTTATTGTATACATACATGCATACATACATATTACAGATATATATTTTTTTCTTGGCTCTGTTTACTCTACCCTGTATCAGTTCATGCAAGTTTTCCCCTGCTTCTCTGTATCCATGGCATTCATAATTTCTAGGAGCACATTCCATTCCACTCATGTATGCAATCTGAGTTTACATTACATTCATGTACCACAATTTGCTTAGCCATTCCCTAATCAAAGGAGATCTATTTTTTCTTTTTAAAATTTTTTTATTAATTTATTTTGATTTATCAACAATCATTTCCATAAGCTTTTGAGGTTTTAAAAATTAATTTATTTTGAATTATCAACAATCACTTCCATAAGCTTTTGAGTTTTAAATTTTTCTACCTCTCCCTCCCTCCCTCTCCAAGATGGTGTGTAATCTGATATAGGCTATACATATATATTCCTATTAAACATGTTTTCACATTAGTGATGTTGTAAGCAAGAATTAGAACCAATAGGAGGAACCACCAGAAAAAAAGAAAACAAAACACAACAGAAGAAAAAAAATTAGCAAATAGTATGCTTTGATCTACATTCAAACTCCATAGTTCTTTCTTTGGGTGTAGATAACATTTTCCAACATGAGGCCTTTGGAGATGTCTTAGATCTTTGTGTTGCTGGGAAGGGTTAAGTCTATCAATATTAGTCATCTCACAGCATAGCTGTTACTGTGTACAATGTTCTCCTGGTTCTATTCACTTCACTCAGCATCAGACCATACAAGTCTTTCCAGGTTTTTCTGAAGTCTGCCTGTTCATCATTTCTTATAGCACAATAGTATTCCATTATACTCCTATACCACAACTTGTTCAGCCATTCCCCAGTGGATGGGCATCCTCTCAATTTACAATTCTTTGCCACCACAAAAAGAGCTGCTATAAATATTTTTGTACATGTGAATCCTTTTCCCATTTGTATGATCTCTCTGGGATATAGCCCTAGAAGTGCAATTGCTGGGTCAAAGGGTATGCACGTTTTTATAGCCCTTTGGGCATAGTTCCAAATTGCTCTCCAAAATGGTTGGATCCTTTCACAACTCCACCAACAATGCATTAGTGTTCCAATTTTCCCACATCTTCTCCAACATTTATCATTTTCCTGTTTTGTCACGTTGGCCAATTTGATAGGTGTGATGTGGTACCTCAGAGTTGTTTTGAATTGTATTTCTCTAATCAACAGTGATTTAGAGCATTTTTTCATATGACTGTAGATGTCTTTAATTTCTTCATCTGAGAGCTGCTTGTTCATATCCTTTGACCATTTATCAGGAGATCTATTTTGTTTCTAATTCTTTGTTACCACAGAAAATTTTGCTATAAACATTTGAGTGTATATGGGAGCTTTCTTCTCATCAATGACCTACTTAGGGTATATGCCTAGTAGTGGAATCTCTGTCACCCACCAATTCTGCTGCATTAAATTTGGTCCCCAATGTTTTCCTGATGTAGAACTGTTTTTTAGTTCCATACTCCAAAATCTCTCCCCTCATACCAACTAATCAATCAATTAACCAATAGAATAATCTCAATATTTAAAGAATAAAAAGAACATTTCGCTTAGTTGTCAGCTCAATTCAGTGGAAAATCAGTCAAACAGTGGAGGACTTCAATCTTGGGAGAGCCTTCAGGAGGTACACTGTTGCACCTACCTGAGGGCAGCGGAAGGGAGCTGAGAGTGAGTCCAGAAGGCATTATACACCCCCTCTTGACATTGACCATATCATGGGAGAGAACGGACCATTAGAAGAGAAGGCATATAGCTGAGAGCAGCAAGACATTTTCAAGGCAAAGATTGTCATCTCAGAAAGGACTTTCTCCCCAGGGACCTTGTGTGTTCAAGGGGAAAATATGCCTCTGGTTAGGGGTGAGGGGAGAATGTTTTCTTCCAACTGTTCTTTCAGTGTGTTTAATAAATGCCTTTTATAAAAACTAATTAAATCTAGCTGATTGTCAATGGGAAGAACAGCCGATGGGGGCTCATGAGTGAGAGTACTAGAAATGCCGGTTGCCCCTAATATGTGTATGGGGTAGGGGAGGAGAGAAGCTGTTAGCCACCCCTGGCAATCCCAAACTACAATTGCAAAATTGGGTTGGAGAAATGAGCCTTAGAGAGAGAGCCACACAATTACAATAGGGAAATAGTCTCTACCCTCAAGGAGCTTACATTCTATAAGGGCAGGCATGTTCATACGTAGATGTATATAAGCACATGTAAAGTAGACATAAGGTAACATTGTAGAGAAACATAAAATCTTCTGTTTGGATTTTAAAGCCCTTAATTACCTCACCTCTTTCTATTGATTCCATGCATTTTTTTCTGGCTGTCCCCCATGCCTAGAAATGTCACTCTCCTTGTTGCCTCTTCCTGAGTTCTCTTGCCCTCTTGAAGTCCCTGCTATAATCCTACCTTCTCCAGAAAGCTTTTCCACATCCACCTTACTGCTGGTGCCTTCCCTAAGATTTCTCCTAGATACATCTTGGTTTTTTTTATAGTTGTTTGCATGTTATCTCCCCTCCATAATGTGAGCTCCTTGAGGCTGCCCTCAAGGACTGACCTTTTGCCTTCCTTTAAATCTCCAGTGCTTAGCACAGTGCCTGGTACATAGTAGGTACTTAATAAATGCTTGCTGACTTACTATTGACTTGAGAAAGGTTCTGGCAGCTGAGAGAACTGGGAAAGACTCCCTAGAAAAGGTAATGCTTGAGTATTGAATGGAACCAAGGACTCTAGAGACAGGTAAGGAGGGAAGATAGTTGAGGCAAGAGGAGCGTTGAGCGGCATTTTGTGTGAGACCAGGAAAGGCTGTTGGTTTGGCAATGTCGCTAAAATAAACAGGTATATTGGAAGGAAAAACAAAATGCCCAAGTGGGTTTGAGGGTGGATCTCAGGTCCTGCTGATTGACCAAGCAAATGGTCATGAAGTTGTAGAGGTGGTCATTTTCTGTTAATGTCTGTTTCAGAGACAATGGACAGGTATGTACCAGGCTAACCTTCCTTAATTGAGCAGAGCTGAGGCCTAAGCCTAGAGGGGTGGTGTGGGAGGGATTTTAGGTTTAGGGAGAAGAACAGAATTATTGAAATAAAATCTAAGGGCTTTGAGAGGATGAGGAAGAGAAGGCAGGTCTTGGTGAATTGACCCAGCATAGAGAAAATGAACAGGCTGTTGGCAATTCCTTCTGGAGAGAATCCCTCTGGAATTCCCTTAGGCAGAATTTGGGGGTGCCGCAGAACCGGAGTTCCAGTGGGTGTTTGAGGATACTAGCTTCTGCAAGGTGGGGTCTGCCTTCAGAAACTCACTGTCAAAAAAGAGCCTCAGGATGCTGGTCTGAGGTCAGTTCTCATCTGCGATCATCATCCCTAGAAACCTGACTTCCTCCAGATGCTTTCCCTGTTCCTTCCAGATGCCTGCGGAGGAGAGAAGACCAGTAGGGTTCTGCTCAGGAGTCCTCACTCTCCCAAGAGCATAAGAAAGGGCACCTCAAACTACTTAAACTGCACTCCTGGATCGATCACTAATTTACTCTAGGATCCAGAATTGGTAATTTTCTCTCATTTGGCTTTAGTCAGTCAACAAGCATTAATTAAGTATGTATTTTTCCCATCATAAAAGGGGCTTGAATTGGATGATTTGCATGGTTCCTTTCCACTTCTGCCCTACTCTGTTTGCCTCATGCCAGTCCCAAATGGACGGCGGTGATAGTGATGCACAAACTTAGAGAGCAGGCTGGTTGGGGGTAGGGGTCCAAGACCTCATGTCGAAGCTGGAGACTTTCCTGCCTTCTTTGGTCCAGTTTCAAGCGTCCTAGCTATGTGACGGGAGATCTTGGCTCTGAGATAACCCCTATCAGCCTGGTCTAGGAAACGTGGCTGGCATCGAATCCCCAGTGGGAGAGAACATTCCCGTGTGGATTCTTCTAGGGCTAGCTGATTTTCCCCAAGAGGAGTGGTGGCCATTGAGAAGATCCTTCACCTCTCCTTCAGGTGCACGTGCCCGCCCCCCTCTGCCATGACTCTTTGCCATCAGGATCGCTCCCTTTCTCAGTTGGCAGCCAATTCTACTGGATTGGTGGTGACTTTTGCCAAGTGCTTATGGGGCTGTCTACTTCATGTCAGGTATCTGTGTCCCAGGGCTCTGAGGCATTTCCTTGTTGCCACTTACAATGAATTCCAGTTCCAGACGGCTCTGGAGAGAACAGTTTCAACCTGAGGCCAAGAACGAACACCGAGAGCCTAGACAGAGAAAAAGCTTGTTTAGCAAGTGAGCAAGGATATTCACAGGATCCTAGATTTAGACCTGGAAGAGATCTCAGACCCACTGAGTCCAACTTCATTATACAGATGAAGGAACTGAGGCATGGAGAAGTTAAGGGACTTGCCTAGTATCACACGGCTAGTAAGTATCTGGGGCAGAATTTGAACCCAGGTCTTCCTGATCCCAGCTCCAATGTCCTATATATTATATCGTTCTACTTGAGAGAGAAAGATTTCGGCTTTGTACTGGGCACATGATTATGGGTAAACTAGAAAGAAGAGACAGAATGATCCTGTCTGGGCTAGAGGAGGAGCCAGCTTACATCAAAGAATCTAACACTGGAGCTCTGTTCTTTTTCTCCAACAGAGGTTCACAGGATTTAGAGCTGGAGGGGACCTTGTAGTCATCTACCAGGCCTTAAACTTTTTCCACTCATGACCCTTTTTGCATTTCGTTTTGGCAGTGCTCCTTGGCACTGGGTGGTGTGTGCACAGTGCAAAGGGCGCATGCTTTGTGTTTAGAACCAAGGCTGCAAGCTGCACGATGCAAGGTGGGCAAATGCTCGCAGAAACACCTTGGATTCATTATGTGTTTGATTTTTAATCAATTTTTGGTCATTCCATGTTCAGAAACCTTTTAGTGTTGCCAAATTTTTCTCGATCCCACAGGGGGTTGCAGCCCACAGTGTAAGAAGTGCCGGAGTGCTTACTTTGGCAGCACATATACTAAAATTGGAACGAGACAGAGAAGATTAGCATGGCCCCTGTGCGAGGATGACACGCAAATTCGTGAAGCGTTCCATATTTTTCAGAACACATGTCATCTCGGGGTGGGGGGAGGGTCGAGATGGGGAGAAAATTTGGAACTCAAAATCTTGTGGAAGTGAATGTTGAAAACTAAAAATAAATAAATAAAATTAAAAAAAAAAAGCACTGAAGACCAACCCACTTATTTTGTTGTTGTTATTCAGTCATGTCTGACTCTCCATTGACCCCATCTGGGGTTTTCTTGGCAAAGATACTAGAGTGGCTTGCTATTTTCTTCTCCAATTCATTTTACAGATGAGGAAACTGAGGCAAACAGGGTGAAGTGACTTGCCCAGAGACATACAGCTAGTAAGTGTCTGAGGCTGGATTTGAACTCAGGAGGATGAGTCTTCCTGCCTTCAGGCCTGGTGCTCTATCCACTATGGTGCCACCTAGAGCCAGAGGTGTCCTTAGAGGTCATCTAGTCTAACCCACTCATTTTACAGATGAGGAAACTGAGGCTCAGAGAGAAAAAGTCACATTTTTTAAAAGGTTTGAATGAAAGATAATGCCACAATCATCAGTACTGTGGGTAACTTGAAGCTTTTACGTAGCTAACACGATAAAGCCAGAATCTGGATCCAAATTATCTCACCAGGCTAGAATAATCTAAGAAGTTGAAATTTTTTTCTTTTGGTCTAGGCAGCAGGATTAAGTGACTTGCCCAGGATCACACAGCTAGTAAGTGGCAAGTGTCTGAAGCTGGATTTGAACTCAAGTCCTCCTGGCTCCAGGGCCGGTACTTTATCCACTGTGCCACCTATCTGCCCCAGAAGTTGAAATTTAATAGATGTAAGTAGAGAGTCCTCTGGGTCTTGGTTTCCTTATCTGTAAGATAAGTGACTTGTTCAAAGGCACACCAAGGAACTCTATGACTTCAAAGGGTCCTTTCCACCTCTAAATCCATGGTTCCAGGATTCCTCATTGTGGCTAGAGGTGATCCTAGGTTCAAGAACTCTGACTCATCCTGTTGACATGGGAAGACTTTGAAAATGTGTATACGTTGCCTGAGGGCCAGACTTGGGTTTGGAGAGGCTCATCACCAAATTTGCCACAGTCAACAAACTTTTATTAAGCACTTACTTTGTGTCCCCACCACTTGGTGCAGGGCCTGGAACATTGTAAGCACTTATTAAATACTTGTTGTTGTCACTAGGATGATGAATTTTTGCCCACAGAAATTCACTGTCAGGGAACAGGTTCCCATCTTTTTTGGCAGAAGGGGTAGCTCTGACAATGGAATCACAGATCCTTCAAGGATAAAAGCAAATATAAAGTCCTATATTCAGGTTCCAAAAAATCAGTGGCACCGTCGTAAGAACAGGTTAGCCAGGCTGGACAAGCAGTTCATATAATAAAAAAGAAAAGATCTGCGGGTATTAGTAGACCACAAATTGTGGACGTCAGCACTATGACATTACAGACCATGTGATCTTCAGGCATAGTACCTAGGAGTAGCCCTGCTGACCTCTTTGCTGGTCAGAGCTCTGGGCACCAGAGTCTAGGAAGGAGATTTCTCAAGGTAGAGAATATCTAGAAGAGGGCACCAAGGATGGGTAGGAGATCTCAGGCTGTGCTACACAAGGAAGGGCTGAAGAATTGGAGACTTTTAGCCTGAAGAAAAAAAAAGGCTTGGGGGTAGGAGATGGGACATGGCAGCTACCATCAGGTCCTTGGTGAGTTATCAAGGGGAAGGGAGATTAGATTTCTTCTGCTGGGTCTCAGAGAACAGAACGAGGATTGCTGAGGTAGAGGTTTCAAAGAGGACCCTATTTTTGGGGAAACCTTCTGTCCGGTGTACTTGGCTTGCCTTGCTCATTAAGTTTCACCATCAAAGTAACTTGAGGATCAGAAACCAGTTGCCCTGGAGAAGTCTTCCTGGTAGAGGCTGATGGGGCTTAGGTGGGGGATTGGCCCCAGGCTTCCTTTAGCTTTCCAGCAGCCAAAGCTCCATCCTTCCGCCTAGGAGGGGTTTAATGGAGTAGCGGGGCCAGATTCTAAATCAGAGATCTTCTGCTCATCTCAGGAGGTACACTGGATTGATGATGTCTTGGAACCTCTGCTGAGGGTCTTGATAGGATCTTTTCTATGAATCCTGGGGGACCCTGTAAAGGCCACAAGGATGAAGTCTTGGCCCTTAGGACTTACTGATCCGGATCTGTTTCTTGCAGAAACAGGAATCCCAGGACAGGATGGAGGAGGAAAAGTTAGACAGCAATTGTTTGGGAAAGGATCCGGGGCAGGGTTTATTGGATTGCAAGCTCAGTATGAGTCAGCAGTATGACACAGCAGCTCCCAAAGTTGCTGAGATCTTGGGCTGCATTAATGGAGGGAGGAAAGGCTTTTAGGAATAAGGAAACGAGAATTCCATTGTACTCTGCTCTAGTCAGACCACATCTCCAGTGTTGGTTCATTTTTAGATGCCATAATTAAGAAACATTGATAAGCTGGAGAGCATCTGGGGACAACTGGGATGGTTGCGCCATATTTGGGTAAGGTGAAGGAATTAGAGATGTTTAGCTCGGAGAAGAGAAGACCCAGGGAGAGCACGGGAGCTGGCTTCCATTATTTGAAGGACTGTTCCAAAGTGCAGTGGGCCACCTATAAGAAGCTTTTATTGATCCCCCATTAAGTCTAGCACCTCCTTTCTGTTGTTTATCTTCAATTTAACATATATCTCTATCTACCAACCTACCTACCTATCGATCTTATCAATCTGTCTGTCTGTCTATTTATCTTATTTGTACATAGTTATTTGTTTGTTATCTCTTTCATCAAAAAGAAGCCTTTTCTAATCCACTCAAATTCTGGTACCTTCCAGTATTCATTCAAATGAAGCGTGGATGACCCATTGCCAAGGGGACTCTGGTTCAGATACTAGTTAGGTTGGATGGCTGCTCAGGTCCTTCCTGTTCTGAGATTCCCTGACTCCTGGTGTCTGTCAAAAAAACCTTGTCGGGGCAGCTAGGTGGCACAGTGGATAGAGCACTGGCCCTGGATTCAGGAGGACTTGAGTTCAAATCGGGCCTCAGACACATAACGCTTACTAGCTGTGTGACCCTGGGCAAGTCACTTAACCCCATTGCCTAGCCAAAAAAACAAAAACAAAAACAAAAAAAACAAAAAACAAACAAACAAAAAAACCCAAAAGAACCTTGTCTTGGGAAGCATAAACTCAAAGGATAATGGACCTAGAGCTGGAAGGGCCCTTAGAGTCATCTAGTTTAACTTGCTCATTTTGCATGAGAAAACTGAAGTCCAAGGCTGGTAAGTGACTTGTCCAAAGGCACACCAAGGAACCAAGCTTCCAGGACCTTGCTGAGCCCTGGAACGCCTTGCTTCCAAGTTCAGACACCGTAGAATTGTAGGAAGTGGAGGGTTCCTGAGACATCTCCTTACCAAGTAAGGCCAGTTCTTCTGTATGTGCCCTTGATCCCAAACCCTCCCGTTTGCTTGCCCCTTGAACAATACTGTATCACTTTCCCCTTTCTTAGCCAAACTCCTAGAAAAAGCTGTCTTCACTTGTCTCCACTTTCTCCCCTCTCACTTCTCAGCCCTTTGTAATCTGGGTTTCTGACCTGGATTACAACTCAACTGAATGGTTCTTTCCAAAGTTACTAGTGATCTCTTAAATGCCAAATATGATGATCTTTTTTTCATTTCTCACCTATTTGACCCATCTGCAGAATTGCTACTGTTGACCAGCCTCTTCCTCCTGGCTTCTGTCTCCTTTCTGGGTTTCTATGATGCTGTTTTCTCCTCATTCTTTTCCTACTTATCTGACCGATACTTCTCAGCCTCCTTACTTTTCATGATCCATATCATGCCCCCTAACGCAAGTGTTTTCTACAGCTCTGTCCTGTTCCCTCAACAGCTCCCATGGGTGTAACTACCGTCTCTGTGCAGATGAGTCACTCACAGATCTTTCTATCCATCCCTAGTCTATTCGTGGAGCTCCCTTCTATCCATCACCTTCTGCCTATCGGTCATTTCAAGCTGGATGTCCCAGATTCATAATGTCCTTAACTTCTCCCAACATTTCTGCCTACTTTTGTCAAAGACCCCACAGTTCTTCCAGTCTCCCAGGTTGGTAACCTTGGCATTAAGCTCTATTCCTCCTTCTCCATCACCCCACATATGTGCAGCTCTGCCTCATTTAAATCCAAATCACGCTGAAAGGCAAGACATCAGCCTGTGATGTGACTGGTCCTCTTCTAAAACGAAGGATGAACAGCATCCCCACCCAGTTACCTGCCTAATATTGCCTTTTCTACCTCTGCGTTTCTCTCATCTGAGGTCTTCTCTCTACCCGCTCTAGCTCAGTTTCTCTTCCCCTACCACCTAGGTTATTACAACTGCCTCCTGACTGCTCTCCCTGCCTCACGTCTCTCCCCACTTTGGTCTCTCCTCCACATTGTGGCCCAAATGATTCTTGTCAACACTAGAAGGACAAGGTGCATCAACTTACACAACATTTAAAAAAATAATTTTATTATAATTTCTCCTATCTGTGCAAAAGTATTTTTAAAAACGAATCATTACAAGCAGATTTTATAATTTTACATCGAAATAAAAATGTCCAGCCTACCATCTCTATTTTCTTTGCTTTAAGGATAGAAAAAAGTTGGGGCAGCTGGGTGGCACAGTGGGTAGAGCACTAGCCCTGGAGTCAGGAGGACCTGAGTTCAAATCCGGCCTCAGACACTTGCCACTTACTAGCTGTGTGACCCTGGGCAAGTCACTTAACCCCATTGCCTAGCCCCCCCCCCCAAAAAAAAGATAGAAAAAAATCATCATATCAATTGACACAGTGAGGTTTTTTGAGATATTTTTAAATTCTAGTCCTTCTCTAAGCATCGATCTGAACCTGTCACTCCCCTACTCATTTAACTCCAGTGGATTCTTAGTGTCTCTCCACTCAGATAGAAACTCTTCTGGTCAGCCTTTAGAACCTCTCACAATCTGATTCCAACCTCGCCTTTCAACCTCATTGGACATTATCCTCCTTCCCTCACTCTGTGGTATGGCTCACACAGTCTGTTTTTCCCACATGGTGATCTATCTCCTTTGCCCTGGCCATCTCCCATGCCTGGCACGTACTACCCCCTCATCTCCACCTCCAAAATTCTCCCTTTTTGTTTAAGATGCAGCTCACAGCCACCTTATATGAGGCCTTTCCTGATGCCACCAATCGCTAGTGGCTCTCCCTCCTGACCATCTGGTATCTAACTACCTTGCACTTACTTGTATTCATTCTCTTTCTATTTATTCTGTGTTTTCTTCTCTGCTTACAAGTTGTCTCTCTAGAATGTGAGCTCCTTGAGGAGTATCCAGCACAGTGCCTGGCATACAGTAGGTGCTTAATAATGGGTTGATCCCAACCAACTATAAACTCTACTTGCTAGGACTCTTTCACCGTGTGGCCTTAGGCAAGACGCCTCTCTTCCCAGCCTCCATTTCCTCATCTGTAAAATATGGCGGTTGGAGTAGATGGTCTTTAAATTCCATTCCAGCCTTTTCCTTGAGAGTCCCTCAGGTGGGTCTCCTTCCTACCTAATTGTTTTCTTTTAATTAATTGATTTTATTTGATGAACTGTTTTTAGTACATAAAAATCTGTCTCACTCTATATTCAGGGTCTTTGGACTGATTGGGAAGTCCATTGATTATTATTATGCCTGTTTTGTTAATAAATTGTGTAGCTCAGACTGTTTCCTCAGTTGCTACTAATTATCTACCGTACTCCCCAGGATTTCTGCTCTAACATTCTATGTTCCAAGGTCCCTTCTAACATTCCTAGAAGAATAAAATCTCAGAGCTGTAAGAGATGTCTGTGACCATGCAGTCTAGCCGGCATCTGAAAAAGTGTCCCCTCTGCAGCACGTGGCACCACTAGTCATCCAGCTTCTATCTGAAGGTTGCAGCCAGGGAAGCCCATTCCATTTTTTGACAGTTCTCACAGTGAGGAAATTCTTTTGATGTCATGCCTAAACATGCCTTCTTGCTACTATTCTCCATCCTTCACCCTCTTAATTGGGGCAGCTAGGTGGTACAGTGGATCGAGCCTTGGGCCTGCAGTTAGGAAGACCCGAGTTCAAATCTGGCCTCAGACACTTACTAGCTGTGTGACCCTGGGCAAGTTCCTTAACCTCCATTTGTCTCAGTTTCCTCACCTGTAAAATGGGTATCATAATAATAGCATCTACCTCCCAGGGTTGTTGTGATGATCAAGTGAGATGTTAGTTATAGAGTTCCTGGCACACAGTAAGAACTATATAAATGGTAGCTATTGTTATCATTCCTTCTGAGGCCAAACAGAGAAAGGCTCCTCCCTCCTTCACGTGGTCCCCTTCAGATAGCCCTCAAAGACAGTTCTCCTGTTCCCCAAGTTTTCTCTTCTCCAGGCTAAGTGGGATCAAGTCCTTCACCCAAATCATGGGGTTTGGACTCAAGGCCCTTCGTAATCTCTGGCTGTCAATGCTCACCTCCAAATGCTCTCAAAGCTACTTTGTATTTAGTCTGGAAATAATGTGTCTTTACTTATCAATCCACATGCCTTTCCTTCCTCTCCAGGAGAATGTAGTCTTCTCGAGAACAGAGACTGTTTCAATTTCTGTATTTGTAACCCCACACCTTGGCATGTAGCCAGGACTTGAGAACTGCTCCTTGAATTGAATTGAATTGATTTGCTGTGCTCTGGTCACAGTTTATTATGATCCTTCCTAAATATGGTGCCTAGAACTGAACCCAATCTTCCATCTGACCAGAGGCAGGGGCCTGGTGGACTCTTGCTTCCTTAGTTCTGGATCCCATCTTCTCTTAATGTCACCCAACATCCCACGACTTTTTTTGGCCACCATATCACATATTACAAAGTCCATTAACCCACCTGCCCTGCACCTTTTACAGACAAATTGTGATCTCGTCATGCCTCCCTCTCATCCAGTACTTGGGAAGCTGACTTTTTGAACTCAAGTGCAAATCTTAACATTTACTCCTACTAAATTTGTTTTTTATGAGATTTGGTTCATTGTTCTAACCCATCTGGATCTTCTGGGATCCTGACTTTGCCACACACGTTAGTCACCTCTCCCTGTTTTGTGTCATTTGCTTACTTGCTAAGCATACTATCTATGCCTTTATCCAAGTCATTGATAAAATATTAATCAGTGCAGGGCCAAACACAAATCCCTGGGGCACTCCACTAGAGACTTCCTTCCAAGCTGACATAAAACCATTAATTACTCTTCTTGGGGTTCCTCCATTCAACCAGTTACCATATTATTTACTTACTGTGCTGTCATCTAGCATCCTTCTCTTCATATTGTCTTCTTCTCTGCCAAGATCAGAGTAAGTGGGGGGCCAGAATTCAAATGGGGTCTTCAGACACCAAGGACAGCACCCTTTCCAAAACACTACCCTTCCTTGGGTTGGACAACAACAAATGGCCTTAAAGTACAGCAGGATGCAGATTAGACATGAAGAAGAACTTGACAGTTTCTTAGTCAGACCCTAGAATACATAAGCAGCACAGTACAAAACACTGACGTAGAAGAGATCAGGAGACCTGGGTTCTGTTCCTGGCTTTGTCGCTATTGTCTAAGTGATCTTAGTCACATGATTTCCCCTCTCTGGGGCTCAGTCCTTCTTCTGCAAAGTGAGCAAATTGAACTCTATAAAGTGGGGACAAGTATACCTGCAGAACCTACCACACCAGGTTGTCCTAAGGCTCAAAGTAGGGAGCAGAGGGAAGAAAAGCACTGTTAGGCAAATATCTGTATTAGGTCTAATACCCATGAAGGCCTATACTGGCACCCAGACTGGGTGGAAGACAACTGCTTTAACAGACCTTCAGGTAACCCCTCCTCCTCCAAGGATGGACAGACAGCATTCATTGTCCTTCTGCCCAGAGGGCCCAGGATGCACTCCGGACTTCTGGAAGGCCCTTCCAGGCTGGTGTCCCAAGAGTGAGAGCTCCCTTTAGCAGCGAGGTTCCAAGCTCCTGCTTTGGCTGCCTGAAATTTCTCCTGCTAATTGACACCAAACCTAGGTCTTGGGAGATTCCCTCTAACTGAATGACCCAAATTTTCCTTTCTTTTCTTTCCTTCTCTCTTTCTCTCATTCTTCTTTCCTTCATTTCTCTTTTCTCTTTCTTCTTTTCTCTTTGTTTTTCTTTCTCTTTTTCCTTCCTTCCTTTGCTTTTCTTTCTTCTTTCCTTTCTCTTTGTTTTTCTTCTTTCCTTTCTCTTCTTCCTTCTTTCTTTTTTTCTCTTCTTCCAGCAGTTTCTGAAAACCCAAGACAATAGCTGGGAAAGGCTTTCTTCTCAGGGAGGGTGCTAGAGAGGAAAATGGAGAATCTTCCTTTCTCCAAAGAAGACTACTGTAGGGAAAAGGACACTGCTTTTGGAGTCAGAGATCTTGGGTTCAAATCCTGACTCATTCACTTATGACCTGTATGATCCTGGGTAAGTCACATTCCTTCTCTGGGCCTCAGTCTCCACATCTGCAAAATGTAGGGGATAGGCCAGGTGATCTCCTTCCCTGCCCTAGATCTCTGAGTTTCTAGATGCTGAGTGTGGCCCACTGGGTGCCAGCCTCTATTAAACCTCAGAGCAAATTCCCTTCTTTACTCTCAAGTGCTCCCAGTTGAGTCAAGTGAGGAAAGCCCTGGGGCTTGGCCAGTCTCAGACAATCCTTCTCATTGAGCAGCTATTAAAGGCTTCCTAGGAACAAGGTTCTGTGCTTGGCACTGGGGATGCCAAGACATGTCAACATAGCCCCTGCCTTCAAGAAGCTTACAATCTTTGAGGCAAAAAATAGTTGTTTTATGAAGGAGAAGGAGACATCAGGCAGTCAATCAAGAGATGCTTATTAAGCCTTTACTACTTATGTGCCCACTACTGTGCTCATTACTTGTGTTACAAAGGTAGGCAAAAACAGTCCTTGCCCTCAGGAAGCTCAGTTTCTAACAGCAGAGATCATATGAAAATAACCAGGTACATACGAGATATAGACAGGGTAGAGGCTGGCAATCTGCATTAGCAGCTAGGGGCACTAAGAAAGGCTTCTAGTAAAAAAAGTGGGGATTGAACTGAGTCTACACAGAAGCAAAGGAAGCTAAGCACTGGGAAGACAGAACCTTTGAGGCTGAGGGCAGTCGATATGTACAAATGCTCAGAGTTAGCACAAGAGGTTATGGAGCAAGCTTCTTGTATACAAGCAGGTTGGAGTGACTGGATCCTGGGCTGTATGCAAGGAGCAAAGTATCAGAAGGTTGGAAATGGAGGAAGGGCCCAGACTGTGAAGAGCTTTAAATGCCAAATTGAACATTTTATATTTGGTCCTGGGGGTAAGAGAGAGCCACTGGAGTTTATTGAGTGGGGGGAATGACATGAGTAGACTTAATGCTTTAGCTAAATTATTTTAGCAGCTGTTTAGAAGATGGATTAGAGAGGGGAGGGAAGTAGAGCAGGGGGTCTATTAGAAGGCTACTACAATAATGGACAAGAAGTGATAAAGGCTTGAATGAGGGTAGTGGCTGTGAAAATGGGGAGAAGGGACAGACAGGAGAGTTATTAGGAGGGGAGAAATGACAAGATGGAGCCCCTGAGAGCATATGTGGGCAAAAAGTGAAGAGTCCAGTACAACACCAAGGGAGCCAGTCTGGGGGGACCAGGAAGATGGTGGTGCCACCGACGATAGTCAGAGAGCTCAGAACAGGGCAAGGTCTGGGGTGGAAAAAGAATGAGTTCTGTTTTGTACAATGTTGAATTCAAGATGCCTGTGGGTCAGTTATGTTGAGATGTCCAAAAATGTAGTGGATGATGCAGGATGTATCTCAGGAGAGTGACCAGGGAGATATCTATGTCTGTCCATGTCTATGTCTATGTCTGTGTCTGTGTCTATGTCTGTGTCTGTGTCTGTGTCTGTGTCTGCATATGCATATAATGGATATGCATGTAAGTATGTATATATGTATATATTGCATGCATGCGCATGCACATGCATATAGGTATATATAAATACATGCATATGCACATGCATAGGTATGTGTGCACATGTATACCTGCATACCTACATGTGTATGTGCAATGCACGTGTATATATGTAGAGGTATGCATTGCACACATATGCATATGCACATATGCATTCGTGGGTACATATATGTGCATACATGTGTGTATTTATCTTCATGTACATGTATGTATATGTAGCTAGGTATATATATGTGTATATATGCATGTATATGTATGTGTATATATGTGTATATAATCTGAGAATTATCTGTGTAGAGGTGATAATGGAACCCAAGGGAGCTGATGAGCTCGCTAAGTGAGTGAATATAGAAGGAGAAAATGTCACCCAGAAGAGAGCCTTGCAGGTCCACTATGGCCAGTGGGTATGACATGAAAAGTTACAGCCTAGGAAGCTGAAGAGATCAGTGCAAAGGACCTGGTTGGACAAAGGACTCCAGCAGCAGAAGAGGGCCATTGTGATGGCAGAATCCTGGGATCAGAGCCCACATCTGGAGGGGGCCTCAGAGGCAATCTATTCCATCCCTAACATTTTACAAGTAAGGAAACTGAGGCCTGGACAAGTTCCGGGAATTGCCCCAAACCTTGAAGGTGGCAAGTCTCAATGGTGATA
Organism: Vombatus ursinus; assembly: GCF_900497805.2. Taxonomy (NCBI): domain Eukaryota; kingdom Metazoa; phylum Chordata; class Mammalia; order Diprotodontia; family Vombatidae; genus Vombatus; species Vombatus ursinus. The sequence continues at coordinate 1,244,840 of NW_020949602.1, forward strand.
TTTGAACCCAGGTCTTCTGACTCTAGATGGAGACATTTTTCTGCTTTACCACATTGCCTCACAAGAAGGCAAAGGGGAGAAAGAAAATGGCAGCTGATGGAAGGTAATTTAGCCACAGAGTCATGAATGAATGAATGAGTGAGTGAGTGCAAAGCTCCTACCCTATACATACTTCTTATCTCCCTCACAGAAGGCAGGCTCCATGAGGCCTCTTTTCTTGGCCTTGGTTTCTATCCCTATCTCCTAGAAGGGTGCCAGGCATATAGTAGCAGCTAGGTCATTGGATGGTAGAGGCTAGGGTTAGAGTTAGAAATAGAATAGGGTCAATGGCATAGTAGACTGAGAGCCTGGAGTCAGGAAGAGCTGCCTTAATAACTGTGTGGCCTTGGGCTAGTCACTTAACTTCTGTATGCATTGATTTCCTCAACTGTAAAACGGGAGTGATGATAGGATAAATAGGAGATAATTAAGAAAGGGAAAGCCCTGGAATTAAGAGGATTTGGAGATGGTTTCCTCTAGAACATGGATGGGGTTTTAGTCCAGATTTAAAGGTAGTCTGGGAGCTCCATTGTGAGAGTAGGAGAGGGAGAGCCTCCGGGTATAGGGGACAACAATCAGAGAAAATGCCTCGAGCCATGTTGTGTTTTGTTTGTAGAAGTGCCCTAGAGAGGCGGGTGTCACTAGATCTAAGGGTTCATGGTGGGGAGTGACACTCCCCTGTGCGTGTGTGTGTGTGTGTGTGTGTGTGTGTGTGTGTGTGTGTGTGTGTG
>NW_020949602.1:1245619-1246862 GCF_900497805.2 Vombatus ursinus
TGTGTGTGTGTGTGTGTGTGTGTGTGTGTGTGTGTGTGTGTGTGTGTAGGTAAGTAGGAGGGGGTCAGGTAAGGAAGGGCTTTGAATGCCAAAGCAAGGATTTTGTATTTGATGCTGGAAGTGATAGGGAGCCCCTGGAGTTTATTGAGTGTGTTGGGGGGTGACGTGGTCTGACCTGCGCTTTAGGAAAATCCCTTTGGTGACTAACTAGAGGCTGGAGTGGAGTGGGGAGAGATGAGGTAGGCAGATCCCCCAGCAGCTACTGCAATGTGTCAGTGGGAAGTGAGGAAGGCCTGCCCCAAGATGGGGGCAGCATCAAGGGAGAGAAGGGAGCATATTCCAGAGAAATCTTAAGGTCAAATGGAAAGGCCTTGGCAACATTTTGGACATGGACGGGAAGAGATGGTGAGTATGACTCCTGGATTGGGAGCCTGAGGGACTGGGGAATTACCTTTACGGTAATGGGGAATGTAGGAGGGGAAAGAGTTTATGGATGAAAACAATGACTTCTTTTTTTGGCCATATTGAGTTCCAGATGTCTGCTGGACACCCACTTCACCTGGTTGTGTCCAGATCTTGGACTTTAGAGCCGGAAGACACCTTAGCAGTCATCAGGCAGATCCCCTTATTTATGGATGAGGAAATCGAGGCCCAGAGAGGAGAAGGTGACTTGGTCCAGGTGAATCACGATCCAAACCCTTCAACTCTGGGCTTCTCTGATCCATCTGCCATCTTGCCTTACCAAATTTACTCTCACCAGGAATCAGCATTTCATTGGTTTTTTGAAGCCAGAGGGAACTTTTTAGATCATCTCATCCATTCCTTTCATTTCCCTGGGAAACTGAGCCCCAGAGAAAGGAAGGGATTTACTTTTTCTGGGTCTCAGTTTTGCTAATTATAAAATGAAAGGTTTGGACGAGACGGTCTCTAAGGTCCCTTCGAGCCCTGACATTCTGTGATTCTAGAACTACCGAGAAACTGGGGAAAAGGAAGTGCTCAATGTCAGGTTGGAATTCTCGGCAAAACACTTTAAATGATCCATTTGTGTCTAATTGAGAGGTGACTGTACAGAGAGACAAATATACTCCTGGCTCTTTGACTAACTCACTGAGTGACCATGGCCAAGGCTGGCCTTCCCTGCTCCCATTTATAGAAAGATGGGCTTGAAAAGATCTCTGAAGATCACTCCAACTCTGACATCCCCTGTTCTCAGGCCCCTCCCAGCTCTCACATCCCCTGTTCT
>NW_020949602.1:1246872-1266306 GCF_900497805.2 Vombatus ursinus
CAGGCCCCTCCCAGCTCTCACATCCCCTGTTCTCAGGCCCCTCCCAGTTCTCACATTCCTTGTTCTAAGACCCTTCTCAGCTCTGACATTCCCTGTTCTCAGGCCCCTCCCACTCTGACATCCCCTGTTCCAAGGTCCCTTCCAGCTCTGACATTCTATATTTCACTATTCCTTGGACACGGACTTGGGCTCAGATATTTTTATTTAATGAAAAATTATACATTATCTATGAGGTGGCTCAGTGGTTACAGGTACTGAACTTGGAGGATTTGAATTCAAATATGGCCTCAGATACTTACTAGATGTATCTTTACCTCTCTTAGGTTCCTCATCTGTAAAAAGATGGGGATAATAATAATACCTATCTCCCAGGGTTGTTGTAAGGATCAAAGGAGACAATATTTGTAAAATGCTTTGCAAATTTTAAAGAACTACAAAATGCTGATGATCATAGTGACGATATAATGACCTTATCTGATATTATGACAGTAGAGATAGAGTATCTGGCCTAGAGTCAGGAAGACTCATCTTCATGAGTTCAAATCCTGCCTCAGGCATTTACTAGCTGCATGACCCTGGGCAAATCACTTCACCTTGTTGGCCTCAGTTTCCTCATCTGTAAAATGAGCTGGAGAAGGAAATGGCAAAGCCACCCCAGTACCTTTGCCAAGAAAACCCCAAATGGGGTCGAGAAGAGTCCGATTAAAACAGCTAAACAACAGCAAGTCTCCATTAGCCTAAGCTGGAATCCTTTGGGTCTCCCAGAATGTCCAGAACCGTTCGTTCCCATCCCACACTTATTTACTCTTTAACTCCACCTGCAATTACCTTCCCAACCTCCTTTTTCCTTGTTCAATTATTCCCTCTCCTTTAAAAACCACCTCAAACCCCACCTCTTCCAGGAAGTCTCCCCAGACTGCTGGTGAACCCTTTCCCTTCACTGATCACAAAGGCCTTGGTTTACCCAATGTACTTACTGGCTACTGTAGTTTTCTTTTAATTTGTCTGATCCTCCACAAGACCAGAAGGGGAAGGAAACTTTGGGTCTCCCTTAGCACTCAGCTCAGGGCTCTGCACACAGTAGGTATTTGAAAAAAAGGCTTGGTTAGTTAAACTGTCTGGGCAGAGGCATGACCAAGATTTTTTTTTTAACTTGGGCTAACAAGATCTGGGGGTAGGAAGATGCCAAATACAGTTCAACCATTTAGTGCATTTAGTCCTTGGACTGCTGTCAGAGGAAAGGGGAAGAAAACGGAATAAACATCTGTAAAGTGCCTACTATGTGCAAAATACTGTACTAAGCATTTTACAAATATTAGACCATTTTATCTTCACAGCAACCCTGGGGTGGGGGGAGGCTTTATTCCTATTTCATAGCTGAGGAAACTGAGTCAGACAGAGATTAAATGATTTGCCTCAGGTCACATAGCTAAAGTATCTGAAGCTGGATTTGAACTCAGGTCTTTCTGACTCTGGGCTCAGCATGCTATCCATTATGCCGCCTAACTGCCTTAAACATATGTGCCCCTGGATGTCACTGCCCTGGGAGCAAAGCCCTGAGTAGCCTATCCTTGCTACAGCTCTGCATCTGAGTACTTCTAGGAAAGGGGAGAGGGTCTGCTTTAAGGGGAGGTGGGTACAGTGGCAAACAGCTTCAGACACTTGGCACATGGAATCACCTCTTGCTGAGAATCCTCCAAATAGACATAGGGAAAAGGGCCTCAGCCTTGTTAAGTCCTCAGCGCCAGGCAGAGAGGGTGGAGGTGGGGGAATGGGTTTGCTGCTGGATCCCTGAGTGCCAAGTGTGGAAAAAATCTTCCATGTTTGTGTGAGCGTCCCCAAGCTGTTCTCTTTGAGGAGCTGATACAAGCAAAGTCCCCCCCCCCCCTCCTTTTCAATTGGGAAACTAGACAGGAAGAAGGGCTGGGAGAAGAGGTGTCTCCCTTAGCAGCCATATCATACAAGCAGGTGCCAAGCTCGCCCAGACCATGGCTTGGCTCTACAGCTCTGTGCTAACAAGCAGCCGGCCATATTTCATCCCTCTACTCTCCCTCCTGTCTGAGATATGGACTTACTACATAGCTGAGGAACCTTATCTCCTAGCCCCTCCCTCGACCAAAAATGCTTTCTGGTTTGGAGCAGCAGAGAAGCTGTAATTAACCCCTTTGTGGGGCCAGTGGTCTCTGCCTTAGGTTGGACGCGAGCCTCTTTCTCCCCGGCACTATTCCTGAGATCTGGAGTCACAGTGGGAAGGAAGATAGATTTTGACTCAGGAGAAACTCTATTGGAATCCCTGGTCTGAGGCAGTGTGGTTCAATGTAGAGCACAATAGCCTTGAAACCAGACGGCCTGGGTTCTAATTACCTGGTACAACATTGGGTGAATCATTTCTTCTCCCCAAGCCTCAGTTTCCTCAGATGTAAAATGGGGCTAGTAAGGTTTGTACTTCATACTCTGTGTGTGTGTGTGTGTGTGTGTGTGTATGTGTGTGTGTGTGTGTGTGTGTGTGTGTGCGCGTAAGGAAAATGCTATGTAAACCTGGAAGCACTAGAGTGCCAGGAGTTTCAGGATCTATCATTTTTCTAGAGCTCCCCTTCACTGACAGATACGCAAAAATATACAAACAAGCTCTAGAAAGGATCTATTTGGGGGCTTTTGGGAGAGGGTGGGATTTTAGAGCAGACTTCCAGGAAGCCAGCAGGGAGTTCCAGGCATGGGACACAGGCAGACGAAGTGCATGGACATGGGAGGGCATTGCTCAAGGAACATCATGGAAGCCAGTGTCCCTGCATGGAGAAGTATGTGGGGGGAGTAAGGCATAAGAAGGCTGGAGAGGTAAGAGGGGCCGGGTTAGGAGGGGCCTGGAAAGCCAACCAGAACATTTCTATTTGATCCTGCAGGTACAGGGGAGTCAGTGGGGTTGGTTGACCAAGGGGGTGTTATTATCAGAGATTCTGGGCCTCTCTACCACTTCTTTGATAGTATTGGAAAATTGCTGGGGTCAGAAAAATCATTGCCCTGTGGTAAGTCTGGTACAGGGCCTCTGAGGGAGGATGGTCCTCAGACCACGGACAGAAGTCCAGCCATCACTGGGGCGATAATAGAAGCTTTGGTTGGTTGGGAGGCCCTTGCAGAGATTATGCTGGTATGGCCCAGGGTCATCTCCATCCCACGCTGAAGTACTGGAGAATGTCTGGGGAGAATTATTCTCATTATCATGGTGATACTTGCTGCTGGTTTCTGGACACTGCTCGCCAAAGCCAGAAGAGCTGAGAGTCTGGGGACGGAGAGGACTGGACTAGATTGTTAGCATCAAACTCAAATAGGAACATATTGGTGTCTATTGATTTAGAAAACCACAAATTAACATTATCTATGTTGTATTGTATTTTTATTGGTTTTGCTAAATGTTTCCCAATTCCATTTTAATCTGATGGACTCCCCAGGACAAAGGTCTGATACCTCTGGCCCGATAACCCCTAAGACCGCCTGCTACTCAGACTCAACAATCCTATGATCCCCTTGATTCTCTTTTGTGTAGACCTACAAATGTACATGTCATCTCCCTAACCTAGATTGTGAGCACCTTGAAAATAGGAGAGCAGGAACCGTTTCCTCCCTGTCACTGTATTCCTCTCACCTAGGACAGTGCCTGGCACATAGTAGTAATTTACAAAATGCTTGGTGATCGGTTGTTATAATCTCATTTTTAATCTCAGCTCTGCCACTGCTTTGCTGTAATCTTGTCATGTCATCCTTTGGTGCCTCAGTTTCCTCCTCTGTAAAATGAAGGCTGGACTACATGGGCCTTTAAGGGCCCATCTATGATTCTGCAAAGTTCTGGCTTAACCCACATCCAACCTGTCACTAAGTCCTATTAATTCTACCTTCCCAATATCTTTCCTACTCGCTCCTTTCTCTGATATTGCCACTATCCTAGTGTCCTCATCACCTCTTGCCTGGACCATTGTAATAGCCTGGCTGGTTGGCTTGCCTGCCTCCAATCTCTCTGCATTCTTGTCCATTCTCCCCTCAGCTGTCAAATTGATCTTCCTACAGTACAGGTCAGACAACAGCACCCTGTTGGTCAACTCCACTGGCTCCCTAGCACCTCCAGGATCAAATAGAAACGTTCTGGTTGACTTTTCAGGCTCCTCCTAACCCAGCCCGTCTTACCTTTCCAGCCTTCTTATACCTTACTCCCCCCATATACTTCTCCACGCAGGGACACTGGCTTCTGTGATGTTCCTTGAACAATGCCCTCCCATGTCCATGCACTTCGTCTGCCTGCATCCCATGCCTGGAACTCCCTGCCTCCTCGCCTCTGCCTGCTGGCTTCCTGGAAGTCTGCTCTAAAATCCCACCTTCTCTGAGAAGCTTTTCCTGATCCTTTTAATGCTTCCCTCTGAGACCACCCCTAAAGAGATCCTCTTGAGCTCGTTTGTGCATGGTTTTGTCTCTCTCATTTCTGTTCTCCCTGAGAAAAGGTTTTCCCTTCCTTTGTGTCTCTAGTGCTTATTAAGACAGTGCCTGAAACACAGTAAGCACTTAATAAATTTGACTTAATAAGACTTCCTAACATGAGAGCTGTCTCAATGTGGAACAGACTGCTTTGGGAAGCCCTGAGTTCTCCATCACTGAGGGGTTCCTAGAAGGAGCTTGAGAGAAGCCCCAGGCTCCCCAGCAAGGAGCTGTCCTTCCCACTTCAAGCATGGAGGGCTCAGTGTGTCTCAAAGGAAGGTACAAGAGACATCTCTAGCCTCTTCTCCAACACCCCCTTTTTCCAAGGGAGACTTTAATTCCTGCCAGCCAGAAGGAGAAGCAGGAGGTTGGGGCCAGAGGCCACCACCCTGCTCTTCTCAGAAAGAGGGGGCATTGGGCTAGGCTTATATCTCTCTGGTCCCTTAAATATTACTAGTTTATAATATGAAAATGTTTTATGTGATTGCACATGTATAACCTATGTCTGATTGCTTACTATCTCAGGAAGGGAGGCAGCGAGGCAGGGAGGGAGAGAGGGAGAGAGTTTGGAACTCAAAACAAAAAAAAATCCCAAATGTTAAAAAATTGTTTTAAAATGTAATTGAGGAAAAAATAAAATATGTATATAAAATTTAAAAAATATAAAATGAAATATTACTAGCTTATAATGTGGAAATTTTTATATGATTACACATATATAATGTCTACTTGATTGCTTATTGTCTGGGGGGGAGGGGATGGAGAGAGGGATAGAATTTGGAACTGAAAACAAAAAAAATCACAAATGTTAAAAAATTGTTTTAACATGTAATTGGGGAAAAAATAAAATGCATATATAAAATGAAATATTACTAGTTTAGGGAATAAGGTTGAGTTCGATCTAACTTTTGATCACTTTGTCATGTGGGGGAGATGGAGGCCCCAAGCTCTATATTCAAGGTTTGATCCCTTTCCCATCAAATACCAATTCCACACACAGAATAGCAAAGAAATCCATTTCTCCAAATCACAGTATAACAGAAATCAGAGAAGTAGCCATAGGAGACTATATACCAGACAGTACAGAGTGAAGGCGAATGAACTCAGCTCAACCAAGAGAGAGTTCTGGATCTCACCCAAGGGAAACTCCCCAAAGTCTCTAGTGTAGCAAGCTGGGGATAGGGACATTATGGCGCCTGCTGCCTCCTCTCTGTCTTCCCAGAGTCTTCTCCTTTAGTAAGCTGAAGTGGGGTTGGCCTCTTCCATCTTGTCTCTTGAAGGTGAAAGCCAGAAGTACCCTAAGTGACCCAATGCTTGAAGGTTGGAGCTCTCTCCCTCTCTCCAATTCTGTCTCATCCTTCAAACAGGGCAGGGCATTCATCTCCACCAACAAGGAGAGAGCCCCTTATCAGTGGGTTTTGGAACTGGGGTTACATGACCCCACGCTGTCATATTACGGAGGGGACTGGGGATGTGGATTGAGGTTAGAGTCGATGACCTTTGGGGTCCCTTCCAAATCCGGGAGCAGCCGCAGAGGGAAGGCACTAAGGATAAGGAGGACTGGGGAGGGCTTCATGCAGAAGGTGAGACGATAGCTGAGACTCCAGGGAAGCCAGGAGGCGTGGTGAAGAGCCAGGGAAAACGCATGGGACGGGAGTCAGACCGTCTTGTTCGACGAACAGCCAGGAGGTCAGTGTCACTGGATTGGAGAATACATGAGGAGTAAGGTGTAAGAAAACCGCAAAGGTGGCAAGAGGCTGAGTCAGGAAGGGCTTTGGAGGCCAAACAGCAGATTCTATATTTGATCCTGGAGGTTACAACGAGCCACTGCAATCAACTTCCTGGTTGATCTAGCCAGACCTATTATTAGGAAGATCAGTTTGACAATTCAGTGGAGGATGGATTAGAATGGGAAGAAAGTAGGGGCAAGCAGATCAAGCAGCAGTCTACTACAATGGTCCACATATGAGGGGACGAGAACCATGCACCAGGCTGGTGGTGGTGTCAGAGGAGAAAAGGGGGGATACATAGGAGATACCAGGAAATTAGAAACAGCAGGACTGACAGCTGATTGTATATGGGGGAGAGAGAGAAAGCAAAATGCTCAGGATGACAACTAGATTTTGAACCTTGATGCCTGGGAGGATGGTGCTACCCTTAACAGAAATAGGGAAATTAGGAAGAGGGGAAGGGGATTTTTTTTTGGCGGGGGGAAGGGATCATTAATTCAGTTCTATACATGTTGAATTTAAGATGTCTATGGGATGTCTAGTTTGAGCTGTCTAATAGGAGGTTGGAGACTTGAAACTGGAGGTCGAATGAGAGGTTAGGGATGGACCTGGAGATCTGAGAGTCATCTGCATAGAGATGATAAAGAAATCCATGGGAGCTGATGAGATCATCAAGTGAAATAGCATAAAGGATAGAGTTGTGAGGGACCCCACATTCTCTCTTCTACATTCCTAGCTCTGATATTCTGTATTCTATCATCTTAAGTCTTTCACAGTTTCAATAGTCTATGTTTGAAGATCTTCCCAGTTCCAATATTTTCTGTTTTAAGGCTCCTTCAGGTTCTGACATTCCCTGTTTTAAGGCCCCTCCCAGCTCTGCCATTCCCTGTTCTAAGGACTTTCCCAGCTCTGGCATCCTCTGTTCTAAGCTCCCTCCCAGTTCTCACATTCCTTGTTCTAACAGTCTATGTTGAGAGGCAACATGACCTAGTTAAGGGTTTTTAAACATTTTTTGCATCATGGATCCATTGGCAGTCTGTTGAAGACTTTTCAGGATAGTGGTTTTGTTGCCTATATTGAGAATTGAGGGAAATGCAAAATTTCAGTTAGAGGTGTGTGAAAATATTTATTTTTTCCATCCAAATTCATGCACTCCTTGAAATGCGTCTACAAATCGTGTAGCCCAGATTAAGAGCCCCTAGCCCAATGTACGCTTTGGTTCAAATTTGCTCTTCAGAAACTTGTGTAATCATGACCAAGTCATTTCTCTTGTCTGAGCCTTTGTTTTCTCCTCTGCCAAATGGGGGTGACATTACTTGCGCTAACATTACTATGCCACAAAAGAGCTGTGAGGAGGAGGAGGCTTTGCAACTTCAGGGAGTTAAGGAAACTGGAGTGGCTGGCATCATCCTCGGTGTGGTACTTCGTCTGTGGTTCTTAGGTCCTCCCCTGGTGCTCTGGCCACTCTGCTGGTCTGGTCACCCCTTCCCTGGCACTCAGGTGACCTGGAAGTCAGCAGCGTAGACAGAAGTCTATAGGGTCAGTGCTAGGGACAGAGCCTCACCCTTCATATTTCCCCTAATTTTCCATATTTCCACCTAGTGTTTCCATGTTTGGAGGGAAAACCAAGAGGATGTGAATGGGGCATGACACATTGGAACCCTGTCCAGTGTGAAGGGAAGCTTCAGATAGAAAGAGCAGAGAAGCCTGTTGTGAGGAACTCTGAGAAGAGAGAGCCCGACAGGCTGCCTGCCTTTCCCTGGCTTCCTGTTTACCATCACAGCTGTAGCCCCTGCTTCTCAACGTTGGTATGTTTGCAGACCAGTATCTAAGCCATCCACATGAAGGAGGAGAACTTGGAAATTTGGCTGGGGCTGGTTGGAGGAAGGATACAGGATTGGGGGCTCTCTGGCCTTTTCCTCCTTGCCTTCTCTTCTCCCAGTGTCCACCCGTGGCCCCTTGTTTTTTTTTTTTTTTTTTTTTGAGAAAGAGAGAGAGACCCCTATAGTATAGAATTTTTTTATTAAGCACCAAAGATATAGCAATATGCTTGCAGATACTGTACGTGCATAATTAATAAAATCTCATTATTTATTTATAAAGAGACACATGAACTGCAGAATTAGGGATATCCCCATTATATATAATGGTGAGGGGAGGCTAAGACTTTGGAAAGCTAGATCCTTCTTAGGGTAGGAAATTTTTTACTTAATATAAAGGGAAAAGAAATCTTCCTGACATGAGTTTTTGTGGACAGCAGGGAGCAGGGAGCAGGAACCAGAGCCGGCAGGAGCCTGAGCCCCACTGCTCAGCTCTGGGGGCTCCTGACACCCCAGTTTGCTTGCTTTCTCTATTCTAGGAACACAAGGTTGCAGGGAAAACAGATCCGCAACCACCTTCTGCCAGGGGGCTGTGACCTCGGAGAAAGCAAACTTCAGCCTGGAAGAAGCCCCATCTTGGGAGGGCACCTTTTTCGTACTAAATTATTAGGGGTGGATTTGGTTTAAGTGATTTGAATAACATAGCAATGGCGCATAGAGCTGGAATGAGGCAGAGTGCAGAACGTGTGAACTGGAAGGGGGCCTTAGAGCAGAGAAGGCTGCCGATACTAGGTTCGGAGGGGGCGGAGGGACCTTAGAACATAGGATGTTGCAGTTGCAAAGAATGTCAGAGTTGGAGGGGAATTCACAGGACAGAACGTTGCAGCTGGAATGTCAGAGCTGGAAGGGACCTCAGCATATAGAATGTCCGACCCAGAAAAAACCTTAGAATTGATGTTAGAACACAGACTGTTCACGAGAGTTGCAAGGGACTGACTCCAAACTCATCCAGTTCACACTCCCTCATCTCACCTTCTGATTTTTCAGATGGGGAAACCAAGGCCCCCGAGAAACTAAGTTATTTGCCCAAAGTACCAGAGCTAGCCAGCAGCTGGGGTGGGGGTACGGGGTGGGGTGGGGTGAAGAACCTAAGTCTCCCGACGTGCACCCCCGAGAAGCATCTCCCAAGCAAACTGGACAATTCTCTTGGAATCTCGAATGAATTTGGGGAACCAGGGGTTGGCGATGCAAGTTTTGCCCTTGGGTACAGCAGTCAGCCGCCTTGGTGGTGGTGGTGGGGGGGGGGGTTGGCCCCAACTGACAGTATCAGTAACAACCTCATTATATAAGGAGACAGGAGAATCCAGGGGCGGAGGTGGGGTGGTGGACTCCAAGCTTGGGCTGTCCTGTTCCCCACCCCCCACCTCCCATCCTTCAGACAGGACTTTAAAATAGAAAACAAGCTTTACAAACAGCCCCCCACCCCCACCCGAGGAGGGGGGGGGCTCTTTCTTTCTTTTGCCAAATGCAAGCGAGTCGTGCCCGCCGGCGCCGGGGCTGGGGGGCTGCGGGGCTGCGGAGGCGCGATCGGGGGCCGCTGGGGGCTGGGGGGGGGGAGCCCCGAATGATTTCAGCAGCTCTCGTCTCGGAGCGGAGCTGAGCGGAGCCCAGCGAGGCAGGGGAGGGAGGGCGGGCGGGCGGCAGCGAGGGATGGGATGGAGGGGGAGGGGGTGGCGGGGAGGCGAAGGGGCATCTTGAAACCGCCCGCGGGCCGCCGCTGATTGGCCGAGCGCGCGGTCTCGGCGTTCCATCCAGGCTGCCCCCCTCCCCCCGGCGCGGTCCACCCCGGAAGGAATTTCCTGCTCTTGCGGCCCCATTGTTGTCCATCCCCGCCGCCGCCTCCTCCTCCTCTTCCTCCTCCTCCTCCTCCTCCGTCTCCTTCCCCCACCCCCTCCATCTCCATCCTCTCCCTCCTCCTCCATCCTCCTCTCCCCTCCCCCTCCTCCTTTTCCTCCCTTTTCTTCCCTCCTCTTCCCACCTCCTCTGATCGAGTAACCATAGTATCCAAGCGGGGTCCGGGCGCGCACCTCCCTCTCCCCCCAGCCGAGCGCCCCCTCCCCTCCCGCCCGCCCCAGCCATGTGTCTGCAGCCAGCGGAGCGATCATGACTTCATCGGACACAGGGGAACGGGCAGGAGGCAGGGGGAGGGGAGGGGAGGGAAGGGGGCCAGGGTCTGGGGAGCTTCTGGCGGCCCCCGAGCCGAGATGTTTTCAATTATGTGGGGAAGGGGCGGTGTAGGGGAGGAGGGAGTGAGCGTGCGTGCGTGCGTGTGTGTGTGTGTGTCTGTGTGTGCGCGTCCATGTGTGAGGTGGGCATGGGGCTTGTACATCCCTCTTCCTACTCGAGGCCGACAAAACTTCACCAGGGTTCCTCTCCCCCCCCCCCATGCAAGTTTGTAGCTTATAACCGGGGAGGGGGCGGCTGGCAGAACCCAGTCTCTCTCTGTCCCCCACTCCCACCAAGGACAGAACTCTCTGTGCCTTGTCCATTGCAACACTCTGTGTGTGTGTGTGTGTGTGTGTGTGAACGTGTGTGCTGGGGTGTTTCTGTGAGTGTGCTGGGGTGTATCGCTTCCCCAGAGCAGAATTCAAGGGTTCTTTCCTTCGCCTCTCCTGCTCCTTCCCACAGTCAAAACTACTCGTGCGCCCCCCCCATAACAAAGCTCCTTCCTCCAAAAGCGTTCCCCGAGTCTTCTCCCCAAACTGCAGAACTGCCAGCGTGTGTCCTTGCCAATAGCGGAACCACTTACACCTCCCCCAACAACAGAACCCCCCAAACTCCCTACATCTCCCCCCTCACCGACCATAACACCCACCCTTCCCAGGCTGCAGACTGGTGCCTCCTCCTCCGTGGCCCAGTTTCGTGGGTTGTCCCTCAACCTAAGAATTCTCCGTTCCTTGCCCCCGGCTGGCTAGCTCCCGGGATCTTCTTCTGCCCGAACCCTCGCAGGCTCTGTCCAAATTGATGAACTCCTCGAGTCTTCCCTCCCCCGCCACTGGACACTCAGTGTCCCCCAGCTCCCCATCAGGACACCTTGAGTCGTTTGCCTGCCCTCCCTGAAGCAGGCCACTGGGTCTCTGCACTGCTCCCCAGCCGGACACTGTGTATACTAGTCATTCCAGCAGCACACGTCCCAATGTGCTACCCTCCCAAGAGTGTACAGTCCCCCTAACCCTCAGGGTCTGCAGAACAGTTCTCCCCGTTTTTCTCCCAGTCACCCATCCCAGTAGTAATGTCCCAATGTGCCCCTTCCCAGCAGCAGAACGCAGTGTGTGTGTGTGCGTGTGTGTGCGCGCGCGCGCGTCGTGCACCTCCACCCTCCCCAGCCCCAGCAGTAGGAGCAGAACCCCTCGCGTCCCCATCCCAGCAACAGGCGTTCCAATTATGTGGCGCTCCCCCCACCCCCCCTTCTCCGTAGCAGATGCGGGAGCAGCCCCTGAGCTGGAAGAGGAGGCAGACTGGGACCCCTACGGTGGAATGGGGTACCTGGAACCCCAGCATACCCCCTCTCCCCTTGCTCCATGTGGGGTAGAAGATCCTGGCCAGGGTTCTCTCTGTATGGTGGGGAATCTCTCATCCCTCTGGGGAAGCTGCAGGAGGCTGGCACTGAGCTGGACAGTGTATAGGGGATGGCTGTGAGGAGCTTATCTCAGACCGAGAGGGAAAGAGGGGGCAGGCTCCTCCTTCTCCACCCCTCCTCCCTTCCCCAGGGGTCTACCTAGAGAGGTTGGGAGGCCAAGCAGCTAAGAACATTGGGTTGGCCGAAAGCTGGTACTGACCTAGTATGGGCTCCCACAGGGTAGCTCAAGCAGTTTTGGGATGCTGAAGGGGATGAGGGGTATGTGGGGCTGATTGGTGGCAGGGAGAGATGTCCAGGGCTGACCAACCTCAGCGCAACAATGCCCCCTGGAGGCAGGCTCAGACAAAGCCAGCTTTGCATGGTCGGGGGTGTGGTGGGGTGGCTAGGAGGAGGTTGGGGGAAGGGAAACTGTGGTTCTTTCACGCTGAGAGAAGACTTGAGGATTTTGAACTGGAAGGAACTTTGGAAATCATTTAGCCCAGGCACCTAATTTTACAGCAGGGGAAACTGAGATCCATTAAGGGCAAAATGACTTGGCCAAAGGTAGAGTTGGAACTCATGGACCCTGAGACTTACAGGTTTCTTATATTGGGCAAGTGTCCCTTTTTGCCCCTGAAGCCGTAGACCTTTGGGAAATGCCCTCTCCACCTCCTTCTACACACCTGAAATCACAGGACATGAGCTGGACACGACCTTCAGGGTCATCTGGTCCAACAGTCTCATTGCATAGGTGTGTGCTGGAGTTAGTTGGTATTTGAATCCAGATTCCAGGACTCCAAATCCAAAGTTCTTTCAATGGTACTAGATACATTGGGAAGGGGCTTGAAGCCCAGGCATCCCCCAGCATCTATCCCAGCCCAGCAGTGGCCCTATCAACAACCACTTGAGGCTGGATTGCCGTGGTTTATACAAGAGGCAAGCTGTCCTGGATTTGGGGTCAACAGACTTTGCTTCAAATCCGGCCTTTGCCCTTTAGTACCTGTGTGACTTTAAGCCGATCACTTTCCATTTTTGGCCTCAGTTTCCTCCTCTGTAAAATGAGGGAATTGGCACGGATGAGCCCTGAGGTCTCTTCCCTAAACCCTCTGATTTTCCTTTCTTTCTCCCTTTCTGGCGTGGGTTCCTGTTGGCTTTCCTCCCTGCTCTCAGGGGCCCCCCAGTCTCAGTTGCCTGCTCTGATGGCCCGCCTCCCAGCCCCTCCTTTTTCCTTGGCTGTTGCAGCCTGCCCCTCCCTGCTCAAGCCCAGGCTTCCAGCCGACTGACTGCAGGGAGCTCCTCGGAGCTGAGCCAGCCAAGCAGAGATGAGAGCCAGTCCCCTGGGAGCAGGGAGGGAGGGAGGGAGAACTTGGGGGGAGCTGCTCTTCCCGGCTGGTAGCTGAGGCTGTTGTCTCCCCTCGGCTACCTTCCCTGGCTCAGAATCCACCACCTTTCTCTTCGTGTTGTCTTAAGCTTTGCAAAAAATGCTATTGGGGGGGGGTGTTACCAGGTAACTGAGGGTGCTTGGAGGAGCTGGGATATGATCCTAAGTTTTTTCCTAGCCCTTTTTAGCACCTCTCCCCCCCTTTCCAATCCCTTTGGGCATCAGTTTCCTATTTGGAAACTAGATGCTGTCTAAGGTCCCTCCCAGCTGTGTTATTCTTAAACCTTTGTATGCCTTGGACCAAGTCACTCCTCTATGGGCCTGGGTTTCCCCATTGTCAAGTGTGATTGGGTTAGATCAAGGAATCTTACCCTGGGGTCCATAGCACTGAATGGATTTCAGGGGCTGTACGAAATTGGATGGGGAAAAAATGACATCTTTGTTTTCACTAACTTCTAACTGAAAGTTAGCATTTCCTCCAATTGTTTAAAATCATGCTTCTGAGAAGGGGCCCATAGACTTCCCCAGATTGACTGCCAAAGAGATCTAAGATGCAAAAAAAAAAAAAAAAAAAAAAAGTAAAGAATACTTGGTCGAAATAACCTCTTAAAGATTTTCTCTTCCCTTGGCATAGAAGGGAAGGTTATATCTTTCACTGGGGGGGGGGTACCCTAGGTCATATCTTCTTTGGGAGATCCTGGATCCTGTTCCCAGCTGCCTTAGTTTACCCACCTGAGAAATAAGATATGGAAGCATTCTCCAGGGGAAATAAGAATGGTGCTTTGAGATCCCTCTCATCCTTAAACCTTCACTTGGCCCCTCAAGCTGCCATCCTCTGCCTTCCATAGCAAATGTCTTTGAGAAAAGCTCCCCACAGTCTTTCCCTCCTCTTCTTTACACCACCACTTTTTGACTCCTTGCAATCTGATTTCTGTCCCCATCACTCAAATGAGACAGCTCTCTCCAAGGCCACCAGTCATCTCTTTATGGCTAAATTCAGTGGCCTTGTACACTAATGCATTATTGGTAGAGCTGTGAATTAGTCCAGCTATTATGGAAAACAATTTATAGCCATGTCCAAAAGATACTAAATTGCCTATACCCTTTGAACCAGCAATACCACTATTAAATCAAATAAAGAGAAAGTACCTGTGTGGTCAAAAATACTTACAGCAATACTTTTTGGGCTGGCGAAGTACTAGGAATTTAGGGGATGCCCATCAGTTGGGGAACATCTGAGCAAACAAGAGTATATGAATATATTGGAACATCACTGTGCTGTAAGAAATGAGGAAGAGTTTCAGAGAAGGTTTCAGAGGAACCTGGGAAGACTTGTATGATGTGATGCAGAGGGAAGTGAGCAGAATCAGATCAGATCAGATCAGATAACAACATTATAAAGACAAACAACTTTGAAAATCTCTTATAAGAATTCTGATGAATGCAGTGACCAACCGGGATTCCCAAGGACCAATGAAACAACCCCAACAGAAAGGGGGTGGACTCAAGATACAGAATGAGGCATCCGTCTTTGGTCTCAGCATTTCAGGAATCTGTTTTGCTTGACTATTCATATTTGTTGCAAAAATTTTCCTTCCTTTTTTCAATTTAGGGAGGAATGGTGGGATAGGGATAGGGTTGTGAGAGAAAGAAAGGAAGAAGGAAAAAAGATAGAAAAGAGGCATTGAAACATTGCATTTAGAACATACAGAAGAGAAGACAGGCTAGAAGGAATCACAGAACAGCAGGACAGCTTTGAAAGTTCTATGCTGAATTTATTATACACTTAAAAAGAAAGTCAAATTGTACGTAATAGCATTTGGAGCTTCACGTACAATCATCTTTTTCTCTTCTACTGTGTACATGGAAATGTTTATTTTATTTGGTGTATAAGTTTAGGATTAAAAAAATTAAAACTAAGAAAATAATCAAACCCAATGACCTTTTTTTAGACCTCGTCTTTCTCTGTGGTTTTTCTCATTGTTGACTACCCTCTCCTCCTGGATACTTACCTCTCTGGGGTTTTTCATTTTGCTTTGTTGGGGCCCTCTTCATACCAGTTGGACTGATTCTTCTCTGGTCCCTTTGAAGGTTCATCATCTGTGTCCCCTCCTCCCCCATTCATGGGTGTACCCCAGGACTGTCTTCCATATAGCTGCCAAAGGGAGATATAATCCACAGGCCCAAGTCTGGTTTTGTTCATTCCCCTGATTGAGAAGGCCCAGAGGCTCCCATTGTTTTTAGGATAAAATACCAATTCCACTTTTGGGCAGCTAATGCACTTCCCATCCTTTCTAGGATGCTTATACGTTATCCTACACTCTGTGCCCTAACCGGACGGGCATACTTGGTGGTTTTCATAACAGAGCACTTCATTTCCTCCTTGACTTTGCCCCTGTGCCTGGGTGCTCTCTCTCCTCATCTCTGCTTCTCAGAACCCCTAGCTTCCTTCAAGGTTCAGCTCAAGTAGCCCCTCCTTCAGGAGACCCTTTTTTATTCCCAAAGTCACTAATTCCATCCCTCCCCTCCCCCACATTGTGTATACCATATCCTGTAGAGAATATATGTATTTGTTACTCTAGGATTATAGATTTAGAGCTGGAAAGGACCTTAGAAGCCATCAAGTGCAACCCTTTTACAGATAAGGAAATTGAGGCACAGAACCATTCAATGACTTACTTAAGGTCACACTGCTAAAGTGTGTCTGAAGCAGGCATCTGCTCCATGATATCACAATGCCTTTCTAGCATGTTGTAGAATATAGGTGGGGACAGCATTAACCAGGCACCACTCTCTGTCCCAAAGCCCCTCCTAGTTCTGGCACTCTGTCTGCTAAGGTCCCTCCCACCCCCAACAATCTGAGGTCTATGTTCCAACACTCTGTGCTCTAAGATCCCTCCCAGCTCTGACATTTTATGTAGTGAGTTTACGTTCTACCTTTTTTGCTTGGGGGGGGGGGTTGGCAAAGAAGGGGGCAAAGGGTTGAGCCTGGCAATGGAAAGGATACTTTGCTGGCACACATGCCCTGCTGTTTCCCTTGCCTCCAGCAAACAGGGCTTGCGTCACTGTGACCCAGATCAGAGCTCTGCCATTGACCACTGGGTGGTTGAAGTACATACACCTACCTTCTGGAAGAGCTAGTCCAGAGTTGAATGCTGGCAGGTGCCTGGGGTTGTGAGTTGGGCCAGATGCTTGGGTAGGAAGGAGGGAGTCATCAGGGCTGGGGGGGGGGCAAGGAGGGGGCCGAGGGGTTCGGCTGGGGCGGGGGGGATGGGGGAGGGTCACCTCAAGGCCATTCTCTTGTGTTCTCTTGAAGCAGTACAGGGAGGGAGGCTGACAGCCAGCAGAGATTCCTTCTGAGGGGAACATTTCCCTACTAAGAGCATAAGGTTACCCTAGCCAGGTTTCTTCTGTATGCCGTATCCTGATCCTTTGATGGGGCAGAGACAAAGAAGACCCAAGAAGTCCTGGGTTCTAAGTTGTGCTTGTCCCCTTTCTTAGCTGTATTCATTTCACTGCCTCCGACTCAGTTTTCTTCTCGGTCAAATGGAGGAAATAATCTCAGCCCTGACAATTGAATAGCAGAACACCCTAGAAGGTGCTTCTGCAGTGTTTCCAGTCAGGTAGGACCTTCCAGAGGTCCTATGGTAGAGCCTTTGAGAGGCTGGGTCACCCCAGTGACCTGATGCATTCATCTGGGAAAACCTCAGTGAGGGGCCCTGGAATCAACCACATCAGAAGGATAGGGTGTTATTGACAGACTGAATGAAACATGGGATGGAGGTGGCGAGAGGCTTAATAGAACAATCTACTAGCATTGATTAAGCTCTTACTGTGTGCCAGGTGCTGGGGATTTGAAACCATCTCTAAATCCTATCATGCTGTAGCTATTCTGAGAGGTTTGACTAGTCTACACTAGTTAGTGTAGACCCCCTGAGCTGAATTTGATCTTGATTCCAGAGCTGTAGTAGACAGGGCAGTTTAAGGCATCCCAGGAGAATACATGGAGTCAGTTAGGGTGCTCAGTGAATAGAGCCCCGAGCTTGGAGTCAGGAAGATCTGAGTTCAAATCTAACCTCAGATATTCATTAGCTGTGTGACCCTGGGTAAGTCACTTAACCTCTGGTTGTCTTAATTTTCACTGCAGAAGGAAATGACAAATTATTCCAGTATCTTTTCCAAAAAAATCCAGTGGCCAGTACTGGCATGCTATGGTCCATGAAGAATCAGACAGTGTGGAACAACAAGGAGGGTATTAGCTGTGGGTGAGTAATTTTCCTTCTCTGAACTTTGGAGGTCTTCATCCGAAATATGGGGATGATCTTACTCACAGGTCTGTTGGGAGGAAAGTGCTTTGTAACCTTAAAATGCTATTGGAAGGGGGTAGGGGCCCTCTGGCACAGTAGAAAGATCACTGGGTCTTGAGTCCCAGAACCTGAGTTCAAATCCTTCCTCCGATATTTACTCCTTAGTACAATATTCATGCCAAATGGTCTTCCAGGCATTGCCAGAAGACTTCTAGAGAAAGAGCATGCCCTCCCTCCAAGGCACCCCATTCTACTCCAGACTGGTTCTAGTATTTAACAAATCTCTCTTGGGATTAAGCCCAAAATCCCACGTCCAAACCTTTGCTCACTCTTTTCCCTGCCTAGAATTCTGGGTTCTAGAACCCTTTTTAAATTTTGTGGTTATGTTCAAGAAGACTGCCTCAATGAAGCAAAATCCTAGCCTGAATATTCATGCAACTGTCCAGGCCTCAGTTTAATCTTCTGTAAAGAAAGGAGGGTGGACTGGGTAACCTTTCTGAGGTCCATTCTAGCTCCAACCTAATTCTTTCAGCCCTTTCAGAGCCTCAGTTTTCTCTTTAAAATGGGGATAATCATCTGCTACCCTCACAAGGTTATCCTGCTGATTAGACATGGGCGAGTGCTATCTTTGTTATTTCATTTAAGTTTTGCCCCATTGCACATCCTAGCCTGACCTGGGAAGTCAATGACCCTGGAGTCTGAGCTCAGGGCTCATCCCCTCCCATGTGGACCAAGCTCCCTGCCTGGTCTGTACATCCTCCATTCAGCTGCCAGATCATGCTCCTAAAGCTCGTGCCTGACCATGTCACCTTCCTACCTTGCTGGTTTTCTGACACCTCATTGCCCCCAATGTCCTCTTCCACCCAGGGACACCAGCCTCCATCTCCAGACTCTGGGCTTTTGCCCTGGCTGTGCCCCATGCCTGGAATGCTCTCTCTCCTCATCTTCACCTCCAGCTTCCCTGGCTTCCTCCAGTCTCAGCTAAAATCCCACCTTCTTCAAGAAACCTCTTCAGGTTCTCCCTTAATGCCTGTGCCTTCCCTCTGTGCTTATCTCCTATTTCTCCTCTCCAGCTTTTGTTTGTACCTAGTGATTTGCATGCTGTCTGTCTCCTTAAGAGCAGGGACTATTTTTGCCTTGGTACACACTGTGACTGGAACATAGTAGGTACTTAATAAATGCTTGTTGACTGACTGACTGAAGGCTCTGCCCGAGGCATGAAAGCCCTGGGAGGTCCCATCAAGGCTTAACTCGTGGTCCTGTGCCTGGATCTGTGTGCTCTGGGCTCCAAGGGATAGCCCCAGTAGTTTGGTTGGTCCTTGAGGGCATGCCTTTTTTCACTCGAGCTGCTCGTTCTGTGAGAAGACTGTGAGAAGGAGTGGAGAGGGGGCGGCTGGGAGCTTCCCTGGGGTGGGGCAGGGGCCTCAGAGCTAGGAGAACATCTAGGCTCTAGCCTCTGCCTGAACCTGAATCTTCTCTACAAGTGGCTAGTCAGCTTCTATTTGAGGCCTTCCCAGGATGGGGAGCTCACCCCTTCTGGAGGGGGTCCAAGCCAGCCAGAGCCAGCTCTCACTTTTAGGTTTTCCTGGCCTCCGGTTTTAATGGGTCTCTTCTTCTCTTCCCCCCATCGCTTCTGGCTCTGTGCTCTGGAGCCAATCAGAACAAAGCTCCCTCACCTGACGGTCCTTCAGATGATGGCAGACTTGATCTCATGCTTCCTGAACATTCTCCTCTCCAGCCTGGATTGCCCCAGTTCCTTCAATGGACCCTAGGCTGACTTGAACCCTAGACTTCATTAACCCGAGGTTTGCCCTCTGTACCTCACTGGAGCTGGCTGGCAGCCCGGCTGCCGCTCATGTCCCTCTTCTTTGCACCTTCCCTCCTCTCACCGTCTTCTTGCTCTCCCAGTTCCTCTCCTCCTCCTCCTCTTCCTCCTTTCCTCTTCCTTCTTTTCTCTCTCCTCCCCTCCCCCCTCTTCCCTCCTCTCCTATGCCTGTCACTCTTCTTTTATCTTTTCTCCTCCCCTCCTCTGTCCTCTTCTTCTAACCTCCTCCTCCTCTTCATTCCCCCTCTCCCTTCCCTTCTCTTCTTGATTTCCTCTCCTTTTTTCCCCTTT
>NW_020949602.1:1266316-1275850 GCF_900497805.2 Vombatus ursinus
CCCCTCTTCCTATCCCTCCTCCCTCCCTCTCTATTCCCTCTCTCCCTCCTCTCCTCCCCTCTTCTCCTTGCCTTTCCTCCTCTCTTCTCTTCCTCTCCTCTTTCTCTCTCTCTTTCCACCCTCCCTCCCCTTCTCCCTCTTCTTTTTCCCAGCCCTGAGCCTGGGTGGGTGCCTTCCCTCTCAGGGCTAGCCTCCCAATTAGAGCTGTTGAAAGGAGAGGGGTGGGGCTCCCCTTGGAAGCTGCGGAGCAGGGTGGGTGGGTGTCTACATGGGATCACCTCCTCCACCTAGCTTTGCTTCCAACTCCAGAGCTTCCCTGCGTGGTGTGTGGGCCCTTCAGCCCAGCCATGGCCCTGGGGGGTTCTGAGGCTGCTTCCTCTCCCTCTGTCTTTCCCTCAGTCTCCCAGTGGAGCTGCCTTCCTCTCCAGCTCCCTCCGACTGAATTGAGAAAATTAGGTAAATACTGAGGGCGGAGTTGACAAATAGATGACTTGGTAATTGAATTTGTTTCCCCCTGGCTTCCCTGGTAGAGAGAAGGAGAAATGAGTCCCCAGCAGGCAGGCTGGAGCTGCCTTGCAGGGATTCCATCTCAAGGGCTGGAGAACTGTAGCCCCCACCCCCACTCCCACCCCACCAGGTGTGCAGAGGTGGACTGAGCCCCGAAGGGGTCTGCTATTAAATGCTGGCTGCTCCCATGATGAAGGTGGCACACTGCCCGCGTGCCTTCCCTCCTTCCCCACTTGATGCAGTTCCAGTCTCTTCTTTCTCTTCTGGCTGCCCCCAACTCACCCCGTTCCCAGCCTGAGCTCATCCAGGGTTTTGCTCTGCCTTGGCTGTTAGCTAACCTCTAGGAAGGAGTGAGTTGATTCCCGAGTCCACCGTTGCCCTTCCAAGCAAAGGGAGGTGCCTCGGAAAGAACCCTGAATTTGGAGTCACAGGCCCTGGGTTTGAGTCTGGACATCGTCTCTGTGACCTTGGCCAAGTGACTGAGTCACTTGGATGACCTTGGAGGTTCCTACTAGCTCCTGCTCTATGTTCTAGACCTCAGTTTTCTCATCTGTGAAATGAGGAGTTTAATCCTCCTCTTGCCATAAAATCCTGTGATCTCCCCTCTTTCCAACATCCTCAGTCCCATTCTCAGAGAATGGTCGGCTAATCTCCACGAAGTAGGGAGGCAGTCTTTTCCATAAGCTGAGACCTCTCCCAGGGGAATTTGAATTTTCATGGGACCATAGAAGACTGAGAGAAGGATCATGGGATTCAGAGCAGAAGGGGCCTCTGGGAGTCTTCACCTTGGTTGTGTCCTGCACCCCCTGGGTCCAGGACCCCTTTTCAGAACGATGTTTCAAAACACATAAAATAAAATACACCGGATTACAAAAGAAGTAAATTATACTGAAACGAAAATATTTTTTAAAAGCCTCAGGTTAAGATCATCTACTGGACATTTAAGGATGAGGAAAAGAAAACGCAGTGAGGGGATGGGCCTTTCCCAGGTCACATAGGTTGTAAGTGGCAGAGCAGATTCAGACCCACATCCTCTCATTTAAGATCCAAGACACTTTCCATAATACCAGGACACTTTCAAGACCAAAGAGAATTCATGTTTAGCCATAAAATTTCAGCTACTTAGTGGTATGTGTACGTGGAGTGGGGGGCTCCTTACTCACAACCTGTGTGACCTTGGACAAGTTAGTCATTCTTTTTGTGCCTCACTTTCCCCCTCTGTATAATGAAGGGGTTAGATTGAATAATCTTTAAGATCTCTTCAATGATAGACTTCTAGGCAGTCTGCTCCTTAGAGGAGGCCTTCTAGCTCTTAGGGGAGAGGGGAATTGTGAATCTCACCATGAAGGGAGGGAGAGCCTTATTTATTTGGATAAATAAATAGATACCTGACAAATAAGTAAATAAATACTTGAGTCAGGGTGCAAATATTCTGGATGTTCCCTGGGACCTACCTCCCATGGTGGAGATGGCAACCTCATCCAGACTCTTAATCAATCAATCAATGAGCATTTCTTAAAATGCCTACTATGTGTCAGGCACTGTGCTAAGTGTTTTACAAATATTATCTTGTTTCATCCTCACAGGTACTGTAATTATCCTTGTTTACATCAAAGAAACTGAGGCAAACAAAGGTGAAGTAACTTGCCCTGGGTCACACTGCTAGTGTTTGAACTCAGGGCTTCCTGACTCCAGGCCTAGCACTTTATTTACTGTATCACCTAATGTGAACAAAGATGGTGAAAGCATCAGATTGGATCAACTTTACATAGAAATTGGTGCTGGAGGAGATATAATGTTGAGGTAACTGAGGATTCAATATACAAGATATTTGAAGGAGGGAAAGAAATGAAAGGTATGGAAACAATCTTGGATCTTTTTAATAACAAAACGAAACAAAGGTGAAAGAAAACATCTACAACCATCACCTGGAATGCCAACTCTGCCGACTTTTCAGAATCTTCGTGCAAGGTACCTATACATGAATTTAGAATACACTCAAAGAGGCCATTAGTAGTATACAACTGGGCCGTCATGATCACTATTCAGCAATGGACCACAGCTTAGCTATTTCTCAATTGACTGCAAATAAACGTAGAGAAAATAAAATACACTGTACCTACTGTTTGTAGATTATGAGAAAGCATTTGATTGGTTGAGCAGAGTGCCCCTTTAAGGACCCCTTCCAAGAAGGTACATCCCATCCATGCATCAAAGTCAATCAGAATTCCTTGGGAAAGATAATGACAGAAATAACTCTCATCAATGAGCTTCTGATCATAAATTCAGATGAGGCAGAAAACTGGCGGATGTGTGCTGGCCAAAGGCACGTGACACTGTGATAAAGGAGATCCACCACAGTCTAGATAGAAAAGGGATTCTCTGTGGATGGGATTCCTTTCTGCGGATGACACGGTGCTGATTGCATTAAGCCCTAGAAGAAATCGGTCACCTTCTAAAAGAGTTTGGCCTGACCATCCACACAGGAAAGACCAAATGGATGAAGAATGTCTATTACTCAGATTATGCAACTCATGTGAATGGGCAGCCCATAGAGTTCATCCTTCAGCATGTAGATCTGACATATACATACTGTATATACATATTATACTGTACTGACATGTTACAAGAGGCCTAGAATTGAACGGGAGGAGGAGAATGGACTGGATTTCCTTAAGGAAATTGCAAACTGTTTTGAAGATCTCAGACTTCCCATGGAAACAAAGGTCTATCTTTAATGTCCAGCATTCTACCAGGGTGAATAGATGGAAGAGAGACATGGAGTACAACAGTCCCTGAAAAATTGAGAAGGCAATATGACACAAAAGGTAATGGAGGGTATGAGCTGGTTATAACATGTAGTTAATGAGAATCTTCAAAGAAGTAAAAATGTCATTAGGGAAATGTATGATAAGAACAGAAGATGGGTTGGTTGTGTGGCAAGAATGAGCTATGACAGATGGACAACCTGAGTACTCCATTGATGTAGAAATGTTAGGAGATAAAAGAGGCAGGCCTCTTGCACATTGGGAAGACTCCATTGGAGGCTCTAAATGAGGACATAGAAAAGGGTCACACAGGATGAGAGGACCCGGATGGTTGGTGATCTAGAATGTGGGAGGGGATGCCCACGTCGATGCCACCACCACCATCATCTAGACCTGGGCTTCATCGCTATAGGGAATGTCTGGTGTGGAGATTTCCTCTACCAATACAGCTCTGCCATTCATAGAGAGTTACTTGGAGCACTGCGAGAGAGGCTGAGTGACTTGCTCAGGGTCACATAGCTGGAGTGTGTCAGACCTTAGACACAGTTCGTGGACCCAGATCTTCCGGACTCTGACCATTATTTCATGCTACCTCTTATCATAATCATAATCATTTTCATACCATCACAATCATCTTATTGGTGGGAACAATCATCATTATTATGACTATTGGTTTGAGGCGAGTTGTCCAAGAGTGAATTGGGTGCTTTGGTTCCGCCTCACTCTGGTGAGGTCTGGACTATTTGCTGATGACGCTGTTGAAGGGATTCTTGGCCACGGATGGATTGGGCTACATAGCTATGGAGTCCCGTCCAACTCGGAGGTTCTATGATGCTGTGCACTGATGAAACATGGGCATCAGATAGTTGATGCTTAATAAATGAAGTCACTGGGCGGTAGATTTGGGCTCAGTAGAAGGAATAACTTTTTAATAATTTAATAATTTTAATAATTAATTTTAATTTTTTAATAATTTTTTTTAAAATAATTAGAGTTGTCCTACAATGGGTTAGACTTCCTTGGAAGATAGTGACTTCCCTGTTCCTGGAGGTATTCAAGGTGACACGGCTTGATGGTCATTTGTTGGAGGTCATTTGTCGGGGAGTCTTGCTTCCACTAGTGGGTTTCACTAGATGAACTATGGACCTTGAACAAATTACTTAAACACCATGACCTGTTTTCATTCTGTTACAATGAAGGATCGTAGGATAGGATCAGAGGCATTGATTAGCATTGGAAATGACTTTGGAGATCGAATTTCAACCTCTTCTTTTCTAGATGAGGACTAGAGTGCTGAGGGAACTTGCTCAAAGTAACATAGGTGGTAAGTAGCTAAACCAGGATTTGCACCCAGGTCTTCTGACTCCAAATCTAATTCTTTTTCCATTATAAGAGTTTGGTGTCTATGTGCTCTATGTTCTGTGGTCCTGAGGGACCTGTGAGCTCCCTGACGGCTCGGAGATTCTGGGATGCTATAGATGAATTGAGTTACAATGGAGATGTGCAGACCTGTGTTAGGACACAAGGAGAGCCCAACCTAGTGTCCATTCAAGCATAGAGATGCACCATGGACTTGGTTGGATGGTCAGAGACTTTTGAGAGAGGCAGTGTGGCATGGTGGGTGATCCAGGCTCAAGTTCTGGCACTTACTGGCTGTGTGGCCCTGGGCAAATCACTTTCCCAGTCTAAGTCTGTTTCCTCATCTGTAAAATGGGGACAGTGATAGCACACACCACCGCATTCCCCACCTCCCACAGAGTAGTGGTGAAGAGCCATGGAGACATATGCAATGTACCTTTTTTTTTCTTCTCACCTTCAAGGTTGATGACATCATTGCCTGGAGAGTCCAGCCCACTGTTACTGTGGCCATGACCACTTATGACGGTGAGGGCCCGGCTCCCTCTCTAGGCCCCTGTCAGCTCAGGGCTTCCTCCGTCAGCCCCAGCAGGCCAGGTGCCGCTGGGGCTGGGGCCTCCATCCGCACTGATGCTCAGTTAATGCTGCCGACTCCCCAGCCAGGTGATTTATTAGGCTAATGTTCTCACCCATTTTTTACTCTTTCCTAATGACTCTTTTCCACCAGGGGATGTCTGGGAAATGCTTCTTACTCTCGCTCATTGGGGAGGGCCAGGAGGCATGCTGGGAGGTTCCCCAAGCTGGGAGAGGTGGCCTCTCTCTTTCCTTCCCTTCCCTTCCCCCTTTCTCTTCTCTGTCTGTCTCTGTCTGTCTGTCTGTCTGTCTCTTTCTCTTTCTCTCTCTCTCTCCCTCCCCCTTCCCCCCTCCCTCCCTCTCAGAGAGGGCCAGGACCCAGGGTGGGTGGAAACTGGTGCCTGATGGGAAGGGGCTGGAGGGAGGTCAGCCCCAGTTGAGCAGGAAATATAAAAGGAAAGCCCCAGGCAGGCCCCATATGGTCCTGTTTAACCATCAGCCCTTCTGGGTGTCGGGTGGGAGGGAAGGAAGCAAAGCAAGATGATGGAGGCAGAGTGACCTAATTGCATGCTTCCTGAGTCAGGCCTAGAAGAGAGGCTCCTGGGGAGGAAGAAACAGCTTTCGGGTTGGGGGGGTGGGGGTAGAAGGAGACTGACTCCAGCCCTGGTGGAGGGGAGCAGAGAAGATGAAACCTTTGCCTGATCCCTTCTCTGACTGTCCCCCCAACTCCCCAGTGGCCTGCAAAGAGGGGGCAGGTGGGGATTGTATCACCGGTGCCCCTCCTCCTCCCCTTCTAAACATCTGGGTGCTCTTAGACAGACAGGTTGGGGGTCCCATCCTCCCCCCCCCCAGCTCTCCCCAGAGAGAACAGGCTGCCATGCCCGTGGCTACGAGAGGGGAGAGGAAGTCCAGGGGAGCAGAAAGAACATTGAACTTGGGTCTGGACCTGACACGGGCTAGCTGTGGAACTCTGGGGAAGGCACTGGGACTCAGTTTCCCCAGCAGTAAAATGAAGGAGGTAGAGCAAAAAGGTCCTGGGACTCCTCCAGAGCCCACCTTCTGTGAATTTCAGGGCGTCGTTCTAGGGCCGAAGAGCTGGCAGCATGGGGGTGGGGGGCAGAAGGGACCCCAGCCTGGCTGGGAGCCAGGACATCTGGGCTTAGTTCTGGCTCTGGCATTGAAGGACTCTGGCTTCCCCATCTTTAAACTGAAGAGGCTGGCCTGGGGGATCCCTAGGGTCTCATCCAGCACTCAAGTTACCTGCTGGCCTTTGGCCCAGGCCTTGCCTCCCTTCCTAGCCTAGGAGCTGTTGGAGGACAGGGCCTTTGTCTAGTTAAGGTACTCAGGTTTGCAGGGGATGATGGATTCCAGCGGGAGAAGAAGCCGGTGTAGATGGATACTTGTGTTTACCTGCCTGAGGCTGGGCCCCTTCCAGGAGCTGAGAAGCTCTCACTTGTCTACCTCTCCCCTCCAAGATCACCTTCCATCTCCTCAGCCTGAACCTGTCATTAGAATGGAAGCCCCCTGAGGACAGGCACTGTTTTTGTTCTTTGTATTTCCGATGCCTGTCCCAGCGCCTGGCACCTGGTAAGCTTGGGGAGGAAGGCAGCCTCGAGTCTGTGCCCCGTGAAGGGCGGGTTGTTTTAAAGTCTCCGGAGGGCTTGGCACACCCTGGTAAGGCCTGGTGCCCCAAGGGAGCAGCCACCCCACGCAATGGCGGCCTCACCATAGCGTTGGAAGAGTTTGTATGTTTGGAAAGTTCGTCTTTCCTAGCTGGGTAAGAATTCTAACACTGGTCTAGGGCGCTTCTCCGATACCTGTGGCTTTAAGATCGAGTCAAACAGACCCAAACCTGAGTGTGTTTTTAATCCCTCTCCAACATGGCTTCCTAAGCCTTCGGCCCCCAATCCTCTCAACACGTAGGAGGCCTTTGGGGCCTCTAATGCAGTGGGAAGGACCTTGGGGTCAGGTCACAGACAGGCCAGGGGCCTTCTGCCTTTACGACCTATGGCAATCAATCAGCTTTTATTAAACACCTACTATGTGCCAGGCACTGCTCTAAGTGCTGGGATACAAGATAGACGTGGCTCCACTCTCTGCTCTTCTGTAAAAGGAAGTGGCTCAATTAGACGGCCCCTGAGGTTCCTTCCCCTGCAGAACTAGGAACTGAGGGTGTTTAGCCTGGAAAAGAGAAGACTCCAGGGGCAACATGGTAGCTGTCTTTGAGAATCTGAAGGGGGTGTGGAGAGAAGGGAATAAGCATTTATATAGGGCCTACTACGTGCCAAGCATGGTGCTAAGGCTTTTTTGATCCTCATACCAACCTGGGGGTGGGAGGTGCGGTAGAGGTGCTATTATCATCCCCATTTTACAGTTGAGGAAACTGAGGCAGACAGAAGTTAAATGACTTGCCCAAGGTCACACAGCTGGTACATATTTAAGGCCTGATTTGAATTCTGGCCCCACAGGGTAGGATTAGAAGCAATGTGGGGAAAGTTGTCAAGAGGTCAATTAAGGGTAATTTGGTGTTAGGAAAAACTTCTAACAATTCAAAGTCCGCATAAATGGAATGGGCTGCCCTGAGAGGTTAGGAGTTCCCTCTCACTGGAGATCTGCGTGGAAAGACTGGGTAACCCTTGGTTGGGGAGGTCTTAAAGAGGATGCCTTATCCTCTAGGTTACACTAGAGCCCCAGGGCATTTCCCACTCTGTGGTGAGGTCTGTGATTCTCTCTGTCTCTTTTTCTCTGCCTCAGTCTCTCATTATCTCTTCTCCCTTTTTCTCCCATTGTTCCTGGCCAAAGTAAGCGCTTCATAAATGCACTTTCTGTTCCCCCCACCCCTGCTCTTTTCTTTCCTTGCCCCTCTTTCTTTCCTGGTCCTTCTTCCTTCCTTCCTTTCTTTCTCTCTTTCTTCCCTCCCTTCTTTCTGTTTCTCTTTCTTTCCTCCCTTCCTTCTGTCTCTCTTTGCCTCTATCTCTGTCTATCTGTGTCTGTGTCTGTGTCTGTGTCTGTGTCTCTCTCCCCTTCTCCTTTCTTATTGAATCCATTTGAATTGTCTTAGGAAGATTCTGAAGATCATCTGGCAGGATAAAGTACTGAACACTGAGGTCTTTTCTCCAGCTGAACTGCCAAGCATTCAAACTCTGCTGCAGACAGTGAAACTCTGATGGGCTGGCCACTGTTGTCCAGATGCCAAACGTATGTTTGACTAAAAGACTATTTTATAGAGAACTCACACAGGGCAAGTGCTCACAGGGAGGTCAGAAGAAGGGATATAAGGACACTCTCAAGGTCTCTCTAAAGAACTTCGGAATCCGTTTTGAGACATGGGAGACGCTGGCACAGAACCAACCCACGTCAAAGAAGGTGCTGCGCTCTATGAGCGAAGCAGAATTGCAGTAACTCCAAAGCAACACGAGATGAGCACATTGAGAGCCCTCTCTCCCAAATGGTCATACAGACTATTTGTGCCTGACCTGTGGTAGAGCCTTCGGAGCTCGTGTGGGTCCGACCAGCCGCAGTCGGACACACCGGACCTTGACCCCGATATAGCGATGTCATTTTGGTTCTCTCTGAGCATGAAGGACAGTAACTAACCAGCCAACTTGCGAATCCAAACAATGATTTCTTTAGTCACGTAGAGTGGGGTAGAGGGAGTATCTCTGAGACTGAGCCCTGGTCTGTGCTGCAGTGGGATAGGGGATGTGAGGGAGAGCCAGGGATTAGGCAGGACTGTGGGAAGAGAATGAAAAGAGGGATCTGTAGGCCAGATGCAGAAACTTGGGCACCGAATGTGTCTGTCTCTGGGGAGCCACATGGCAGAGGGGGAGGCGGTAGGAGAAACCCTCTGAGTTTTCTGCCTTTTCCCCAGTAGCCAGTTGCGTGAAGGCTTTCCAGTTGTGCAAGGCAGGAAGCCTCAGCCAAGGAATTTCGCCCTCCCTTGATCTCTGAAGAGCCCCACATCACCAGACGGGTTGGGGTCCTGGCACCTCTCCCTGGGATCGCCAGCCACAGAACTGGAGACCGGGAAGAGACACGGAGAAGCCACAGGATCCTAGGTCTAAACTGAAATGGGCCTCAAAGGCTGTTGTGTGTCCCCTCTCATTTTAGAATTAAGGAAACCGAGGCCCAAAGAAGGTGACATGGCCAGGAGGTGGGATTTGGACCCAGGGCTTTCTGACATCAAGTCCAGCCTTCTACCTACTATCCTATCCTGTCCTGTCCTGTCCTGTCCTGTCCTATCCTATCCTGTCCTGTCCTGTCCTGTCCTATCCTGTCTTGTCCTGTCCTGTCCTGTCCTGTCCTGTCCTGTCCTGTCCTGTCCTGTCCT
>NW_020949602.1:1275860-1276376 GCF_900497805.2 Vombatus ursinus
CTGTCCTGTCCTGTCCTGTCCTGTCCTGTCCTGTCCTGTCCTGTCCTATCCTATCCTATCCTATCCTATCCTATCATGTACCGTACTATACCACACCATACCATACTATACTCCCTTGGCTCCCTTCAGGCACCTCTCCCCCGGCCTCCAGGAGGACCCTCCCTAGGAAACTGAGACTTTTTCTTCATGAAAAGTTTGTTTTTCTCCTTAGAATGTGAGATTGTTGTAATGGAAATGTTGTATGATGGAAAGAACACTAGCCTGGGAGACAGGACATTTGGGTTCTATTGATTTAATGGGCATGGAGTCAAGAGAAACAAAAAATAAAAATACAATTGTAGCCTATGTATACCCTGGTAATTTTTATCCTAGCTCCTATTTTGATTGGCAAGTTGTGTTCTCAGAGGGTAGTTAGCTACATCTCCCCCTCATAGGTCCAGGAGTATCCCTAAGGGATGTGGGGTAACTTTTTCTTTCTTTCTTTCTTTCTTTCTTTCTTTCTTTCTTTCTTTCTTT
>NW_020949602.1:1276386-1335350 GCF_900497805.2 Vombatus ursinus
TTTCTTTCTTTCTTTCTTTCTTTCTTTCTTTCTTTCTTTCTTTCTTTTTCTTTCTCTCTTTCTCTCTCTCTCTCTCTCTCAGGGTTAAGTGACTTGCCCAGGGTCACATAGCTAGTAAGTGCCTGAGGCTTGATTTGAGCTCAGGTCCTCCTGACTTCAGGGCTGGTGCTCTATCTATTGCTGCCTAACTGCCCTGGGGTATCTTTCTAATGCCGTTGCCTCAAGCCTCCCTTCCAGTGTGTTCTTTTTACTATCAATCATGAGTTGTAGTTAGTATTTCACTCCATCACTGATTGACCAAGTGATTAGGGTCCCACTATCCATTCACTTTTTCAAAGGGATGTTTACCAAGAAGATACACACACACACACACACACACACACACACACACACACACACACACAGAAATGGATATGGACGTAGATTTATTATATATATAATTCTGGTCCCCCATTCCCGGACCTCCCACCGTTCCCTATTTCAATGTCTCAAAGCTCACAGAGCTGTAGCCGTCTCCATTACGCTTTGACCAACAAGTGGGAAAAACAGAGGCACACCCAGCAGTCTGAGTATTTATTATGGTCACAGGTGGGTCAGGAGGATGGGGAGAGTCAGCGGCTGGAGCTGTTGAGACCTTTATCCCCACCTGGAGGCTCACAGCAGGTATATATACACACACGCATACATACATGCATATGGATGTATACATACACACACACGTATATATATTTTAACCCTCATTTGATCCCCACTATTGTGCTATATCTATCTGCCCCTTCTTAGTTGTTGTTGAGTCATTTCAGTTCATGTTTGACTCTTGGTGACCCCATTTGGGATTTTCTTGGCAAAGACAATGGAGTGGTTTGCCATTTCCCTCTCCAGCCCATTTTACAGATGAGGAACTGAGGCCAAAAGGGCAAAGTGACTTGCCCAAAGTCACACAGCTAATAAGTATCTGAGGCCAGATTTGAATTTGGGAAGATGAGTCATCTTGACTCCAGGCTGGCACTCTAACCACTTCACCACCTAGCTGGCCCCTTTAAGAAGCAGGCTCACCTTGCCACGTGAGGATTTCATGACCCACGTGCGCATAAGGACTGGGCTTTCATTGGCCAGATCCCTTGTCATGTTCTCCTTCCTGTTTATTTTTTTATTTGATTTTTAATTTTTTCTCCTTCACATTTAAAACATTTTCTGGCAGATCAGTTGGGGTGCATTTGGGACCCATTGTCTATATCCTAATCTAGAACACATTTCAGTGGTCCTGGGGAGGTTTCAGCATTATCCTTTCTCTTACTTCTCCAGTGCCTACTGGATAGAATCTCAAACAATTAACATGGCACAAATACACAAAGAAAATCCTTTCTATTGTTTTCCTATAGGAAACCTGGCCCCTAGAGAGCTTCCCAGACCACCCAGAGCTTTCCAGGAAGACATTTATGACCTAGGGTCAAGTAGGGTCATCTCCTCGGGCTCTAGGTCCTCGGGGTGGGGCTGAGGGTAGGGCATTTTGCTCTCTTCCTGGTCTGTTAAGCACCCTCTGTCTCTCTTCCCCTCCATCTCTGGGTCCTATCACCCATCCCCTGAGTTGGTTCCACTTTTGAAGACCTCTGTTTAGAAGTTTGTCCTGACACCTAGGCAAAATTTGCTCAGTACAGCTCTCCATTCTCACCCCCACCCCCTTTGCTCCTGGTTCTGCCCTCTAGGGCCAACAGAACTAGGTTGACCCTTCTTCCACAAGACAGTCCTTGAGACGCTTAAAGAAAAAATACAACCCCACCCCCAAAACTCTTTTCCAGACTAAATGTCCTCCATTCATAGACTTACATTTGGAAAGGTTCTTAGACATCATTTAGTCTGACTCCCTCCTTTTATAGAGGAGGGCCAGAGAGGAGAAGCTGTTGTCTTTGTTTCTCTTTTGTCTTTGAATCCCCAGCATTTAGCATGGTACCTGGTACACAGTAGGTACTCAATAAATGCTTCCTGATTGTTTGTGCAATATGGTATGTCATAATTATTTGTGTTTGGGTCTCAACATAATTTACATGTTCTCTCTGAGACTTCTCTTTTCCAGGATAACCATCTCTAGGCCACAGAGATCTTTGAGGCCCATCCCCTCATGTTACAGGTGGGGAAACCAAGGAACAGGGGGATTAAGTGACTTGCTTTTGTCTTTGTATTCCCATCACCTAGTACGGGGCCTAGAACACAGTAAGTGCTTAATAAGTGTGTTTGATTGGTTGACTCACCATGCGATATTCTAATTATTTCTCTTTGTGCTTCATTTCCTTTCTAGACCCAGAGTCTTTCAGGGACTGTGTTTTCCTTAAATTTGGCATCTCCCTCACTGCCTCTGCACAAAGCAAGGCTCTTGTTCCATGTTTCTTGTAGCCATTTCCCAAACCTTCTTTGGATCCCAGTTTCTTCATCTTTAAATTAAAGGGTTTGAATGAAATATTCTTTCTCTGCTCTCAATTCCAAAACCCTTTGGGTAGAGTAGGAAGAGCACTGGCATCAGAACCTTTCATTTAAAGCTGGAAGGGATACTCTTGGTCATTTACTCCAAACTCCCTATTTTTACCCTGTGAAACCACTTTACCACCCTCACTCACATTAGTTGGCCAGGCCCTCAGAGGGTGACTGACCATTTATTCTCAGGATTCTGTTAGGTAACCATGAGGGGCTAGGTTTCTAGTATTGGCACTCATGAGCCCCCACCAGTGTGTTCTCCATTAACACCAGTCAGCCAGACTTCAATAAACTCTTGAAAAAGGATATTTTACTAAGGTGATATAATAAGAACAGAACTTACAAAAACAGTCTCCCCAGATGCTCTCTCCTTGTATAGAAGAGGGCTTGGGGAAAGTAGGCTTAAGCTTACTATGCCAGTGGGTCAACACATGTTAAGAACATGTGAGATCAAACAGCAAACTCACAATTCCTGGTGCTTTATGGATTGGAAGTCCTTTCTTGAGAACACGTCTGTCACTTTTCTCTGGTTGCACCCTCGAAGCAACTTCCTTCCTTTGTTGTCTTTTCTCATGGGTTTGTCTGTGTCTATGTTCACATTTGTCTTCTGTGTGTCTTTCTCCTCTTCCAGGTATTGCCTCTTCTTTCTCAGTTGTTTGCCTTAAGTATGTCTCTCAGCTTGAGAGCTGAATGTCTTCTCTCCTTCTTGCCCTTTCATTCCAGTGACACAGTCATTGGAAGTGGAGGGAAGGTGAGGGAGACAGAAACTATCTCCTACCCCTTTCCTACACCTTCTCAGGGGCCTGAACCTGGAGCCCTTTACCACTGGGCTGAGTAACTACTGAAATTTCTCTCAATATTTAAAGCCTTCAAGGGTATGATCTGTTTATTAGCCAATCACCCTGTTCCCTTCTTGCCCCAATTAAAGAGGGTCTGATAAAGGGTTCACAGGGTCTAGGCAATCTTGTTTACACATTTTTAAAATCTGGTTCTGTATGTTAATTGATTGAAGTAAAGGTTTGAAATCCCCTTCCTTATGTTCTTTCCCCAGATAAGCATTTGCTCATCCTCAGAAAATCAACTGTAGTGTGTTTGGTAAAGTCTGTAGTCCTAAATCCTAAGCAACTCTCTAATGACTTTAAGCATGATTCTTTTCCAGGACCTTCTACTAAGGTCTCATAAAAATTCATGTGGCACAGTTCACAAACAATTGGGAAATTAACCTTCTTCCGTATTTTCAAAATATAGGGTCACACAACTTAACAATCAGATATAATTTTACAAAATTCTCATAGGTTACTACCTGCCTTGGCACTTCCAAAAGCTTTCCCCATTAAAAAAAAAAAAGAAGAAAGAAAAAGCAAAAGATAATCTATCCTCCTCCTTCAGAGCAAAGGGCTGGTCCCTACAAAGCTCTCAGAACAGTTAGAGCTCTTTCTTTAGAGATTAAGGAGCTGGGGTCAACTGGGAAGTCACTCCCTAACTCTTCAGGTAAGAAACTAAACCAATGTGGATTGATGTTTATGTAGCAACCCTAATCCACTGGCATCAGGTGGGGCCCTCCCCTGTATGGGCTCCATTGAGCCCATTAGGTCTAGAGGGAATGGGAGCACTTTCTTTTTCTCTTATACTAAGGTAATCTGCCCTTCTCTGGACCCACATTCACAGACTGAGTTCAATCACGGAAAATTCCTTTGTGTCCTAGAAACACAGGGCATTGAAAATTTTTCCAGGACTCCAACTAGAGGTCCAAACTCATCCCTCACTAGGACAAATAAACGAGCATAAAAAAACAAACATACAAAGAAAAGTCTCAAAGAAGTGTGTGGGCCATGGTGTGTTGGAACTGGCTTATTAGAGAGCCGATAGTTAAAATTTCAGTGTGAGCATTTACATTTCGGAAATTGGCAAACTACATATTGGGGCTTGCTTTATATTTTGTTGATTGTCTAGATCAGAGAAGGCAAACAATGACTGAAGGCTAAATCCAATTGCTGTCTCTTTTTGTACAACCCTGGGGCTAAGAATAGTTTTTACTTCTTATTCTTGATATTTTTGATACTCTAGACCTCACTTTTCTTTTCCTTTTTTTGTTCTTTAATTTAATATTTTTTATTTTTTCTCAATTACATGCAAAAACAATTTTAACATTTTTTTTCAAGTTTTCAGTTCCAAATTCTCTCCCTCCCTCCATTCCCCCACAATGAGAAAGTAAATAATTTGACATAGGTTATACATGTGTAGTCATGTAAAACACATTTCCATGTGAGTCATACCGTGAAGGAAAACACAGACAAAAAAAAAACCCCCAAGAAAAATGAAAAAAAATAAAGAAAAAGTATTTCTGATCTGCATTTAGGCTCCATCAGTTCCTTCTCTGGAGATGGGCAGCACCTTTCATCATAAGTCCTTCAGAGTTGTCTTGGGTCATTGTATTGCTGAGACTAGCTAAGTTATTCTTAGCAGATTGTCATACAATGTTGCTGTTACTGTGTACAATGTTCTCCTGGTTCTGTTTACTTCACTATGCATCAGTTCATGTAAATCTTTCCAAATTTTTTGAGAGTATACTGCTCATCATTTCCATACAACAACTTGTTCAGCCATTCCCCAGTTGATGGGCATCCCCTCAATTTCCAATTCTTTGCCACCACAAAAAGAGCTGCTATAAATATTTTTGTGCATATAGATCCTTTTCCTTTTTTTTTTTTTCATCTCTTTGGGATAAAGACCTAGCAGTGGTGTTGCTTGGGGTCAAAGGAGGGCCTACTTTTCCTGAGGGTTGTACAAGGGCTGGCTTTGGCCCATGAGCCATAGTTTGCCAACCCCTGGTTGGTGGCAGAGAAAATGTTAATAATATGATTAAACTTCAGAGTGTGTCCTGTGTACATTTTTTTAAGAGAGTCAGTTGTTAAACATTTACTAGCCGACCTAAAAGAGATGCATCACTTGGGGCTGATTACTCTGGGTTTGTAAGTCAGTAGGCGTGCCTGACCCTGCTGCCTATAAGGGTCTTATGCACCCATATTACAATAAGGGGAGCAGTCCAGGTCTGCTTCAAAGCAAAAAAAGGGGGGGGAAAGGACATTTATGAGCTATGTGCAACTAAATGAAATGGTTGGGTGATCTCGAACAAATGGTTGCCATAATACAATAAATGTGAACATTTAAGGATTCAAACAAACAAAAGTTATCTTAAAGAAACTGGTCTGACTTGTAAGAAAACACATGGGAAAGCAGACTGTGCAAGTATAGTCTAAAACAGAAGAGAAAAGAAAGTTCATTTCCCCCTAATGGAGCCTTCCCTAAAACTAGGCTATCCAAGAACGATCATCCTCGATGGAGATTCTTTCCAATGGTTGCGAGGTTGAAGCCCCCACCCCAAATCATCTCAGAAGGTGTAACATCCCCTCTGGGCTCCTCCCCTAATTCTCCCAGGCGTTGGCAGATTGGATCCTCAGAGGGGCAACTCCCTTGGGGGCTCAGGTAAGGTTAGTTTGGGTGTGTAGGGTTGGGTTTGTATGTGGCGGGGGGTTGTCTGCCTTGGATGGGACTCTTCTATAACAAAGAATAAAAAAAAGAAGAGAAAAAAAAACCTGTTCAGCAAAACTCATCAATGTATTGAAAAAGTGTGATATTATACGTCGTGTTGCTCACCCATGGTCCTCTGCTTCTGCAAAGAAATGGGAGATAGGCCAGGAAAATGCTTTGTAAAGCTCAGAGCACAAAAAAAAATGGTTTAATGGGGAGCACTCTTTAAAGGAAAGTAAGGAAGATAGTGCCCGGGATAGCAGACATGTGCCAACTGCAGGCATGAGGGAGTCCTGAGGGTCAGTGCCTCTGCAGGGTCCATGGACAGTACTTCTCACAGTTGTTTCAGTGTCCGACTCTTTGTGACCTCATTTGGGGTTTTCTTGGCATAGATATTGGATTGGTTTGCCATTTCCTTCTCCAGCTCATTTTATAGATGAGGAAACTGAGGTAAACAGGATTAAGTGACTTTCCCAGGGTCACTCAGCTAGTAAGTGTCTGAGGCTGGATTTGAACACATGAAGATGAGTCTTCCTGACTTTAGGGCTGGTGCTCTATCCACTGCACCAGCTACCTGCTCTCTCTTCACCATATGATTCTGGCAGTGGCCAATGCGCTAGTCCAATATAGAAACCACCAGCTAGCTAATAGATAATCCAGGACTCCTTAGAATCTTGGCATGATGGGTCAGTTCACTTTGATTTTTTCTTGTTCAAAGCCCAGCAGATTACACATGCGTGTATCTTTCTGTTCTTCTTTGGCACATCATTGTGCGCGATGCCTATGGGCTCTTGGACCCTGTGAGGATGCCATTAACTCACAGCTTCTGGAGATAGCATCTGAGGTCCACAGAACTCTCTTAGGTCTTTCATGGAGTGGTCAGGCATCAATGAGCTGGGCTCACTGTGTGCTCCTAGGGCACATTCCACATACCATTTATACAGTGAGAATACAATTGTCCTCTAGCTAAACTTCCCGCCTCAACTGTCCTCTGGACCTGGGGAATCCCCCAAGTCAAATTTCTCCAGATTTACTTTAGAGGCTGAAAAGCCCGTGCTCTCAGGATGTCAGCCAATGCCACCATCCACAGGGGACATTTACTGGTGTTCCATTTGAATGAGGAAACTGAGTCATACAGGTAGTAAGTGGAAAAGCTGGTATTCAAATTTAGGTCTTGTGACTAGAAGTTCCATACTTTTTTTTTGCTGCACCTGCCTGTGATACTTACCAGCCAAGGGATGGTGAGAAAGTAATTTTTCTCTAAGCCTTAGTTTTACCTATCTGTAAAAATGAGGATAATCACACTTATATTCTCTGCTGCCCTAATTGTTAAGAACCCACCCTGTCTAGATCCCAGACAGAAATATTCTTTGCTGGTCCCCCTCCCCTTTACCTTTTTTTTACTTTGGGAACTGTAATCAAATCAATACTAGCATTGCTTCTGAAAAGGGGTATATCAATAGATTGCTCTATGGCTGTGATTCCTCAGAGCAAAACACCCCTGCTTGCCTTGCCCTTGTGCTGACTCATATTAGAATGTAAGATCCTTCAGGGCAGGAGGTATCTTTTCTGTTTGTACCCCTACTGCAGTCCCAGGTCTATAGTAAGCACTTAATAAATGCCTTTTCAAATATTCATTCATTCATTCATCCATCCATCCATCCATCCATCCATCCATCCATCCATCCATTCATCCATCCATCCATTCATTCATTCATCCATCCATCCATCCATCCATCCATCTATTCATTCATTCATTCATCCATCCATCCATTCATTCATCCATCCATTCATTCTGCCTTACAGTATTGTGGTGAGAACAATGATCTTGTTTTTTCTTTTTTTCTGAAACAAATTGTTATTGTTATCTTTTGTTTTTTATATTATCTACATTTCCCAATGTATCCCCTTTCTTCCTCGAGGAGAACCAGCCCCTATAAAAAAGTTAAAAAAAAAAAAGCAGGAAAAAAACATGTTCAGCAAATCTCATCAACATATTGAAAAAGTCCAGCACTATAAATATGTAGTGTTGCTCACCCATAATCCTCCACCTCTGTAGAGAAATGGGAGCTGGGCCAGGAAAATGCTTTGTGAACCTCAGAGCACAAAAGAAATGGGAATTGTAATTAAGACTTCAGCAAACACTTATCACCGAGTCAGGCTCTTGTTTAAGGCCCTTTGCTGGGCCCTGCAGGGAGATGCGAAGTCCAGGAAGATGAGGTCTTGGCCTCATCAGTCTTGTAGGGTATATAGTACTCCCCCATGGAGGCTGCTTGGTGCTTTCTGTCCAGGGTACTCTGAGTCCCCCAGTGGGGGCATGAGGTGAGAGCTTCAGTATGTGGGTAGCAGTCATGTAGCCAAGAGGCCTTGGAGACTGCTGATGGCCAAGAGTCTGTACAGGAACATAATTAACAGCCTTAATCACCCCTGCCATGACATCATTAGGCTGCAATGGCCCCCGGGCCCCCATGCCTGCTGATAGATCAGGGTAGTGGATTGGTGAAGATGGCACTTTTGGGAAATCGTGGCCATTTGTCAGCCTTCAGAGGATAGCATCCCATGGCTCCAGGCCCAGTCCTGGGTCTTGGCTCCCCCAGTTTGAGGGAGGGATGACAGATTCAGAGGTGTTGGCTGCAGTCCGAAGGCTCAGGTTCCGATGGAGAGGGTGCGTAGGTGGCTACACACTGTCCTCCGGACACCCCTTTTTGGGCCACCATATTGCCTTGGCTGGGTGGGGAAAACCAGCCCCTGGCCGTCTTGTTTGAGAAGCCGATGATCAGATAATGGACCTTTAGGCCTACACCTCTGGAGTGCTGGGAAAGGGGGTGGCCCTCTCACTTTATGGAAGGAAGAAAAGTGAAGAGGGCAGACCCTTTCTAGGTGAACTTAGCTCCAGTTTAGCACCTTCCTGAATCTGCCAGCTCTGTAGCCAATGAGGAGGCTTCTTGTTAGCGCATTGTACCAACTCCTCAATCACTCATGGCAAGAAAGCAGCTCCTCAAAGTTCCCCATTTTGGATTATAACCACCACGTGACATCTGTGCATGTTCCCTCTAACCACTGGAGAGGGCAAAGCTAAGCCCAAGCCGAGGACTGGGCCCTCACTGTCCAGGCCCCCCATGACGCAGCTATTTTTTTTTTGTTACAAGCCAGGGTTCGATATGGAGGGTAGGGGGAAAGAAGTGGTCTTTTTCCAGAAATGACTCTCATGAAAAGTCTAAAGGCATCCGTAAAATGCATTTCAAAAATAAATAAAATGCAACCCTGGGTCTTAAGTGCATTACATTTTTAAATGGTGGACAACGGAGCCCTCTCAAGGCAGGTCTTTGACCCAGAACGGTATGCTGTGCCTTATTGAAGCAGAGATATGAAGAGGAAGCCCCACTGCCAACTGAGATGGGCCTTGAAAGAGGCTCACTGGTGTTTTGTGAAGAGCCAACAAGGCTTCTCAGAAAACTACCGGGAGCCAGGAAAAACCGGGGCTGGGGGAGGGCAGATTCCACTGACCCAGGGCCAAGGCCATAAGGGGACAGCTGATGAATGGGGCCTAAGAGCGAAGACCAGGGAGAAGAGAGAAGGGAGAGAAAGCTCAGCACCACAGGCCAGGGAGGAGGTCACCACATGGAGGAGGGAGATGGCGTCTTTGCCCGACAGCTGAAGAGGACAGAACTCAGGCCCAGAAAGAAGCATCTTGTTCTTCGGGAGACCAGAAGGATGGCTAAAGAAGGCAGCTTGGCCTGGGACCAGAGGGCAGAAATAGAGCAGGAGAATGAGGGAGGGAAGTCAGTGGTATTGACTTCAATTGCATAGACATTTAAGAGGCATCTGCCGTGTGCCCAGCACCGTGCTGCTACGAAGAGCTGGGGATGCAGAGGTGAAAATGAAAGGACCTTCATCCTCCCAGGACTTCCCTTCTCCCAGGGGGATCCAGCATGCTCACAGTGAAGTAGAGGACAAGCAGTGTTGCTCAGTGATTAGAGAGCCAGCATCAGAGTCCAGAAGTCCTGGGTTTTAGTCCTGCCTCTGACGCAGGCTCCCCACATGACTCTGGGCAGTCCTTCATCTCTCAGTCCCCTGGACAACTCCCTAAGGCTGAACATCGCAGAGCAGAT
Source organism: Vombatus ursinus (assembly GCF_900497805.2). Lineage (NCBI taxonomy): Eukaryota > Metazoa > Chordata > Mammalia > Diprotodontia > Vombatidae > Vombatus > Vombatus ursinus. The sequence continues at coordinate 1,286,499 of NW_020949602.1, forward strand.
GCTGATCTGCATTACTGAGAGTGTCTAGTTATCAGGACCTCCCCGCAGCAGTGAAATTGGAGGTCCCGATAACAAAAAACGGAGAAGGGAGAGACTGTGGGCAAGTTACAACCTCTTTGGACCTCAGTTTCTTCATCTGTAAAGTGGAAATAATATCACCCAACTAACATTTATTAAGCACCAACTATGGGCCAGGAACTGTGATGTCTATGATAGAATCTAAGGTCCTCAAGAGCGGGGACTGTTTTTTATTGGTTCTTGAATTCCTAGCAAGGGCTTATTAATGCTTATTGATTGATAAGCTGACTGCCTCCTTCCTGGATGCTCAGTGAGATGATGTATGTGAATGCTTTGCAAACCTACTGTCATTAGCATTAATTTATCAGTAGTAATATTAATTGGTGGCATAAGCAACACCTTAACTGAGCTTTGAAGGAAAACCATATGGTAGGAGCCTAGGTCTGTAGGGCCAGAAGGGTCCTTACGGGCAGCTAGGTGGGGCAGCGGGTAGAGGATGGGCCTGGAATCAGGAAGACCTGAGTTCAAATCCATCCTCAGACACTTGCTCGCTGTGTGACCCTGGGCAAGTCACTTAACCCTGTCTGCCTCAGTTTCCTCATTTGTAAACTGAGCCGGAGAGGGAAATGGCAAACCACATTTGCTGAGAAAACCCCAGAGGGGGTCATGAAGAGTTGGACGCGACTGAAAAGGACTAAACAACAACAAAAAGTTTTCAGAGGACAAGAGTCCAACCCCCTCATTTTACAGAAGAAACTGAGGCTTGGGGAGGTTGTGACTTGCCCAAGATCACAAGGTAGCAATGATCAGAAATGAAATTTGAACCAGATTCTTCGACTCCAAGAGCTGCCACTATTTTATAGGTTGGTAGATCAAGAACTGGAGGCACTGAAGAGACCCTCAAGTCCATCTTCGTTTTACAGAAGAGGAAAATGAGACGTGGCAAGGGTAAGAGACTTGGCCAAGGTCACACAGCTATAAGTATCTGAGTCAGGATCTGAACCCAGGTCTTCTTGTCTCCATGTCCAGCGCCCTAGGCAGCTGCCTCTCCTTCCACTTTATCACACTGAGATAAAGATTCCCAGAAATGAAGATGGAGATGAAGAGGGAGGACACACCCGGCAGGGGCGGGCTCATGGCAATGCACATCAGTAGGAGACGGGGTGTGGAGGTTAGGGGAGGGCTCATCACGCAGCTTAGCTGGAGCATTCAACGAGCAAGAGGGAGTAACATGAAATAAGGCTAGAAAGGGAGGTGGGGCCTGAGTGTGGAGGGCTTCCTACATCAGGCTGAAGAGCCCGTATTTTATGCTGGAGGTAATAGGGAGCTAGTGAAGGCTTTTGAATGGAGGAGTAACACAATCAGCTCTGTGCTGTAGAAAGATTGTTTTGGCAGCTGTGTGTCAGATGACCTGGAGAAGGGAGAGGCGAGGCAGGACAGCTAATTAGATGATTGTTGCAATAGTCAAGGTTAGAGGGATGAGGGTCTGAACCAGGCTTGTGAGTGCAGAGAAGGGGACGTGTGAGACATGGCCTCATATCTACAGGGCTTGGTCATAGATTGACCATAAAGGGGAGGGGAGTTAAGGATGGCTCTGAGGTTATGGATTTGGGAGTGGGGGGCTGGTGAAATGGTGATGTTCTCAACAGAATAGGGAAATTTGAAGGAGGGAAGGGTTTCTGGGGAAGATAATGAGGTCACTTTAGAACATGTTGACTTTGGGATACCTATGGGACATCCACGTGTGATTTCCAACAGTAATTTGTGGTGCAGGAGAGAGATTGGAGCTGGATATATGGATCTGGGACTTAGCTGCATAGAGAAGATAATTGAATCCATGGAAACCTGATGAAATTACTAAGGGAGGGTAGGTGAGTGTATTAAGAGAAGAGGCAGTGGGCGCAGGAGAGAGCCTCGGGGCACACCCGCTCTTAAGGGATAAGAAATGGAGAATGATCCAGTCAGGGAAACTGAGCAAGAGCCATCAGACAGGTGACTGGGGAACCAGGAGAGAAGAACGTTGTGGAAGTCAAGAGAAGAGTGTCCAGAACAAGTGGGTTGGCAGCAACGTCAAGAAAGATGAGGACTGAGAAAAGGCTTTCGTATTGAGCAGTTAAAAGATGATTGGTATGAGGAAAAAGTGTTCTCCACCTCCAGAGAGAGAAGTGAGGAACTCGGAGTGCAAACTGAAGTATAATTTCTCACTTTCTTTATTTTTCTTGTCTTTTTTTACAATATGGCTAATATGGAAATATGTTTTGCATGATTTCACATGTAAAACTGATATAATGTTGCTTGCCTTCTCAGTGGGTGGTGGAGGAGTAGGAGGGAAGAAGGGAGAGAATTTGGAACTCAAAATTTCAAAAGAAAAGAATGTTTTAAATAAGTAATAAATTAAAAAAAAACAAAAAATCATTGGTAAATTTGATCGATTTTACTTGAGTGGTGGGATTGATAGGCAGACCACAAGGGGTTGAGAAATGATGGGGTGTTGAAGGGGAATAGACATGGGGGAGTTCGAGAGAATAGTGGGATCCAATGAATACTTGAACTTGTAGTCATTCCTGTAAGGGTTTGTAAACTATTGGGAAGGAGTCGATAGAGACTGAAGGTGAGAAAATAGAGTTGATCAATAGGACAAACTCTGGGAGGAGGAGGAAGGAAGAGCACAAGGAGAAGGGCCTTGGGACAAAAGAGACGAGGATGGGAAACAATGTAGGGTGTCTTTGAGAGGCACAAAAGGGGACATGAGGGCTCTCACTGTGGAAAGTCTTGTTCGTGTCATTCAAGTGGGAGTTGAGGTCATCAGAGGAGGCTGTGGTGGTGGAGGCTAGGGGAGCAGGTTTGGAACAGTTGTTGCAGAGAATGTAGAGGGAAGCAAGTGAATACAGGGAAGTGTAGGAAGACTTGTATGACCTGATGCAAAATAAAGTAAGCAGAACCAAGTATATACACAGCAACTGTAACCATGTAAATGGAAAGTCAACCCCAAAGCAATTTTACCAGTACACTACAGAATAACTATGATCCGAGTTTCCTGCCAAAGAAGAGAGATGAGATGGTGCTTCTCCAACTTAGCTGCAGAAGTGGGGGATCATGGATGTGGAACATTGTGTAAAATGTCAGATTTTCTGGATGTGTTGATTAGTTCTGCAGAACTATTTTTTGTCTTTGTTATAAAGGATGTTGCTCTCAAAGTGGAAGAGGAAAGGGTACCTTAGGAAATGTAGGTGATGTAAAAACAAAAGATATTAATAAAATTAAATCATTTTAAAAATAAATTATTTTAAAATGATAATTATTTTTAAAATACAAATTATTTTTAAAAAGCAAACCACGGAAGAATGGAGAAAGGATTGCCATGCAATAGCGAGGACCCAGATGAGATTAGAGAGCATATGTTTCTCCTAGACCCAGTGTGCACAGTTGTATGCCTTCCTGCAGCAGCATTCAGCAGCAAATGAGTAGGAGAGAAGGCAGATGGTAGGACTGACCCAGGGTTGAGCATTGGCTGAGCAAGAGTAGTGTATGGATAAGGGAACAGATATTTCAAGGGGAGAGGGCAGAGTAAGGTTGAACTAGTCAATCAATACAATGAAGAGAGGAAAGTGAGGTAAGAGCGGGAGCCATGGACTGGGAGAACAGGCAGCGATGGAGGGACTGAAAGTGGTGGCAGAGAGATGAAGCAGAGGGAGAGCCGGAAGGAAAGGTGAGAGCAGATGGCCTCCAAGGTCCCTTCCAGCTCCTTTCTGGTCCCCCAGGAGCCTTCTGGAGCTGTAATCCTAAGTGATTGTGACAGAGGGAATTTCAGAGCTCATGACTGTGCAAATGGAAAATGAAAGAAATACAAATAAACATATATTATATATATGATTTTAGGGTTTGCAAAGCACTTTGCATATAGCTCACTTGATCTGCACGATATACTTGTGGGGCTACAAGATGAGGAAATTCAGATTGAGCCAATTTAATTGTGAGCCCATGGTCACAACTCTAGAAATACTGAAGGCAGGGCTTGAACCCAGGTCTCTGCTGAACATAAGCCCACTGGTATGTCCTTAAGAATGCATGACTTTCAAAAGCCTTGGGTGATGGCGAGGTCTAGGGGTTCCCTGCCACACCAAAGGTGGAGTGAGGATAGACATTTTGAGTTTTAAGGGGTTGATAACTTATTAAGGGAGGCCGGGGCGTTTGAAGGTATGTCAATGTGTGTTTTCAAGTCCCAAGTAGGAAGACAGGGGTTGGGGTGGGGAGCCTGGTCCTGAACTCCTTGAGGTAGGAAGGAAAATGACCCAAGAGCTGACAGCTCCCTGGAACCAGGATCAGAGTTAGGTAATGTGGATGGAAGGAGTAAACCTGCCAGGAGGAAATGTTCCTCAGTGGTGACAATGAGGGTGAGGGGGTGGGGTCTGGGAATGGCCTTGGGGAACAAGGTAGACTGCCAGCTCCTCTTCCTGACCCAGTGGTTCCAGGACGTGGGAAGACAGATCCTGCTTGGGAGAGAGTAGCAGAGGAAGAGGAGCCAGTTTGGAACCAGGTTTATGCAAACTGTGGACTTCCAAGGTCTTGGAGGTGTCAGATTATAGGACCAGACAGAGTTCAACAGTTAGGTAGGACCTCAGCTGTATTCTGCACCAGGGGTAGTTCAGGCCAGTCCAATGATTCTACTTGGAATGGAATGCCATGAAACCCTGGTGGACCATAAAATGCAATAAAAATCCCTTTTCTTGTCATTAAAAAGGATACACTTTACTTAAAACAAATGCAGCCCTCCTCTACATCCATGTTCGCCAAGACGGCAACCTGATCCTTAGGCAATAGAAACCCTGCCAAAACTCCCCATAGGCAGATCTTTTTATATCACCCTTTTTACTATCCAACCAAGTCCCTAAGACTTCCTCCTTACTTCCTTAAAGGGAAATCACCCTAGCCTATGGAAAAGAAAGACCGTTCCTACCACAAAAGGCCATCTAGTGCGATCCTCTCATTTAGAGAGAAAATAGACTTGCCCAAGCATTATCAGATGAAGGATTTGAACCTAGGCCTTCTTACTCCAGAGAAAGTACCCTTTCCATTGTAGGGTGCTACCTCCTGTCAGGAGACCTGCTGCTGAAAACTGATTCCCAGGCTGCCTTAGTATTTGACAAATCACTTGTCACTTTGCCAAACCCTGATACTAATCCTGTTAGAATGTAAACTGTTAGCAAGGTTGATAAAATGTTAGCTCCTGGAAAGCAGGGACAATTTCATTTTTACCTTTCTGTTAGCAGTACCTAACACAGAGTCTGGACTCATAACAGGGATTCAACAAATGTTTGTTGATTGACTGAGTGTCACATCTATGCATGTCTCCCCAGAGCCTAGCACAGGGCTTTGGATATAGTCAACACCTAACAGATGTGAGAATTCTTTCCCAGTCGTGCTTCCCCATCTTGTATGTGTTCAATTGATTTTCTGAAACCAAATGAAAGACTTGACCTTGATCTTGACTTTTCATCTTCATTTGACCAGCCACTCTAGTTTCTTTCTTTTTTCTGTTTTTTTTTTAATTTAAAATTAATTAATTTATTTTTAGTTTTCAATAATTACTTCAATAAGTTTTTGAGTTTTAAATTTTCTCCCCCTCTCTTTCCACCTCCATCCCCAAGAAGGCGTGTAATCTGATATAGGCTCTACATATACATTCCTATTAAACAGATTTTCATATTAGTCATGTTGTAAAGAAGAATTAGAACCAATAGGAGGAACCACAAGAAAGAAGAAACAAACCACAACAGAAGAAAAAAAAAGAGCAAATAGTATGCTTTGATCTGCATTCAAACTCCATAGTTCTTCTCTGGATGTGGATAGCATTTTCCACCATGAGACTTTTGTAGATTTCTTAGATCTTTGCATTGCTAAGTCTATCAAAGTTAGTCATCACACAATGTGGCTGTTACTGCATATAATACTCTCCTGGTTCTGCTCACTTCACTCAGCATCAGTCCATACAAGTCTTTCCAGGTTTTTCTGAAGTCTACCTGCTTATCATTTCTTATAGCACAATAGTATTCCATTACATTCATATACCATAACTTGTTCAGCCATTCTCCGGTGGATGGGCAACCCCTCAATTTCCAATTCTCTGCCACCACAGAAAGAGCTGCTGTAAATATTTTTGTACATGTGGGCTGTTTTCCTATTTTTATGATCTCTTTGGAATACAGTCCTAGAAGTACTATTGCTGGTTCAAATGGCATGCACATTTTTATAGCCCTTTGGGCATAGTTCCAAATTGCTCAGTTCACAACTCTACTAACAATGAATCAGTGTTCCAATTTTCCCACATCTTCTCCAACATTTATAGTTTTCCTGTTTTGTCATGTTAGCCAATCTGATAGGTATGATGTGGTACCTCAGAGTTGTTTTGATTTGCATTTCTCTAATCAATAGTGATTTAGAGCATTTTTTCAAATGACTATAGATAGCTTTAATTTCTTCATCTGAAAACTGCCTGTTCATATTCTTTGACCATTTATCAACTGGGGAATGACTTGTATGACTTCTATTCTCCATAAATTTGACAGGTAAACTATTTCTTGCTCTCCCAGTTTGCTTATAGTATCAGCCTTTATATCTAAATCGTATACCCATTTGGACTTTATTTCCATATATGGTGTAAAATCTTGGTCACTGCCTAGTTTTTGCCATACTCTTTTCCAGTTTTCCCAGCAGTTTTTGTCAAATAGTGAGTTCTGATCCTAGAAGCTGGGATCTTTGGGTTTATCAAACAGTAGATTACTATAGTCATTGACTACTGTGTCTTGCATACCTAACCTATTCCACTGATGCACCGCTCTAATTCTTAGCCAGCACCAAGTAGTTTTGATGATTGCTGCTTTATAATAGAAATTAAGATCTGGAATGGCTGGGCTACCTTCCCTAGCATTTCTTTTCATTAGTTCCCTTGATATTCTAGACCTTTTGTTCTTGCAAATGAATCTTGTTATTATTTTTTCTAGCTCTATAAAATAATTTTTGGTATTTTGATTGGTATGGCACTAAATAAGTAAATTAACTTAGGTAGAATTGTCATCTTTATTATGTTAGTTTGGCCTACCCATGAGCAACTAATGTTTTTCCAATTGTTCTTCCAATTGTTTAGATCTGACTTTATTTGTGTGAAAAGTGTTTTGTAATTGTGTTCATATAGTTCCTGGGTTTGTTTCAGCAGGTAGACTCCTAAATATTTTATAATGTCTACAGTAACTTTAAATGGAATTTCTCTTTCTATCTCTTGCTGTTGGGCTTTGTTTGTAATATATAGAAATGTTGATGGTTTATGTGGGTTTATTTTATAACCTGCAACTTTGCTAAAGTTATTTATTATTTCAAGTAGTTTTTTACTTGATTCTCTAAGTATATCATCTGCAAAGAGTGATAGCTTTGTTTCTTCTTTGCCTATTCTAATACCTTCAATTTCTTTTTCTTCCCTTATTGCTAAAGCTGATGTTTCTTTTTTATTTTTAAATTTTTTTAAATTTTTAATTAATTAATTTTGAATTGTCATCAATCACTTCCGTAAGCTTTTGAGTTTTAAATTTTTCTCCCCTTCTCTCCCCACCTCCTTCCCTAAGATGGCATGTAATCTGACATAGGCTATACATATATGTCCCTATTAAACATATTTTCACATTAGTGATGTTGTAAGGAAGAATTAGAACCAATGGGAGGAACCACCAGAAAGAGGAAACAAATCACAACAGAAGAAAAAAAATAGCAAATAGTATGCTCACATCTGCATTCAAACTCCATAGTTCTTTCTTCAGATGTGAATATAAAGCTAATGTTTCTAGTACCATATTGAACAATAGTGGTGATAATGGACATCCTTTGGCCACTATAGTTTCCCATCCATCTTTTAAAACTGTAACTTAGTCATCTGGTGTGTGGTCTGTAGCTCTTATGAGAAAGACCCCCAGTCTCACTTTGAACACCTCTTAATTCTCTGTCCAGGTGCTTCTTTCCTGGTTATGCAAATTAGTGCGGGCTGCTTCTGGGAGCTCTCCAAATGAGAGGAGGCAGGGTGAAGTTAGACTCCTCCTGGCTATTCTGACTGCTCATGCTCTACTTTATTGATTTAAAAAACCAAACGCAACCTGTTAAAAGAATTGTAGCTTGCAATTTGGCCTGAATCTACCTTTACTGCCATTTTTGTTTTTTATTTCATAGTAATCTAAGAGTAGGATAGGACCTGAGCATAATCCCAACCTGAAGTGTTTTTTGTTTTTTCCCTCATATCCTCAAAGAATGAGCCTTCAGTCACTCGTAGTAGAGTAGAAAGGATGTCTGATTCAAAATGAAGAAACTCTTGGTTCTAATCCAGTTTTGCATCTACTTGCCCTATGTGACCTTGAACAAATCCCTCCTAAATCACTCTGGGAAATAGTTTCCCCGTCTCCAAAATGGGGATTTGCTTCAAGGGACTCTCCTAACTCCAGTTCTGTGATCATCGTTTTAGGATCGATGAAGGCATTTGTCATTGAGAAATGAGGGACAGAGGTAGCATGAGGTCTGGGTCCAGGGGAATCTCATCTCCGCTCCAAGCTGCCTTGTGATGTGGGGTAAGTCACTCTCCTTTTCTGAATCTACATTTCTTTATTCATAAAGTGGGTGGATAATGCTTGTGCTGTCTACTTTATAAGGCTCAAATGAGATAATATGTGTGAAGGACTCTCTGTGAGTTGTAAAAGTATAGAAACACCAGCTGGGATTACTAGACTCCCTAGAAATGCTTGGGGAGCAGATTGCTTCTGAAGGCCCCCTCCTGGCCCATCCCCAATCTCTCTACAAGGAAACACTTCGGGGACTTGACCCACCCAGGGTACAGCCTCCAGAGAGAAGGGGGAAAGGCAGGATCTTTTTTTTGGTGAGGCCACTGTCTAGATGTTGGCTCTCCCCCTTGGGCTTTGCTTAGGGACTAATGCTTGTGACTTCAAGCCCCATTAGCACTGAGCTCCAATGAGGGGGCTCCCAGAGGGTGGATTTCCCGGCTCTCAGATTGCCTGACTCTTCGTTCATCTGGGGGTATGGCAGCCATTGCTGGCTCACTGAGCACAGCCGGGCACGCTGCCTCCTGCACCAACACACAGCTCCCTTCCTGGTGCTCATCCATCACCATATGCCTGTGTCTTTTACAGTTCTTTGGTGCATGGTGCTCAGAGTGTGGATAATTAGCTAAATGAATTAATTGACATTCATACTTGTAATTAGTAAATGGTTACAAGCAGCTATTCTCCTTGGGATGCCTAAAATTTCTAGGGGAGGAATGTTAAAATACTGGAAGATCATTAGGAATCAATAAGGAATAGCAAGCATTTAAATAGTGCTTTTAAGGTTCAAAAAGCCCTTTACAGATGTTACCTCATTGAGTCTTCATAGCTGGTGAGGAGGAGGGATGGCAGAGCCTGATCCTGGAGCTCAGTTTCTTCACTTTCTCCTTTCTTTCCCACATCCCCTTCCCTGTCCTCCATCCTTCCTTTAGTTTCCCATTCCTTTTCTCTGCCCTACCTTCTATCTTTTATTTCCTGATTTCTTGCTCTTTTCTTACTTCTTTTCTCTCCCTCTTTACTCCCTTGATCTCCTCCTCCCTCCCTGCTTTCTTTTCTTTCTTTCTCCTTTCTTTCTTTTTCTTCCTTCCTTCCCTTCTTTTCTTTTTCTTCCTTCCTTCCTTTCTTTCTCTTTCTTTCCTTCTCTCTCTTCCCTTTTTTCCTTCTTTTCTCTTTTTCCTCCTTACCATGTTCTCCTAGAGTTTCCTACATATCTCTGATCCCAATGGCCACTTCTTAGACTGTTTTGGGTGAGCATCTACTTAAAAGCATGGATTTAGTCCCCACCAGTGGATCTCCATTCCAGACTATGCCAAATGACATGAATTTAAAAATTAAAAGACATTTAATTAAAACAGGACAGCATAGTAAATAACAAGGAACTAAGCTGAGTAGTAAACAATCTCTACATCTAAATACAAAGTGTTTGCTATGCCCCATTATCTCCAGGGGAGGGTGATGCTAAAAAAAAAATTTTTTTTTCATTTTAAAAGATTCTGAGCTTAACAAACACCAAATCAAATGAACATTTCCACATACATTGGACAAAAGGAGACGATTGTACATGGAACTACAAATAACTATTATTTATAGCTTGTTTTTCTTTTAAGGTATGTTATAAATTCAACATATAATTTTCAAAGCTCTCTTGCTTGTTTATGATTCCTTCTGTTCTTTTTTTGGGGTGGGTTGGGGGGAGGGAGAATGGGAACCCTATCCTTAGCCCTCCTCACCCTCCCATCTCTTCCCTTTCATTGAAAAGAAAAGAAAAAACAAACTCCTTATAAGAAAACTACAGAGTCATGCAGACCAAATCCCCGAATTTTCCATGCACAAAAACGTATCTCTCATTCTGTGACTTGAGTCCCTCCCCCTTCTGTCAAGAGATGGGCAGCATGCTTTATCAATGGAACTTTTGAATTGTGGTTGGTCATTGTGTTGATCAGAATTCTTATATGAGTGTTGCAAAGTTGTTTGTCTTTACTACGTTATTGCTATTATAACAATTGTTCTCCTGGTTCTACTCACTTTACTTTGCATCAGTTCATATAGATGGTTTCTCTGAAGCCATCGTCTCTTTCTTGATTTCTTACAGTGCAGTAATATTTTATCACATTCATATATTACAGTTTGTTCAGAAAATCCCCCATTGATGGGCGCCCCCTTCATCTAGAGTTCTTTGCTACCACAAAAAGAGTCCATATAAATATTTTTGTACATATGGATCCTATTCCTTTTTCTGTGATCTCTTTGCGTGTACAGGCTTACTAGCAGTGTTGCTAAGCTCACAGTTTTCTAACTTTGGATGGTTTCAAATTGCTTTCCAGAATGACTGGACTAATTCAGACTCCACTAACAATGCATTGACATGCTTGTTCTATCACAGCCCTTCCAACAAGCATTGTTGTCTTTTTGTTATTTTTGCCAATCTTATGAGTGTGAGGTAGAACCTCAGAGGTGCTATATTTCATTTATTTAATCATTTGTGATGTGGAGCATTTTTTACATGGTAGTTGATACTTTGTATCTTCTTTGTTAATTATTTAATCAATAATTCTAAAAGTATTTATTAAATACCTATTATGTGCTAGTTGTTGGGAATACAAAGATGAATCTGTTCCTGCCTTCAAGAAGCTTACATTCTATTGGGAGAGACAAGCACGTACATATATAGGCATAAACAAAATAGATGCGAGGTAATTCTTCATTAGGAGGGGGAAGGTGATCCTGGAGGGGTGGAGGTAGGGGTGGGTCAGGAAAGACCTGATGGGAAAGGTGGTTCTTAAATTCACTCTTGAAGGAAACTAGGAATGCTAATGCAAGGCTGAGGAGGAAATACATTCCAAACACAGAGGTGGATTATTATGTTTGGAATGTCCTCAAAATGCAATGAAACCAGCCTAGGCTGCCTTCTGAGTGCCTTCATTCATTTTCCATCTGGACACCATCCCCCCCAGTCCCTTGGGCTCACAACATAGGGATCATTCTCACTCTACCCCCACATCCAAGCTTTGCCAAGGCCTTTCACCTCTACATTTCTCATATATATTCCCTTCTCTCCCCTGACGCTTCCACCCCCTGGCACAGGCCCCCATTGCCTCTTACCTGGACTGTTGCAATAGCCACTGGTGGGTCTGCCTGCCTCCAGTCTTTCCCCATTCCAGTCCATCCTCCATTCAGCTGCCAAAGTGATTTTCCTTAAGCACAGGTCTGATCATGCCTCTTCCCTTCTCAGTGAATTCCAGTGGCTCCCTATTACTTCCAGGAAATAACATGCAAGTGAATTGGATTTAAGTGAGGTAGGGCTGTGCAAAGCCCCCAGCCTCACTCTCTCTTTCAGAGCCATCTGGGTGCAGTGGCAAGATATAGATCAGGATGACTGGAGATGGCCCATGATGCAGTGGGGGACCTTGGCCTTTCTCCTGACACATGGTAGAAATATATAAATGCTTATTCCCTTTCCCTTCCTCCTTCCCTCTCTATTCTGCCATCAAAAGTGTGACTTCAGGTGATTAATTTTTTGTCTGTAACAACTGTCCAAGACCATTAAGAAAGGGCTGAGATTGCTCTGTGTTGATGTGGGGAGTAATCATGGCATTAAGGCTAGTACTTATACAGAGCTTAAAGGTTTGCAAAGCCCTTTGGGACACAGGGCAAGTAAATGACTGGGGTAGGATTGGAATTCAGGTCTTCCTGACACCAGATCTGGTCTCTATTCACAGTTCTACTGGGCTACCAAAAATAATGAAATCATGGATCTTTGAACAACTTACATTCATATATTATTTCAAGGTTTGCGAAGCACTTTCCTCCACCAACTCATTTGACTGGCTCACTAAGCCTGTGAGGTTGTTGCTGTTTTGGAAACTAAGTCTCAAAGAAGAGAAATGATTTGGTTCCGGGGCATCCATTTAGCAGCTGTCTGCAGCCTGGCCTGTGTATTCCAGACTGAAAGCTCAGCCCTGGTTCCTCTCTGGTCACTGCTGTGGAGCACAGACACCTCACCCCTCTTCAGTCAGTCAGTCCTGAAATAAAGTGGGAGTGACACTTCTGGCCCCCAGAGCCATCACTGGGGTAAGCTGGAGGGTGTGGGGAAGAGCTAGGGGAGAAAGGGAGTGTGTGTGTGTGTGTGTTATGTGTGTGTGTGTGAGGGGTGAAAGAGATGGGGGAAAAGAGAGAGAGAGGAGAGGAGAGGAGGATGGAGAAGAGAAGAGGGGAGGGGAGAAAAGAGGAGGGAAGGGGAGGGGAGGAGAGGAGAGGAGATAGAGGGGGAGAGAGAAAGAGGGAGAAGGAGAGAGAAAGGAGGAAAGGGTGAGGGGATGAGAGAAAGAGAAGGAGAGAGTGGGAAGAGGAGGGGAGGTGGGAGACAGAAATGGAGGGAGACGAAGAAAGGGAGAAGGAGGAGGGGGGAAGAAGAGAGGGAGGGGAGAGAGAAAGAGGGAAGGAAGGAAGAGGGAGACAGAAATTGTTGCTGGGAAGTTAAAGCTAATCAACCAGTCAGCCAAGGAGCATTTATTAGGCACCTCCTCTGTGCTACATGTGGGGATTACAAAAACAAAAGTTAACTAGACCCTGCCTTGTGGAGCTTCCATTCCATAGGGAGAGACAACATGCCCTGTTTGCCCAGTCAGGAGGCAGTGTGGTACAGAGGACAGGACCCTGGCTCTGACAGTCCAAGACCTCAGGGGCAAATCCACCTCTGTCCCTTCCTGCATGTGTAAACCTCTTATCCTTAGCGGGGTTCCCGTTTCCTTGCCTGTAAACCTAGAGGGTTGGACTTAGTACCCCTGAGCTCCCTTCCAGCTCCAGCTATGAGCCCGTGTCCACAGCTAAGTGTGTGTAAAATAAAGACAAGGCAATTTTTGCCCACTCCTGGGTGAGGGGGACGGATGGGGCCAGGCCAGCCCTAAACCTATGATTCAAGGAGCCATTTGCCTGGTGTGGGAATTTCTTGAGATGCCAACCTAGAAATTGGAGCAGTTTTCATTCATTACTCTATGGACAGCTTTCACTGGAATCCCTTGGGATGCAGGGGTGCTGGGTGAGGGCATCCTGTTGCCTAGAGATTGGCCTGTGCCCCTACTTGACATCTAAACCTTCTGAGCCCAGTGAGGAAGGAGAGGTGGGCGATGAAGCAGGTAGGGAGTGGGGTGAGCTAGTGGGGGAAGAGGTGGTGCTATTGTCCAGGTCAACAAGGAGGCAAAAAGTGCCTACTATGTGCCAGACACTGTGTTAAGCGCTGGCAGTACAAAGAAAGGCAGAAGTAACCTCTGATTTCCGAGAGCTCACAGTCTAAGGGGTGAGACAACATGCGCTCCTCTATGTACAAACAAAATAAATACAGGATTCATTGGAGGTAACCAACACAGAGAAGGCACTAGCACTAAACAGGACCAGAAAAGACTCCTTGTAGAAGGTGGGATTTTAGCTGAGACTTGAAGGAAGCTGGGGAAGCCAGATGAGGAGGAGAGAGAGCCTTCTGGGCCACATTCATCTTCCTTGATTCTGGGATGCTGGGAGGGTGAGGGAAGTGGCTACAGCCCAGGGGTGGTTGGAGGATATTGGACTGCCCCTCAGCATTTTGGTGCTCTGGCTCAAAGCCCTGTTCCTGCTGCCCTGGTTATGTCCCTGCCACCTTCACTGGCAGCCAGGAGGCACAGTGAAGAGAGCTCTGGGACTACAGTCAAGAAGACTTGAGTTCAAATTCAGCCTCAGATATTTATTAGCTGTATGACCCTGGGCAAGTCACTTAACATCTATCTGCTTTAATTTCTTCAACTGTAAAATGAGGATAATAATAGCACCCACATCATAGTGTTGTCAGGAAGATTAAATGAGATACTGTTTGTAAAGCTCAGCACAGGGCCTGACACATAGTAGGTGCTTAATCAAAGTTTATTTCCCACTCTCATCTATACAAGGTTTTTCAGTTTACCAAGATGTCCATATTGGCCCTGAGAAGCAGAGAGGGTATTCAAAAATATTTTGAAAATGAAATGGCTACAAAAAGAGAATGTCTAGTGGTCATAGAACCACGCCCTGCTCAAGGCTATCTCCCAAATTCTGTCTCATTTCAGCCCTACTAGCCCCAGAGAGTGGATTTTAGAGGTTGGAAAACTGAAAGATATGGATGGTTTTGTCTAAGTGGAGCATAAAGGAAAATCAGTTATTTGGTTGGGTGAAAGTGGGTCGTGGGAATGAGGATGAAGGCTGTAGACGTTAGCACCAGAAGAAGCCTTAGCTTTTGCTTGGAGATCACCTGGATGTGGAGGAGCATGTCATCTCCTGGGGCAGCCCGCCCCACCCTGGTACAGCTCTCATTGTTAGGAAAGACTTTCCTACATCAGCGGTGCCCTCACTGCCCACCCCTTTGCTCTCTGTCCTGCTCCCTGGAGACCCCTCGATGGCAGTCTTGACAACTATTTAAACAGCCTCCCATTGAAGATATCCACTGACAGGGAACTCTCCACCTTTTCAGAATACCCACTCCATTCTTTGTTGTTTTTCCATTGTGTCTGACTCTTTGTCACCCCATTTGGGGGTTTTCTTGGCAAAGAGACTGGAGTGGTTTGCCATTTTTTTTCCCCAGTTCATTTTACAGATGAGAAAACTGAGGCAAACAGGGTGAAGTGACTTGTCCAAGGTCACATAGTCGGTAAATGTCTGAAGTCAAATTTGAACTCAGAAACATGAGTTTTCCTGACTCCAGGTCCAGCGCTCTGCTCACTGTGGCGCCACCTAGCTGCCCTCCATTCTTGGACAATTCCAACAGTTAAGAAGCCCTGGTTCACATTCGGCCTCTGTTACTTGCGCGATGTCTGGTCACACGTAAGTCTCAGTTTCCTCCCCTATAAAATGGGTATCATCACAACTGTGGTACCTCCTTTGTTGGGTTGCTTTGGGGCTCACATGAGATAATTGTAAAGTGTTTTTCTAACATCTGGGCACCAGAGAAGTGCCAGTTATTGTTAAAATGATGAGCCCAAATTGGCTTCCTAGAATCTTTCTCCTTGGGCTCCCTCCCAACTCTCCCCCATGGGCCCTGGCCTTACCTCCTGAGGCCCTAGTGAACAAATCTACTCCCTCCCCACCTCATACCCTTCTACGATTGCTTGCAGCTACAAAATTCAGTGACGCCAAGAAATGGATATGGAGTGGGCTTACAGGAAACTGAGGAATTCCTGGAAGCCTGGTCAGGGTAGAAATCCACTCAGACAATGAACAAATATATGTTTAAAAAATAAAATTTAATGTATTTCTTTTGTTTTTACATTATTTACATTTCCCAGTGCTTTTCAGAGAGAAAGCCATCCCCTAGAATGAAGATTTTTTAAAAAGGTGGAAAAATACAACCAGCCAACAGATTGGAAAAGTCTCATATTATATCCACAGTCACAGTGGTCCCCCATTCTCTCCCCACTTCCACAAAGCAGCAGGGGAGGGGCCTTCTCATTTTTTTCTTCTTTGAGGCCAATTTCACAACATCCAGTTTCATTGTTCTTTTCATTTTCATTGTGTATATTTCTTCCTTGTTCTGCTCACTTCACAATGCATCAGTTCAGACAAGTCTTCCCATGCCTCTCTGTGCCCTCATAGTTATTGTTTCTTACAGAACAATATATCCTGTTACATTCTTGTACAACAGCTTGTCCAGCCATCCCCTAGAATAGATGTTGGGCATCTACTTTGTTTCCATGTTTTTCCTACTACTAAAAGGCTGCTGTAAATATTTTACTGTGTATAGGACCTTTCTTTTTGTCATTGACCTCCTTTGAGGTATATGCCTAGCAGTTTCTTCCCAGAATTCCAAATGGCTTCTCTGCTGCACAAATATTTTTAGAGAGATCAGCCAGGACAGCTCAGCTGAGGCCCCAGGCAGTTGGGTGTACTCTGGGCTCCCTATAAATTTGGGAGTGTCACTGGTCTCTATTGCCTTCAGAATAAAATGTAAAATTCTGTTTGTCTTTTGATGACAGTCAATCTGACTTTGTCCAAACATGCCTTTCCAGCTTACCACCCATTACAACCTTTCATGAACTCTACATTCTAGCCAAACCACTTAAATTGCTTTTCTCATACATATTTCCCAACTCCATACCTTTGCACAATTGCCTCCCGCTCTCCATATGCCCTCTCTTCTTATCTCTGTTGCTTAGAATACCTGGTTTCCTTCAAAGCTCAGTTCAACGGCCATCTCTTACAGGAAGTTCATCTAGATCAAGCCCAGATGCTAGCTCTCTACTCTGAAAAATTACTTTGTAATTATTTTGTGAGTTTTTGTGGACGTGTTGCATGTTTTTACCCCCCTTCCCCATAATGTAAGTTCCTTGAGGGCAGGGACTCTTGTTTTTGTCTTTATGTTCCCATCAACTTTCTCATAGTCCTGTGATATTAGTTAATCACCAAGCATTTATTAAGCACCTACTATGTGCCAGGCCCAGTGTTAAGCACTAGCCATACAAAGACCAAGATGGAACAGGTCCTGCCTTGGGATATTTTCATAAATCCTTCTCACTGCTCTCTCCACTAAGGTCACAAGGGACCCAGCAGTTGATTGATGTGAAGTCAAGTGTTCTCTCTCCTGCCCTAGGCTGGCTCTGAGCCTAGGGGCTGGGCTTCCTGTTGAGTGAACTAGACCTTCATTGGTCTGATCTCCAATAGAAATTCCGATGTTTTACAGGGCAGAGAACTTCACCCCCCCTTCCCACTCTCTTAAAGTTTGTGTGGTCTCTCCTCTGGGTGCTAGCCCTAGTCTGGCCATCCAGTTGTCAGCTGGGTGAAGGATGAACTACTCAGAAAATCTCAAAGATAGAAAAAGGGTCCTCAGAGACCAGCTTGTCCAATCCAAATCTACAAAAGAATCCTCCCTTCAATGTTTCCCTCCCCCAAAAGCGTCCCCCAGCTTTTGCTTGGAGATCACCTGGATGTGGAGGAGTACGCCATCTCCTGGGGCAGCCTGCCCCACCCTGGTACAGCTCTCATTGTTAGGAAAGACTTTCCTACATCAGCGGTGCCCCCATTGCCCACCCCTCTCCTCTCTGTCCTGCTCCCTGGAACCTAGGGGAAGTAATTGAACCTGAAGGCCTCTTCAGATACTTGAAGAGTTAATAAGTCCTCCTCTCCCCTCTAAAATCTTCTCTTCCCTAGGTCATTCAAGCAGCTCTTGAATTCCTCTGCCCCCCTGCAGAAAGTCTGGGTGTGGGGAGGGCAGCAGAAAGGCAGAGGTAGTGCCAGGGGCCCATGACTGTCTAATACGGTGCGGCTGGATGGATTTCCGAGGTGCCACCTTAAGAAAAGTTGAGTTTCCTTTTCTCAGGAAGTGAGGGGGTTGGTCCCTGTCTGGGAGCCAGTTGGCTGGAAGCTGCCTAGGGGCCCCCCGAGAGCTGGAGCGCTCTCGGGTGAAGGGGACTGACAGGTGGGTCCGGCGCCCGTCCCTCTGTCCCCCTCCCGTTCCGGGCTGCTGGCTACTTCAGCCGGCAGCGGCCCGACCCCTGGTGGGGGGAATGCTTCCATTCGGGCTGCCCTCGGCCAGACGTGCCCGGTGTCCAGCCACTGTGCCCAGCTGGCGGCGCTGCCACGTGGTTCCACGCCGGACTGGGCAGAAGTTTGGCTCTTCCCCGGTTCGGCGGGTCTGGGCGACCCCACTGGAACGAGGCCAGAAGAGGGAGCTGAGGGGGTGGAGAAGGGGCTAATCCCGGACAGGGAGGGCGCTCAGGACAGTCCGTTTTCGTTGGGGGCGGGGGGAGGAGGAGGATGGCACTGGGAGTGAAGGGGTTGAGAGAAGCTGAAGGAAGAAGGGTCGGGGGGGGGGTGGAGTGGAGAGGACGGCTTCATTTAAAGCTCGGAGCCGGGACCGCCACTCAGGTGACGGGAATATCACTGAAGAGGGTCAGTTACCCGAGCTCGCAGTCTAACGGTCCTACCTACGATCTGCGAGCACAGGGCAGCCCAGCAGAGACAATGCAGAACATTGGGAACCAGCTCCGGCGGGTAGGGACCATGTCGGGGTGTGAGGACGTCCTGAAGGGCGGGAGGAGGGGGCTTGTGGCTGCAGCTGGGGCACCGGGAGGAAGACGACACAGCCTCTCCGGCCTCAGTTTCTTCCTTTGTCAAATGAGGGGACTGGGTTAAATGACCTCTAAGGTCACTTTCACGTCTAAAGCTGATCTTCCCAACTTCAGCAAGTCTCTCACTTGAGCTCGGCCCCTCTCCTTTTCCCTCGCGGGCGCTGGGGGAGGCAGAACCAAAGTGTTGGGCTTAAACCCCCCCCAGACCAAAACACTCTGCCAGTCTTTCCCTTCTCTCCCTCCCCCCTCCCCCCCGGTGTATGCTGGGCTGTCTAGCTGCCAGAGGTGGAGGGGGCGGCGGCGGAGGCGGCTAAGGGGTGGAAATGTCCCAGAGCTTTGTTCCTTTGCGGCTGGAATTCCGAGGGTGTCTGGGTTCTGCTCCCAGAGTTCTGCAGAGTTCTCCATTCGCGATTTCACCTCGTAGCTTGGTGCAATTAATTCCTCGGAGGTTTGGAGCCTGCGTGCCAGTGAGACGTAGTCTCAGCAGCAGCGAGACAGCTTTTCTGTGTTTGGGGGCAGGGAGCCTAGGGGTTTGGGGCCGAACCGGGGAAGCAGATCCCTCTAGTAGGGCTTAATTAATGCTCACTGATGGCCTGGCTTTAAGGAGCACTAGACTTGGAATCAGAGGACCTGGGTTAGAATCCTGTCACTACCTACTGCTTCCTACCTGTATATGATTTTGAGCAAATAAATCTCTTTCCTTTTTTTTTCATCTTGGTTTCCTGGTCTGTAAAAGTGGGAATGTTGGACTAGGTCGGGCGTGAGGAAACTTCTGCCCTTTGACTGAATCCAAACTTCACAGAACAAATCTTTTTATTAAGGAGGTTTGTTCTGTGAAGTTTGAATTCAGTCAAAGGACCGCACTTGAGGACCTAGAAGGCCACAAGTGGCCTCGAGGCCAAAGGTTCCCCACCCCTGGACTAGATGGTCTTTTAAAATTCCTTCCATCTCCAAATCTATGAGTTTAATAATACTCTGACCTTGGGCAAGTCACTTAGTCTCCCTAGACCTCAGGTTCCTCCTTGTAAAATGGAGGGTTGGATTAGATGACCTCTAAGGTCTCTTCCAGCTTCTGATCTCTGAGACTATGAACTTGGGACTAAGGACTATGGGAGAAAACCCACCCAGGTGACCTCTTCTGACTGTCACCAAGAGAAACCCTGCAACCAGGCATTTGGAGCCAAGATTAGATACCAGAGCACTGAACTTGACCCTGGGGAACCTATGAAGAGGCAGGGCCTGTGGCTGCATCTAAGGAAAACTTCCTGAGGGACCCAGCTGTCCCACATCGGAACCGCAGGAGATGGGGCAAATTCAGGCTTGATTTTAAGGAAGAACTTCCTTATGATAGGAGCCTTCCTAAAGTGGAACTCACTGCCTCCCAGAGGTGGCGGGTTCCTTTTCTGTGGAGTCTTCAGACAGAGGCTGCATGTCCATTCCTGCCATAGAGGGGATGGTCTGTCCTGGAAGGGAGTGGGCTCTATAGCTGCTAGGTTCCGTTCCAACTCAAGAGAGTCTATGATTCTGTGAAAGGGTGAGTTTGTGGTCACTTGAAGCCTGCAATCAGAGGATAAGTGGTTGGCGATGTTCATGGGCTAGATACCTGTTCACGTAAGGGTTGCTTCTGAACAGGAGTGGCCTTTGAGGTCCCTTCAGTAATAGTTTAAATATATTATATAATACCTTAAGGTTTACAAAGCATTTTCTCTGACATTCATTTTCCAAAACTTGACTTGCTTATTCTAGCTTCCCCTCAGGCCTTTGGTCCAGACCTAGGATGGCAGCATGTACCAATTCCTGTAGCAGAGCCATCTTCTGCTGATACAGTTTGACAACTCTGGTTGTTTCTGGCCTTCTAGAGTTGCCTGAAACCTTGGGAGGGATGCAGGAGAAAGTCTGATGTTTTTCCTATGTTGCTTTTCTTTTGAGAATGCCCAAATACTCGGCCTAAATTTGGAAGGGTTTTGCCATTCCTTTGCCCCATAAGGTTCTTCTGGCCCCTTCTAGTCCATAATGCTGGAGTCTTTCTATGCTTAAGAATTTCCACTACTGGGGCAGCTAGGTGAACAAGTGGATAGAGCTCCAGCCATGGAGTCAGGAGGACCTGAGTTCAAATCCAGCCTCAGACCAAACACTTCACACTAGGGTATGACCCTGGGCAAGTCACTTAACCCCAATGGCCTAAAACAAACAAACAAACAAAGAATTTCCACTACTAAATCAGTGTCCAGGCTCTTTTCAGTGACGGTGACTACAATCCTTCTCCACCACAGTGGTTGGTTTCAAGAGTTGGTGTGGCCAAAAACAATTAGTCATCTGGCAGCCAACCTTCTAGGCTATGCATCTCCAAACTCAGCTCAGCAGATACTTGGGAGATGATCTCACTTCCAGGACCATGCTTAAAGCCCTTTGAGATGGAAGACTTGAGACTTCTGGCCAGATGATGCTGTTTTGCTAGCCTTCAAGAGCGAGGACTCAATTCTGCATCCTGAGAGGTATTGGAGAAGGACCTGAGTGCAGGTATAAGCTGCAATACGAGTGAGAGATTGGGCAGACAAGGTCCTCTCTCCAGATCTGTTTCCTCATCTGCCCCCTGAGGGAGTAAGCTGCAAGGGGGCCAGTCACGAGACCAGGCTGCTTCACATACTGTGCTAGTCTTGTCTCTTGTGATTCTCTTCGGTGCCATCTGTACTCTGACCAGATGGACCAGGCGGCACCCTGTGCTAGTTCACTTGCCTTGGCCCTCCATCATTCTATCTGCCCTGGGCCTGGAATGCCCTCTCTTCTCAACTCTGCTTGCTGAATCCCTACCTGTTCTCCAAAAGTCCAAATGCCACATCCAGGAAGCCTACCCCGATGCCCTCCCTCTCCCTCCTTTCTCCTCTTTGGTAAAGATCTGAAGACCTCAAAGATTATCTGTAGCCTTCAACTACACTAATCAGGCACTAGAAGGATAGAGGGTAACCTTTTATCTACTCTTTTTTCTCTTTTTTTAAATAAAAATATTTTATTCGTTTTAATCAGCTAAGATCCACCTTCTCACCCTCAACCCCCGCACCCAGTTGGGAACATAAGAAAAACAAAATAGATAGCTTTAATTACTTTGTCTAAAAACTGCCTGTTCACATCTTTTGACCATTTATCAATTGGGCAATGACTTGTACTCTTATTAATTTGACTCAGTTCTCTATATATTTCAGAAATGAGGCCTTCATCAGAGACACTTGTAAAAAATTTTCCCCAACTTTTTGCTTTCCTTCTAATCTTGGTTGCATTGGTTTTGTTTGTGCAAAAACTTTTTTTTTTTTTTAATGTGAGGCAATTGGGGTTAAGTGACTAGCCCAGAGCCACACAGCTAGTGAGTGTTATATGTCTGAGGCTGGATTTGAGCTCAGGTCCTCTTGACTCCAGGGTCAGTGCTCTATCCACTACACCACCGAGCTGCCCTGTGTGTGGGGGGGAACAATTTTTTAATTCATTATAATCAAAAGTATCCATTTTGCATCTTGTAATTCTCTCTCTCTTTTGTTCGGTCATAAATTCTTCCCTTGTCCATAGATCTGACAAGTAAACTATTCCATGCTTCCCTAATTTGCCCGTGGTATCACCCTTTATATCTAAATTATGTACCCATTTTGACCTTATCTTGGTATATGGTATAAGATGTTGGTTTATACCTAGTTTCTGCTAAACTGCTTTTTAGTTTTCTCAGTAGTTTTGTCAAATGGTGAGTTCTTGTCCCAAAAGGTTGGATTTTTGGGAATCATTTACTACTGTGTATTGTATACCTAATCTATTCCATTGGTGTGCCATTCTATTTTTTTTTTTTAGGCAATTGGGGTTAAGTGACTTGCCCAGGGTCACACAGCTAATAAGTGTCAAGTCTTTGGTCTAAGGCAGGATTTGAACTCAGGTCCTCCTGACTTCAGTGCCCATGCTCTATCCACTGTGCCACCTAGCAGCCCCCCATTCTATTTTCTTAGCCAGTACCAGATTGTTTTGATGATTACTGCCATGTAATATAGTTTGAGATCTGGTGCTGCTAGGCCATCTTCATTCACATTTTTAAAAATTGATTCCCTTGATATTCTTGACCTTTTGTCCTTCCAGATGAATTTAGTTACTTTTTCTAGCTCTATAAAATAATTCTTTGGTAGTTTGATTGGTATGGCACTGAATAAGTAAATTAGGTAGAATTGTCATTTTTATTATATTGGCCCAGCCTACCCATGAGCAATTGATGTTTTTGCGATGGTTTAGATCTGACTTTATTTGTCTGAAAAGTGATCAACTCTGCCTCTTAAGAGATGGTGAGAGACTCAGATTGACAATACGCTTTAAAAACCTTAAGACACGAGAGAAATGTCAGTTATTGGTGTTATTACAGAAGGTGAGGCTTGATAAGGGCAAAGGAGAGGAGACAAAGTCCTTTGGAGGCGGGTACAGAAAGCATCTCACTCAACTTGAAAGGGACTTTGGTCCTTCCCTTTGCCCTCATTATGGCCTGCCTCCTCTAGTAATTAGTAATAAAGACAACTTATATTTGTCGGGCACTGGGCGGGAGCTCTATCATGGTTTACTGAATGAGGGTTGCCCGGCATGAGGTTTCTTGTAATCCAAAACTTCTCTCATTGGATTTAAGTCCCAGTTTGGCCTGGGACTGTGGCTTCCTTTCTCAGGTCAAGACAGCACAAATTCATTAATCACTTTCTGAGACACGAAGAAAGGCAATAGCAATGGTCTCAGCCCTCTAGGAGCTCACAGTCAGATAGGGGAGATGATGTGCGAACTAGGTACAAAGAAGATAGAGACAGAATAAATTGGAGGGGATGTCTAGCATCACCCCAGTTTCCTCCTATGTAAAATAAGCGGGTCAGACTAGATGATCAGTAATCAGTCAATGAGCGTTTATTAAGCACCTTGTAAGTACCAGGTGCTATGCTATGTCCTGGGGATACAGACGAAAGTACCTGCCTTCAGGGAGTTTATGATCTGGGGTGGGGGGTGATAACAGGGATATACATGAGTATATACAAAAGAGATGTTGGGGAGACTTTAGCAGCTGGGGGAATTCACAAGGGTCTTTTAATTCTGGTAAGATGGTTAGCCTTTGAAATGAGGATGTCATAGCCGGGAATGACTTTCCTGCTCAATTTCCAGTGGAGGACCAGAGAGGTAAAGGGTATGATCTCTGTAGTGGCAGGGCAATGGGTGCCTTTCACCCAACGGTCCAAGGCTGGGCTTCTCCTGAGACTTCACCCCAGCCCAACAAAACTGTCAGGCCAGGCCAGGTCAGCTTCCCTGGTGGGATAGCCCATTCCCAGGTAAGGAGCTCTGCGCTTGGCATCAGAAAATTCAGTTCAAATCCCAGCTCTGCTGATGATTGTGCTGTTGGTGCTACCTGCCTCCCTGGGCTATGGTCAGGAAGGGTGGTCCAGGGAGACCATCTGGTCCAACTCCCTCATTTACAAATGAAAGCCCAGAGATGGGGAAGGGACTCAGCCAATATGAGCTCACAGTGAATGGTAGGGCTCAGAGGGGCCTGGTGAGGGACGTTTCCAGGACTGACTGTTCTTTGGGGAGTCAGGCATGAATAGCAAGACATTTTGTTCTCATAGAGTTCAGGAGTACTGCTTTCCCTGACGGGGAAAACCACACACTTTGGGGGCCTTGAGCTGTTCTTTGCAGAAAAGTAAGGCCAGTGAGTGTCCCATCCCTGGGACCAAGTCTTTGTTCGGTGGGCAATGTGGGAAGTGCTTCTGGGTGTGCAGTCCTGTGCTCTGTGCTGGCAGGTGGGCTAAGACTTGGGTAGAATACACAACACCATTGTCTGCCCAAGTGACTTCCCCAAGGTCACATGGACAGGAAGTGTCAGAGCCAGGATTAGAACCCCGGTGTCCCCTGACTTCATCCAGGGCTTCATCTGCTGTACCAGGCAACAACATTCTGAGGTGGTAGTGTATTATTAACCTTGTTTGACGGATGAGGAAACTGAGGAAAAACAATGAATCTAACCAGAGCCTTCTGATTTCAGTTCAGGGCTCTATTAGATCCCACAAGATTGAGAGACACACAGACAAAGAGACAGATGCAGCATGACAGACAGAAAGAATCAGAGACAGAGAGGGATAGAAAGAGAAGAGAGACATAGAGAATGAGAGACAGAGACAGTGTGTGTGTGTGTGTGTGTGTGTGTGGTGGGGGGTGGGGGGACCTGGTCAGGACACCCCTATTCAATTAGTTTCTTTCCTGTCTCCTCCTTCCTGCCCCCACCTCCCTGCACTTCAGTGATGAAATCATAGAAAGGACATGTAACAGACATCTTTGTGTTCACATCTTAAGGGAAATGCAAAGGATTTTCACTTTGTGGTCCCTTTAAGAGGCATGACCTTCTCTTTGATGGAATTAGAAGAGGGGCTTGCCATTGGCTAGCCAAGGATTAGCCAAGGACACAGGGGACAGCTTTTAAAAATCCAATGTGGCAACTTTAGACCTTCCAGGAAGTATCTAGGCTCTGAATGGCCTGTCTCTTGGCAATCTGAAGAGACACTCCTTGAAGAAGAACCCTGCTCTTGAGAGAGGAATCATTCTTTCCCTTTCTTTTTGAGAGAAGACCTCTCTCTCCTTGCTCCCCTGCCCCCATCGGTCATGGAATCTTGTAGTATTGCTAAGAGATAGTACACCTAGCAAAGAGCACCAAGTTAGCAGTGGCAGCCCTGAGTAGCATGACCCCTGGCAACAGAAAAGAGAGTCAGCTATGGATTCAAACAAGACTTGGTCCTTAAATTTGCAGTACAGCCTCTTTACATAGCTGCAGCTAGACATGGGCTAGCGACTCTTTCGAAGGTGACGGTCTCTATCCGTTAGCAGATAGAGCTGAGCTGGTTACTCTGGAAACAATTAAATATAAATTTGATTTTTCTCTCACACTTAGCTAAGCTCAGGAAAGAGGCAAGAACCAGGACTTCTGCTCAAATAGAAGACAGCAGAAACAAGTGAAGATTTAGCTGATGGGAAAATGGATGAGTAGGGGATAAATGCCCTGAAAAAGTTTTCCACTTATGAGTGCTTATGGTTGAGGTTGATTACACCACCTCATAACTGTTTCCTCCTTCTGCTTTGTCATGAAACGAGAGAGAATACAAAGAAGTCAAAGATAACACAATGAGGGGGGGGTCTTTGGCTGACCAAGAAGGCCAGCTAAGGCCATCCTCCTCATCAGATCTCTCAGCCGTGACAGAACCAATAGACTGGACAAGACCTTCCCCTCTCTGGGCCTCAGTTTCCTCATCTGAAAAAAGAGGGGATTGATGGTCTTTAAGGACCCTTCCAGTTCTAAATCTATGAACCTCTCTGGGCCTAAGTTTCTATACACATGCTGTTGTTGTGTAGACCCATTGAGGTACAGGATTCGGGATGCTTTGTCTAAATGCTCACCAAGCACATGGTAGACATTGAGAAAACAGTGGTTAAATTGAATGGAATAAGACTACATATAGGGTAGTCCTAAGCTTGGAGTTGGGTTCAAATCTCCCCTGTGACACTTATGGGCCATCTGACCCTGGAAGAAATCATTTCACCTCAAAGGGCTCCCAAAGACAGTGGTTCCCAATGGCTACTGTTCTCCAATCCCCTTTCAACAACAACAAAAAATGTGTTGTGAACCCTCAGGGTGATTTAATATGCTACTCATAATACTCTGCAATTATTCACTGCTTAAGGTACCATGAAAATATTTTTTAGTGTGAGCCTCTTGTTCCGCCACCGTAAACGGAACCAGTGAATGGGAACCACGGCTCTAGGAGTCATCTATTTACTAAGTCACATAGATGGTCGTGTGATACTCATTGGTTGGAACATGGTGTTCCCTAGACTGATGTCATAGACCCTTCCTGTTCTGCTGGGCCCCATAGGGCAGAGCTTGGAGAAATGAATGGGACCTGCTGAGAAGCCAAAAAGACTTGATGTCAGCTAGATAAAGATAGATAGACGAGACATTTATTAAGCTCTTATTCTATGCCAGGCACCGAGTCAGGAAACACTCCCTAACTATGAGTAGAAGACTCAGTGGTCTCCCTCTCACTGGAGTTCTCCTGGAAAAGGCCGGATAATCCTTGTCAAGAATGTGATAGAGGGCATCCTCTGTGAGTTGGGGGTTGGGGCGAGGTCCCATCCAACTCAGAGATTCCAACATCCTCTAAATTGAATTAAGGTCCAGGGACGATCAGTCTGGAGTTAGAGGGGATCTCCGAGGCCATCTAGCTCCCTCCTCCTCTCATTTTACAGACACTGAAGCCCAGAGGGGAAATGACCATACAGGGCCTCCCTCTGATTTCAGAGCTAGGGCTTCCCACTGTCTCCAAATGCCACAGTTACGTGTAAACTGATGAACCCTAAAGGCTTCAGATGTCCGTGGCCCAGAGGCTGAATGCTAGACCTTCACTGGGGGCTGGAGGAGGTCACAGGGAGATTTTTCCTCTATTCCCCTCTCCTCTTCTTTCCTCCCCTTCCCAATGCAAAGCAAAGTAAACACTGATTTGGCCCCTGGGGTCTCTGGAATGGCTTAGTCATCTGAGCATGGGGCAGTTGTGGACCAGGGAGTGAGATGTTGTCTTTGTGGGCTGGGAACTCTGTGTACCTTTCTGGACTTCAGTTCTGACCTGGGTGGGGGACCTCCAACTGGGAGCTTGGGGCCCCTTTGTTCCAGCCGGAAGCCGGGCTGTTTATTCTGCTTTCTCTGAAGAGCTTTGTAGGGTTGTGGGCAGAATGTCAGTTGTGGTTAGAACTGGCTGTATGTGAATGAATGAATCACCAGGGACCACGGGCCCCATGGGAGAGCCCTGCCCCACTCCCCTTCCTCTTCCTCACCCTTCCCTTTCCCAGCACCCAGCACTCAGCTCCCTTCACACTCAGCACTTCTAACCAATGTTAATCCAGCACTTTAAAGTTTACAAAATTCTTTCCCGGAAATAATCCTGTGAGGTGGGTCATCCTCATTTCATAGAAGAGGAAACTGAGGTTCAGCGCAGGGATGACATCCAAAATCACAAGGTTACCTCTGGTGCTGCTAGCACAGTGGGGATCATTAGGTGAGAGGGACAGTGAATAGGGTCTTGGACATGGAGGCAAGTGGACCTGGGTTTGAAAGCTACCTCAGATGCCCCCCGGCTGGGGAACCTGGACCAAGCCACTGAACTTGTCTGGGTCTTGGCTTCCTTATCTGTAAAACAGTGACCCTTAAGTTCTCAGCCAGTTCTGAATCCGGGCTCCTACGTAAGATTTGGGTTCAAATTCAAAGCCCTCTAATAATTGCTCTGTGATCTTGGATGAGTCAGTCTCTGGACTGGTCTCCTCATGGGTAAAATCAGTCCATCAACAAATACTTACTTTGTGCCAAATGCTGGGAATGCAAAGAAAGGCCCAAACCAATGATGGTCCCTACCCTCAGGGAGCTCACAATCTAATGCTGAAGATAGTTGTGGAGATGCAAGGTTGATTCAGGGTTAAGGGAGGTAATCTCAAAGGGATGGTCCCAGCATCTGGGGGTCTGCAAAGGGCTTCTGGCAGAAGTGGGATTTCAAGACCTTGGATATGGTGATTTCTAAGGGCCCTTCCAACCCTAAATCTTACTATCCTATAAGATTGGATGGTTCAGGGCAAAACAACCCCTGGATAGATTGTTTCCCCCATAGATCTTGGGTAAATAAATGTCTCTTGGGCAAGGCCCATCCCTGTGGGGGGACACAGAAGGGATCATGGTGGTAGAAGCCCAGGGGTGTGCCAGGGGTGGGGACCCCATGGCAAAGCTCCAGGGCAGGGGTCACCAAGAGAAGAATGTGTAGGACTGTAGACCCCCTATGTTGGCATCTTGGGGGCAAAGCCCCATATCAGTTACCATTCTGACTATAAATGTTTTAATCTCCTTTTAGAGATTCGGAGATAAAGCTCAGAGAGAGGGGCAGTGGCTTACATGGTCACATAGCCAGGAGGGGTGAGAACTCAAGTCTCCTTAATAGATCCATAATCTAGTAAGGGAGATGAGACATGGGCTCCAATACCCTCGATATAAACCATTTGGTCTCAACACAGGTCCAAAAGGAGCTATAGTAATGATGGCCATGGTGATGATGGCACATATATAATGCTTCAAGGTTTGCAAAGTGCTTTATAAATATCATTTGATATTCACAATAACCTTGGGAAATAGGTGCTATTATTATCCCCATTTTATAGTTGAGGAAACTGAGGTAGACAGAGGTTAAGTGACACACCACTAGTAAGTGTCTGAAATTTGATTTGAACTCAGGTCTTCCTGACTCTAGGGCCAGTGCTCTATGTACTGTAGTGCCACCTAGCTGCCCTAGGGTGCCACTTCTTAAGCAGAGGAGTGATAGGGCCTGGGATGCAGTGGGTGATCTTGGCCTTTCTAAATTCAAGTCTTTCCCAGACCTCAGTTAGTCTAAGGCAACACCCATTCAATGACTAGGTAAGAATTGAGACAAAAGATGGCCAAGTTTACAATCACAAAAAAAAAATGTCATGGATCACGGACCTGAAAAGGAGACCAAGATGGAGCGGTCAGATAGGTAGGAGGAGAATCAGGAGAGAACAGTGTCCTGAAAACCCAGGGAGTAGAGGGTTTCCTGGAGGAGAAGGTGGTCAACAGCCAAATGCCATGATGAGGTCCAGAGGGATGAGGCCTGAGAAAAGACCATTGTAGTCACAAAGGGGTCACTGGGGACCCTGGAGAGGGTTTCAGTGAGATGGGAACAGAAGCCAGATTACCAGGTGTTGAGGAATGAGTGGGAGGTGAGAAAGGGGAATACCTGATACTTTTGTGGGGCTTTAAAATGTGCAAACTTAGATATATTCTCTAATTTGAGCAAGTCCCTTGGGGACTTCTCTGGGCCTCAGTTTGGTCTCTGTGAAATGTGAATAATAATCCCTGCTTGGAGAAAATGAGACATAAGCCATACCCTAAGCTTTATTTTATTTTATTTTATTTTACTTTATTTTATTTGAGATTTCCCAAGAATAAAACTCTGGGGTGGAGGCAGTGAGGCCTATTGAGAAGTTGACCCTTTGGACTCCAGCCCTCAGAACTGAACCGGTCTGGGTTAGCTCAGCAGCCTGGTGAGGGGTGGGGCAAGCCCTTGTTGTGTCTCTAAATGTCAGGGGCTTTTCTGGGTTCTCCAGTGGGGCAAGGCAATCACTACTTTCATATAGATCTATTCTAGAATCTACAGAAACCTCCGCCTTTCTCCTTATCCCTGTACTAATCACTTACCTGTCACATATGAGAAAATTGTATCCAAACCCTTCCTCCTGTTGTCTCATCATCCTCCTCCTCAGCCCTGCTTTGCTCATTTCCCACATGGCCGTGTCCACCATTCCCACCATGTTCTCTGGAGCTGGGATCCACAATGACCAGACTCACCTTTATCCTGTACCTCCTTCACTGGCCTCAGCTGAGACATGGCTCCCTCAGCCACCAATGGCCCTCCTCTCCACCTGATGGCTCTACCTTCAGCCTCCTCCCCTCCTCCCTCCTGGTATTGGAGGGATCATGGTAAAACACTGGGCTCCCCAATGTCCCTTCCACACTCTCCCTTTCTTACTTTCACTCTTCTCTGTGAGTCAGTCAGTCACTAAACATTAATTAAATACCTACTATGTGCCAGGAACAGTATCAAGTGCTGGGGATATAAAGAAAGGTAAAGACAGTCTTTGTCCTTGGGGAGCTCACCATCTAATGGAGAAGACAGCATGTAAATCGCTATATATAAACAAGACATGTATGTGAAGAATTGGAAACAATCATCAGAGGAAAGGCACTAGAATTGAGAAGAATTGGGAAAGGCTTCATGTAGAGGGTGGGGTTTTAACTGGAATCTGAAGGAAGCCAGGAGGGAGAGATGGGGAGGGGGAGCATTCCAAGCATGGGGTGGGGGGGGCAACCAGGGAAAGTACATGGAGTCTGCAGATGGAATGTCTTGTGGGAGGAACAGCAAAGAGGCTTGGATCAGTGGATTGGGGAGATAAGGGGGGGAGGGGAATGAGAAAAGGGAGAGGGGGGATGAGAAGAGGAGGGGAAGGAGAAAGAAGTGGGGAAGAGAGAGGTGGGAAAGAAAGGGGAGAGAGAAAATATATAGAGGATAAGAGGACAGAGGGATAGGTGGGTAGATGAATGCGTGTGTGTATATGTGTATATATATATATATGTATACATATATATATATGGGGAGAAAGAGAGCATTAGAGATGGATAATAGATACATAGAGGGAGAGGTGGATGGATGTGTGTGTGTGTGTCTGTGTGTGTGTGTGTGTAAGACATAAGAAGACTGGAAAGGGGGGAAGGGCCAAGTTGTAGGGGGGAGTTTTGAAGGCCAAATAGGGTTTTCCCTTCGGTCCTGGAGGTCATAGGGAAGTCTACTGATGTCATCAGACCTGGGTTTCCTTTTCTCCTCAGTCTAGCTCCTGGCAGTTGTGGTATCCTGGCCCCCAAGTCATTCTCCCTCCTCTTTCAAGGGCTCCAGTACCTTTTCTTTCCCTCTTCCTCAAGTCCTGAACTCTTGGAAAAACATGGTTGTTCAAATCTTGGGCCTGCCATGGACCCCTTGGGTCACCTCTGGAGGGAAGTTAGATTAAATCAGGGGACTGGATCAGATGATCTCTGAGGTCCCTTCATAATGAGTCAGTCACCAAACATTGATTTTGTGCCCTGCACTGTGCTAGGTGCTGAGGATACAAAAAAAGGCAAAGTCACCCTCCTAACCCCCCAGAAGTCACAGTCTGATGGAGGAGATGACATCCAGTGTTTTCTATTTGTATTGTACAGACTTACACGAGTGTGTGTTAATTTGCCCAAACAGAATGTAGATCCTCGAGGTCTTTTACCTTAGCCCGGTGGGAGGCCCAGAGGTGGCACTGAATACATTTTTGTTAGATGATTGTCTGGGAGGGTACGTGGCAGGCACGGTGGTGGTCTTCAGTGGCGCTGTTTGCTCGCTCTGTGACTTGGCAGAAGCGCCTTGCCTTGCCTCACCTGAAATGACCCAGAATGCCCCCTCCAGCTTGCCCGGTTTTCAGTTGGCCAGTTCTGAGTGGCCCTGGCCCCGGTCCAGACACACACAGGGTGGTTAGAAGAATTCACTGAGACTAAACTTGAGGAGAGAAAGGTGCTTTCTACCAGGTGGCTTCTGAATTCTCCCTCGGGCAGCAGGCCCTGGTCACCCGTAGCTGCTCCTCTCTCCTTGGCCTAGGCTGACCCCAGCGTAGTGGCAGGAGAACAGTGACCTCCCTCTTCTTTGGATTTTATTGCTCATAGAACCCTAGGGGACAGAACGTCCTGCCAGGCTGGTCACTGGCCAGGGTCCTGGGCCAGAAGCCTCCTGCTTCCCCATCTCTCCCTTCCCCTCAAAGGTCTCTTTACTGCCTGTGGATGCTGGGGCAGAAGAGATGGTGTAGAGCCGAAAAGACCCCTCACTGGGAGAAGGGAAGGGGTTGAGTGCGAAGATCTGGGTTTTAGTTCTAATAAATGATAATAACTGAGGTCCCTCCAACTAGACATTTTGTGATTCAGTGAATAATAATAACTGGATCTCAGTTTTTTGCAAAGAGCTTTGCAAACATTATCTTATTAGAAGCGCATAACGACCTTGTTATTATCCCCATTTTACAGAGGATGAACCTGAGGGGAGAGGGGAGAGGTGACTTACCTGGAGTCACCCAAAGGGTCCCTGTGGCGTATTTGGACGAGGGCTTCTGCCTCCCAGGCCAGCAAGCCGACCAGCCCCTGAACTGCCTGCTTTGGGGTGAGCAGTAGAGCAGGGGGGCCCTCCAAGTCTCTCACCCCAGTGCAGAAGAGCAGTGGTGCTAAAATTTCATTGTGAGCATTCGTTTTAAAATAAAATCTGGAGACATTGTTTGCTTTGACTTCCCTGACGCTTTTCACTGCGTGTGTTTCCCTTCCTCTCGTCCCTCCCAGGGAGTCCTCCCTTATAATTACAGACTTACAGGTTTAGAAAGCAGTTTATATTCATTATCTCATTTGATGTTAAAACAAAGAATAAAAGGAAGGGAAGAAAGCGGTTCAACCAAACTAACCAACACATTGAAAAAATCTGGGTTTGTATGCCGTGTCCCAGACCTGTAGTCCCCCATCTCTGCCCAGAAGCAGGAGGAGGGAGTTTCTTCTTTGTGCTTTCCTCTCAAAAGCTTTTCCAGATAGATTGTGCAAGTGCTATTGCGCCATTTTACGGTTTGGGAAACTGAGGCCCGTAGGGGTGAAGTGATTTGCCTACTGTCACCCAGCTGGGAAGTTTCAGAGTCAGGCCTCCAAGCAACAATTCTGACTCAGATTCTAGGGCCCTTATTTCAACTCCTGACTCCAGGCATGCTTGAAACCTCC
This sequence comes from Vombatus ursinus, assembly GCF_900497805.2. Taxonomy (NCBI): domain Eukaryota; kingdom Metazoa; phylum Chordata; class Mammalia; order Diprotodontia; family Vombatidae; genus Vombatus; species Vombatus ursinus. Next base: position 1,319,585 of record NW_020949602.1, read on the forward strand.
CCTCCTACCTTCTTCCTGGGAGAGACCCCTGCCGGCAGGAAGACAGGCTAGGGCCTCCCCAGAGGGAGGGGCCAGGCTGTCCTGGGGGCTCCAGGCCTGGGTCCAGGCCCTCTCCGGATTGGTGAGCTCAGGAGGGGCGGCACCAGGTGGGTTAGAAGGTGACTTTGTCTTCACCCCTGCGCTCAGACCTCTCTCCTGTTCTGGAAGCCTGTCAAGGGCATTTCTGACTGGCCCGGCTCAGTGGAAAGAGGCCTGGGCTGGAAGCCAGAGGACAAGGGTTTAAATTTTAACTCTGCCACTTATGACTGGAGTGACCTTGCACAAGTGACCTGAACTCTCACAGTCTCAGTTTCCTCATCTGGAAAATGGGCTGGCCTTGATCATCTCTAAGGTCCTTTCCAGCTCTAATCCTATGGTTGTGTGTGTGTGTGTGTGTGTGTGTGTGTGTGTGTGTGGATTTGCTGAGCAGCTCAGCCCTGCCTCCAGCTTGTCCTCAGAGCCCAGGAGCTGGTTCAGAGGATCTTTCTTCCAGGGACACACTTGTGGGTGGCCTCTCCCCCCCAACCCCAATTCCAGTCCTTGAGTTCCGCCCCAACCACTGTCACACTAGTGATGAGGTGGGGTCGGATGCTGCTAGCTATGGCACAGACAGACCAAGGGGTCTTAGGATCCACTTGCCCCTACCCTTATACCTCCTCCAGGAAGTCTCTGCTTGTTTCAGCTCTTAAGACTGCATGGTGTAGTGAATAGGGCCCTGGACTTGGAGTCAGGATGAGCTGGGTTCCAATCTTGCTAGCAGTGTGACCCTGGTGAGCTGATTCACCTTTTTGTGCCTCAGTTTCCTCATCTGTAAAATGAAGGGGATTGGGCGGACGGTCTTTAAGGTCCCCCTCCTGCTGTATCTCACCCACTTCTTTGTGTACCCAGAGCTAGTCAGGATGGCCCAACCTGCTAATTAATTTTGTTTTACCTTGGATTGTGCCTCAGGGTTGTTTCTAGCTGTGCTAACTTGGTCTCCTGGGCTGGATTGTAAATTCCTCGAGGGGAGGGCCTCTTCAGCTTTGGGTGAAACACCACCCAGTTGGGTTTAGGATATGGGGGGGTGGGGAGTGGGGTTGGAGGGGTTGGGGGGGTGGAGGTGGGGTAGGAGGGGGAGGGGGGTGGGGTGGAAGGGAGGTGGGAGGGGGCAGGAGTAGGGTAGGAGGGGGAGGGGGATGGGGGTGTGTGTGGGGGGTCCCAACCAAGCACTCTGTGTTCTAAGGTCCTTTCACGTCCCTGACGTCCTTTGTTCTCTTTCCCAGTGTCAGCCATACAAGGGAACTTAGAACGTGGTTTTCTGAAGGGAGCTTAGCATGTAATCTGCCAGAACTGGAAAGAATGCTAGGACATAGAACATGCATGCAGAATGTTAGAGAAAGAAGGGACCTAACACTGAGAAGGGTTGTATTTGGAGTCAGATGTGGATTCAAATCCTGACCCTGTCACTCACTGCCTGGGTAAGGTGGCTAGGTGTCACAGCGGACAGGGTAATGGGCTTGGAGGCTTGAGTTCAAATCCAGCCTCAGACACTTGCTAATTGTATGACCTTGGGTGAGTCACTTAACCACTGTCTGCCTCAGTTTCTTCAGCTGTAAAATGGGGAGCATAATAGCACCTACCTCTCAGGGTTGTTATGGGGCTTAAATGAGATAATACTTGTAAGGTGCTTAGCACAGCACTTGGTACATAGTAGGTACTTAGTTGCCTCCCTCTCCTTTCTAGGTGACCTTGATCTCTCTAGGCCTCAGTTTCTTAGGTGGCCTCTAAGATTCCAGCTTTGCTCTAAATCTATGGTCCCATGATCACGAGTCCAACCCTCTCATCTTAGAGAGGAGGATGTGTGGGCCCAGAGAGGGGAAGGATCTTCCCCAAGGGGTCAAAGAACTGAGGCTAGGATCCAGGACCCTGCTTTAGTGATGAGTTCAGACTTCCAGAGAGAAGCGTGCCCCAACCAGGTGCAGTGGTTTCTTACAGAGAGGAAAGAGGTGGAGCCTGGATTGCAGCCAAGGGAGGTTTCCAGGCTGGATGGCATGGATGATATTCTGATTGGAGGTTCCTCAGGGTGGCAGGGATCTGGGGCAGGTGCTGGGAAGCTGAGGACGTGGCAAGACAGGCAAGGAGGGGCCCTGTGCCCAGCCCCTGAAGTTCTCCCTTGCCTCTACCTGCCCCTTTGCGGCTGCCTTCTATAGTTTCCACCTGGGCAGGAAATCAAAGAGTTGGCCAACTTTCTTTCCTCTGCTAACAGCTTGTGATCTCAGAAGGCTGAAGGGGCTGTGCTCAGGGGGCTGTGGAAATGTACCCAGTGGCTGGGGACTCAGAAAGGTAGAATGGGCTTGGCCTTCCCTTCTCTTTCTTTCTTTTCCCCTCTCTCCTCTTTTTCTTTCTTCCTTCTTTCTCTTTCTCTCCTCTCTTCTTTCATCTCTACTTTCTTTTTTTCTTTGTCTCCCTCACCTCTTTCCTTTCCTCCTCTCCTCTTTCTTTTTCTGCCTCCACTCTCTCTTCTTTGCCTTCTCTTTCTCTCCTTTCCTTCTTTCTCTATCTTTCTCTTCTCTCTTCCCCTCTCTTATTCCCATTTCCCTTCTCTTCCTTTCCCCTTCTTTTCTTTCTGTGGTGGTACTTTCCTTCCTTCCTTTTCTTCCCATGTATGTCTCTCCTCTCCTTCCATTTTCATCCCTCTCATTCTTTCTCTCTACCTCTGTTTTTTCCCCCCTTTTTTTCCTCTCCTGCGAACCTTCTCATCTTCCTAGCAGGTTCTCCTTCCCACCTTGTGGGTTATTAGCCCCAGAACAGAGCCTGTAATGATGACAAACGATATATTTGACTTTTAAGGTGCTTTTTTAAAAAGCCCCTCCCCCACCCCTGCTCCCCTGGCCCAGAAGTGGGTCACTTGCAGGGTGATGGTGAGCGGGCTGCCATCTCGAGGTAATGCATCTGGTTGCCATGGGGACCCAGAGGCAACATCCGTCAACAGCCTTAAAAATTTGACAGCTGAGTGAGACTGAAGATTTTTAATGAGGCCAGACACTTAGTTCCTTTCAGTCCCCTAATATTCTAAAAATACTCCATCCATCTTGTTAATATTTCCAGGGTCTCCAGGGTGTAAATTAATGTGGATAACTGAGGCATGGCCCTTGGGGGGTTTGACACCTGAGAGGCTTTGTCTGAGAGGGTGGTGCTGCCGGTGGGTGGGCTGGCACACAACGGGGCCACCAGCCTTAGCCCGGTGGCACGTGCCTGTCACCAGTCAGCCCTCCTGCCCCCCTCCCACTGAGCCAGGACTGCCTTTCTTGGAGAGGGTGAGGAAAGAGAGGAAGAAAGGAATCAGGGGAGAGGTGGAGAGAAAGGAGAGGGGAGAAGAGGAGGGAAGAGGGAGGGAGAGAAGAGGGGAGAAAGAAAAGGAAAGGGGAGAAGGGAATGAGTGGAAGGGAAAGAAAGCCTGAGAAAGAGGATGGGGGCAAAGGAGATCATTGTATTTAAGGCTAGAAGGAAAGGAAACTTCGAATTGATTTTATCCAACCTCTCTTGTTTCACAGATGAGGAAACTGAGACCAGATAGGGAAAGTGACTTGGCCAGGGTCAGTAGTGAAGAGGAAAGGTGAGTGGGGAGAGCTTATTCTAATTCCAAGAGGGGCCCTGGAAACTCTTCCCCATCTAAGGTTCCCTTCCACCCCCGAATCAAGGCCACCTTTCCTTTTACCATTCCCCCTTTCCCCTTCTCTTTAATTTCCCTGGTAGAGAAATGTCCTTAGGCATGGCCAATGAGTTGATTTGTTTTGCTTAATTACTTCATTATGTACTTTTGATATCCTTCTATAGGGAGGAGCCCCCCAGTTCCAGACTGTAAGCTCGGGAGGGGAGGAGATGTTTCACTTTGCTGGAGTCCCCCATGCCTACCACAGTGCCTGGCCCACAGCAGGCACTTAATTAATGCTCAATCGGCTGGTTACTGGGGATGGTTCTTTTGTGGGAAGAGGAGTCATTGGGAAGAAGGTGAAAAGATGGGGAGAAGAAAGAGGGGAGAAGAATATGGCTGAGGAGAGGGTAGAAAAGGGAAGAGAGAGAAGAATTTAGAAGAGAGAAGTAGAGAACTCTTATTAAGCCCTCTCTGTGCTGATGGGACACATCAGTCAATTGAAAAGCATTTATTAAATGCCCCCCAGTTGCCAAGCACTGTGTTAGTCTCAAAAATAAAAAGGAATGAATCCCTGCCCTCAAGGAGCTCACGTTCTATCGGGAGAGACAACAAATTCATATCTACGTATATAGAGAAAAAATAGCATTTGTTAAGCCCTACTGTGCACCAGACACTAAGCTAAGCACTACAACTCCCAGAGCTCCTGCCCTCCAGGAGCTCACATTCTAATGCGGGAGATGAAATTCAAACCACCAAGTGCAGACAAAAGATAACTAGGTAACAAGATATAATAAGGCAGTTATAAGACAATAATAAGTAATATGAGCATATGATTAATTAATATAATTGATAATAATTATTAATAATTAATAAATATTAATTACATTAATATTGCTAATAATTAATATATGTATAATATTAATATAAATGATAACAGAATAGATTAGAATATAAACTAATCATAATATAATATATGATCTAATAATAATACTAACATAAAATGAGATATATAAGTAATACAAATAATGCTGTTAATCATAAGATATAACTACAGAGTAGTTAGAAGGGAGGGCGTCTGACTCAGAAGGAGGGCACTAATGGGGGGGGGAGGGGGGAGGGGCCTACACCTGTGACTTCATTGACATACAAAGTTTCCTGATTAGGGCCCTTCCTCTCTCCAATGCAGGATAATGCCTTTTCCGCAGATTTGTTTTAAAGAGGTCCCTAGAGCCCATGAGAAGCTGTGACTTGCCCAGGGTCTCACAGCCAGTGTCAGCGAGAGGTGGGATTTGAATCTGGGTCTTCCCAACCACAAATCTCCCCCACTCCCATCCCACCCCACCCCACCCCCATTCCAGTCCATCCTTCACTCAGCTGTCAAAGCGATCTTCCTAACTTGCAGTTCTGACCCTGCCACTCCCCAGCTCAGCAGCCCCAGTGGCTCCCTATCGCCTCCAGGATTAAATCTAGAACCCTCTGCTTGGAGTTCACATACTCGTTGCTCTCTCCATTTACTCACCACTCAGCCTTCTTGTTGTTCCTGGTATGTCCCTTGCCCTCCCAGCTCTGGGCATTTTCCCTGACTGTCCCTCCTCATTTCTGCCTCCAGGTTTCCCTGGCTTCCTTCAAGCCCTAATTAAAATCACTTCTTCTATTTGCATGTTGTCTCCCCCCTTAGAAGGTGACATCCTTGACAGCAGGGACTGGCTTTTGCCTGGATCCACAGTTCTTAGCCCAGTGCCTGGCACATAGCAGATGCCAAATAGTTGTTTATTGACTGACTCTGGGACCAACTCTCCAAATACTATGCCAAAATAAGTAAAGTTGAGATAACACAGTTTCTGCTGGAGAGCAGAGTGGGGGTGGGGGTAGCTGGAAGGGAGGGCTGAGAGTACTTCCCTCCCCTTCCCCCCACCTTGGCCCTGCCCCTCCACCCCAACTTGACTTTCTAGAATGGAGATAGTAGTAGCTGACATTGACATAGCACCTTAAGGTTTACAAAGCACTTAATATCCATTATCTCATTGGATCAAATGAAATCTCGTATGTAAAACACTTTAAGGTTTACAAAGAGGATTTATAAATCATCATTATTGATATCATTGTTATTAATACATTGAATTGAATTGGATCAGGCAGGGCAGGGAGAATTGTGTCCATGTCTTTTTTTTTAAATGTTTTTTATTTTTCAAGTATCAAGTATTTTAAAAATTAATCTATACCCCCTACCTCTTTCCTTAAGGAAATTAAATTTAATTTTAAAAAGCCCCAAATCAAATCTCTTTATATGTGGCTGTGTACAAATTCCCATCAGCTACGTCCTTTTTCTGCATCTCAAGTTCATTGCCTCTCTGTCAGGAGGTGAGAGGCACATCCCATTTTCATTCTTTTGTGCCTGTTTGTGGTTTCTCCTTTCATTAATCAGAGATCTAAAGTCTTTCTAAGCTGTTTTTCTCTAAAATGTTGTTTGGTCGTTTCGGTTCTGTCTGACTCTTTGTGACTTCATTTCCGGTTTTCTTGGCAAAAATATTGGAATGGTTTGCCATTTCCCTCTTTGGCTCATTTTACAGATGAGAAAACTGAGGCAAACAGGATTAAGTGACTTGCCCAAGGTCATACAGCTAATAAGTGTCTGAGTCTGGATTTGAACTCAGGAAGATGAGTCTTGTTCTCTGTGCACTACGGTGCCACCTAGCTGCCCAAATGTTGTTATCATGGTGTACCTTGTTCTCTGGGTTCTGTCACTTCACTCTTCATCAGTTCATGGAGGTCTTCCTAGTTTCCTCTGAAATTGCCCGTGTCTTCATTTTTTATGGAACAATAATATTCCATCCCATTCATATACCTTAATTTGCTCAGTTATTTCCAATAGGAGGACAGCCCCCCAGTTTCCAATTTTTGGCAACTTTGAAAAGAGTTGCTATAAACACTTTTTGTACATATGGGTCCTTTTCCTCTTTCTTGGATCTCTTTGGACTATGTAGTGGTATCTCTGTAATAGCATTAGTGGTAGCAGCAGTAGTTTCTGTCGTGTTATTTCTGGGTTAAAAGATATGCACAGTTTGGTAACTTTCTGGGCAATTCCAGATTGCTTTCTGGCATTGTTCCCATTTCAAAGGCTATGATACAGATACAGAGGTATATAATGATTTGCCCAGGGTCACTCAGTTAAGTAATTGTCAGATCCCATCCCTAGGTAGCTAGGTGGAGAAAGTACGGACCTGGAGTCAAGAAGGCCTGAGTTCAAACCCAGTCGCAGACACTGACTAGCTGTGTGACCCTGGGCAAGTCACTTAATCCCTGTCTGCTTCAGTTTCCTCAACTGTAAAATGGAGATTAATAAGAGCAATATCAAAGCGTTAATATTTGTAAAGTGCTTAGCACAGTGCCTGGCAAACAGTGCACACTGTATAAACGCTAGCTGGCTATTATCCTACATTGTCTAACCTCAAATCTGGTACTATTTCTAGTCTACCCCGTATGTCAGGATTGGGGTTTATACCTAGTGCAGGGCAAACAGGACTTTGCTCTTGGGTGTGGACATGGGAAGGGGAATCATTCCCAGACGATTTGAGCTTCTGGGCTCATTGCTAGGATGCTCCCCCCCCCACCTTGTACCTGCTAACTGTTCTCTCTGCCTCCCCCACCTCCCCCAGTGGAATTTGCCTCAGGTACAAGAATTCCCAGGTGGAGCTTTGGGGAAGGCCTTGTTCTCTTTTTTTGCTTGGACTCCATGGTCGTGAGCTCAGCCAGTACCTGCTGGCTTAGCCAACAATGGAGAGCCCAGCCCTCCCCAGGCGTTGACCTTTCTGTCACATTCACTGGTGGCTCATCCATTGAGCACATCTGGTCCAAGATGAATGAAGTCCAAAGTCCCAGGGTGGAGCACAGCTAGAAATCAAAATGACTTCCAGAGAGAAACAGAGTCAGAGAAAGACAAAGAGAGAGAGAGAGTCAGAGAGAGAGACAGAAAGTAAAAGAGAGAGAATCAGAGAGAGAGAAAGAGAGAGACATACAGAGAAAGAGAGAAAGAGGGAGAAAGAAAGACAGAGTTAGAGAGAGACAGAGAAAGGGAGGGAGAGAGAGAGAGAGGAAGAGAGGGAGAGGTGGTAGCTGTAGATAAGCCCATTTGGAGAGCCCCAAGTTGGAGAAAAGAATGCATATTGATTCTACTCCTCCTGGGAAGAGTATTGGGGGGATCCCTCTCATGCCCCCAGTTACTTAATATAGGACTTTGGTGAGAAAGAGCCTCCTGGAGGGCATGGGTTGCTGCTGAGCTGCCTGAGTAGGGGAGTGACATCCATGGTCCATGGTTAGGAGTCTAAATTTGGTTGCTAGATGTAGGGACTGGGCTAAAAGTCAAATGCCCTGGATCCTTGGCCCACCGCCGGCCCTAACTGCCATTGTGACCGGGGCTGAGAGAAGAGTGTCCATAGGTTAACTTCCAACGGGGGCCATGTTTGGCCTGAAAACCAGGTGGAGCTTGGTCCTTTGTGCTGCTGGGGTTATGTTAGGTCAGGGACTGGGGGACAGCTTGGAATGGGAACCAAGAGAAGCAGACGTTTCTCAGACTTCGTTGATGGATTTCTCTTCTCCTTTCTAGAGATGATTCCCTTCAGGTAACTGCTGTGGGTCATAGGCTTTGAGCTGGAAGTGATCTCAGGGGACATGGGGGGCATTTTGTAGATGAAGTAACTAAGGCCCAGAGAGGCTCAACTATTTGTTCAAGGCCAAACAGTCTGTCAACAAACATTTATTAAGCATCTACTAGGTTCCAGGCACTATGCTAAGCACTGGGAATAAAAAAAAAGCACCAAAGACAGTCCCTGACCTCAAAGAGTTTACAATCTAAGACAACAGTCTTTGAAGTCTGAGAAGACAGCAGTCAAGCAAATGAATACAAAGCGAGCTGTATAGAGGGTAAATAGGAAATGAATAAGAGAGGGAAGGCGCTGGAATTTAGAAGAGGCGGTAAAAGCTTCCAGTAGATGTGAGATCTTAGTTGGGACTTACAAGAAGCCAGGGAACTTGGAGACAGGAGGACCTGAGTTCAAATCGGCCTCAGACACTTGACACTTACTAGCCGTGTGACCCTGGGCAAGTCACTTAACCCCTATTGCCTTACCAAAAAAAAAAAAAAAAGCCAAAAAAGAAGAAGAAGCCAGGGAAGCCAGCAGGTAGAGAGGAAGAGGGAGAGTGTTCCAGGAGGATGGGACAGTGCCTGGAGCTGAGAGATGGAGGGTCTGGTGTGTAGACCAGCCGGGAGGCCAGGGTCGCTGGATGAAAGAGTACCTGGTGGGGAGTGGGGTGTAAGAAGACTGGAAAGGCAGGAGGTTATGAAAGATTTTGAATGCCATATGGAGGGTTTTGTATTTGATCCTGGAGGCAACAGGGAGCATTGCAGTTTATTGAGTAGGGAGGTGACATGGTTGTAGTGATGATGATGGTTTGGTTGTTACAATCATGTCTGACCCTCTGTGACCCCACTTTGGGGTTTTCTCAGCAAAGATACTGGAGTGATTTGCCATTTCCTTCTCCAGCTCCCATTTTACAAATGAGGAAACTGAGGCAAACAGGATCAAGTGACTTGGCCAGGTTCACACAGCTAGTAAGTGTCTGAGGCTGGATTTGAACTCAGGAAGATGAAACTTTCTGATTCCAAGCCCAGTGCTCTATCTGTTGCTCCACCTAGCTGCCCTGACAGGGTTAGACCTGAGATTTAGGAAAATCACTTTGGTGGCTGAATGGAGGATGGGGTGCAGTGAGTGAAAAGAGGCTTGAGGTAGGCAGACCTATCAGGGGAGATTGGGTATCAGCAGAGAGGTTAGGGAAGGATAGATGGATTTGAGAATTGTCGGCATAGAGATGGTAATTAAATCTGTGGAAGCTGATGAAATCACTAAGTGATCACCAAGTATAGAAGGGGAAGAGAAGAGGGCCCAGGATAGAATCCTGTGGGGCACCAGAGGGCATCATCTGGGTAAGGAGACTGAGGAGGAGCAGTCAGAGAGGTAGGAGGAGAACCAGGAGAGGAAGGGTCCTGAAAACCCAGAGAGAAGAGAGTATCAGAGAGGAGAGAGTGATCAGCAGTGCCAGAGGTTGAAGAGAGGTCAAGGAGAAGGAGGACTGAGACAAGGCCCCCAGTAGCGAGTGGCCAGGCTTGGATGTGAATCCTCTGCTCTGGGGGTGGGCAGTGGACATGAGCTACAGGGCACCCTTGGCTTCATTGTGCCGCTCTCCTGCTTTCTAGATTCGCTGTCCAATCCCCCTTGACCCTCCTCCCCATGACAACGTTCTCTGTTAGATTTAATTGGATCATAGCTTAATTGATGCTATTGACATCTGGGTCTTGGTGAATTTGGGGAGGCACTCCCATTGGAACTCCCTAGGGCATCGATGCCTAGCATTTGCCTCCTCAGAGATGCCTGTGCTCTCTGGCCCGCTCCTTGGAGGTGGTGAGTGGGGCTTACTCCTTCTCTTCCTGTTCTGAGGAGGATCATTTCTTGATCTTGCCTTGGAATTCTGAGGGGTCCTGGAATGGAACAGAAACCCCTTGTGCACCAACTGCAGGGCTGTAGAGAGTCATACACAGAACAGAGAATGGCCAGGTTGGGAAAGAGCTTAGACGGTATCAGAGACCATTTAGTCTGAGCCCTTAAGAAATTGAGGCTGAAAGTGCCGTGCTTCAATTACACAGCTAGTCAAGCCCTGCGGCAAGATTTGAACCTGCTTTCTGAGTCTCTAGTTTCTTACAATTTTATCTCATAGAATTTTGTAGTTGTCCCAATGAGTCATCAACAAAATTTATTTATTAAGCACCTACTGTTTGCTAGGCTTTGAGCTAAGTGCTGGGAATTCAAAAGGAGGCCAAAAAAAAGAAAACCCCAAAACAAACCAAAAAACAACCCAGCAGCCCCAACCAGTCCCTGACCTCAAGGAGCTCACAGTCTAATGCAAACAGCTTTATGAAGCATGATATAGACTGGCTAAGTTAGAGATAACCTATGGAGGGAGGGCACTAGAATTAAAGAGGATGGGGAAAGGCTTCCTGTAAATGGTGAGACTTTAGCTGGGATTTCCAAGGAGTCTGGGAAGCCAGAGATGAGGAGGGACTGCATCCCAGGCATGGGGGAGGGGCAGAGAAAATCAGTGGAGCTGGGAGACTGAGAGCTTGTGTTTGAGGAATAGCAGAGAGGCCAGTCTCTGCTGTTTTTGGTATGTAAATATTGCCTTCTGAACAAGATGGAGAACTCTGGAGAGCAGATGCTGGTTTTTCCATTTCACTCAATGTACCTAGCACAGTGCTGAGCTCATCTACTCAGTAAATATTTACCAAACCTTTACTAGATGGAGGACCCTATGCCTGGAACTGGGGAAGGCACAGAGAAGATCTGGTCCCAGTCTAGTAGGAGAATAAGACATGAGTGGTCCAAGTGGAAAGGACATTGTCTTTGGAGTCAGAGACCCTGGGTTTGAATGTGGCCTCTCCTACTTACTGCCTATGTGACCTTAGACAAGTCACTTAACTGAATTTCCTCATCCATAAAATAAGGGAGGTTCCTTCCAGCCCCAGAGCCACTGGACTTGGAGCCAGAAGACTCACTAGTTGTATGATGCTGGGAAAGTCACGTAACCTCTCTGAGCCTCAGTTTCTCCATCTGTAAAACTGGGATAATAGTATAGTGGGCTGTGAGGGAAGTGCTTTGTAAACATCTGAGTTTTAGAGACAGAAATGGAAATGGGGGGACATTGGAGTCAAATAGCAATAGTGACATAAATGGGCTGCTGCCTGTGCTTGGTTCAGAATCCTGTGGTGAAATGAGGCCCTTTGCAAGGGGCCTTGAGAAGACTGCCCTGTATGGAAGCCAGCATGGGACGGGGGGAGAAGGCCCTGGGCTCAGACCAACCCCTTCCCCTCTATGAGCCTCAGTTTCTCTATCTGTAAAATGGAGGAGGAGGGGAGAGAAACACTCTAAAATGCTGGAGAAATGGGTCCTGGGGTTAAGAGCCATCCATTTGCCCTCAAGTAGGACCTTTGCAGCCTGGGAGACTTGGTGCTACTCAGGCAGGGCCAGGAGCCTAGGAGGCTGGGCAGAGGGAGGCCTGGCTGACGCTTTGGCTGCAGTTCCAGTAATGGGGAGGGGGGATGCTGAGGCCCCCCAGGGGCCTCTCTGGTTCCTGAGTGTGTGTGGGGGAAGGGTTGGCTGGTTTCTGTTCAGGGCAGTCCCTCCTGCTCAGTCCTTTGTGTCCCAGGATCCTGGGCCCCTCTGGACAATGAGACTATTGAAGGGCAACAGCCGGGAGTTTCTCTGGCCCAGAGGGGGGGGGGGGAAATGTGTGTGTGTGACCAGCCATGTAAGAGGGGCAATGATAAAACTTTGAAGCCCCCTCCCATGGAGTGACAGAGAGCAGCAGATGTGGGCTACCGGCAGAGAAGTCTGGAAACTCAGAGTGTCAGAGTATGGAGGGGCTTTAGAACAGGGAATGTCAGAGCTGGGAAAGGCCTTAGAACATGGAATGTCAGGGGTGGGAGGGGCCTTAGAACAGGGGATGTCAGGGGTGGGAGGGGCCTTAGAACAGGGGATGTCAGAGCTGGGAAGGGCCTTAGAACATGGAATGTCAGGGGTGGGAGGGGCCTTAGAACAGGGGATGTCAGGGGTGGCAAAGGTCTTAGAACAGGGGATGTCAGAGCTGAGAAGGGCCTTAGAACATGGAATGTCAGACCCGGCAAAAGTCTTAGAACAGGGAATGTCAGAACAACAACAGTCAGTGATGAAAAGAAAAGAGAAGAAGACTGGCTAGGAGGGTTTCCCTGGCATTCCCTTAGGTGGAAATGAGAACCTCCACTAGACAGATAACCCACACTGAGGGGCCAGAAAGAGGATTAGGAGCCAGCAAAAGCTGGAAGTGAACCAGGAGGGTGGGGGGGCCCTGATGTCCAGGGAGAAGAGATTATTAACAATGTCAAATGCCACTGGCCTGGAGGAGAGCCCTTGAGACAGAGGACAGAGCAACACCTGTGGAATTTGATGATTAGACCCTTGGTCCTTGGTGAGCCGAAGCAGCGAGGGCAAAGTCAGAGAGAAGATAATAAGGAAATGGAGGCCTCAGGCATAGGTGACTTTTTTTTTTTGGTGAAGCCATCAGGGTTAAGTGACTTGTCCAGGGTCACACAACTAGTAAGTGTCAAGTGTCTGAGGCTGGATTTGAACTCGGGTCCTCCTCATTCCAGAGCCGGTGCTCTATCCACTGCACCACCTACCAGCCCCGCACGGGTGACTTTTTAGAGAAGTCTTGCAGCTTCCCTAGAGCTAGGAGGAGAGATGTTGGCTAACACTTGGCTAAGAGAGCCAGGATTCAACAAGGTCTGGATCGGCAGGAGGATTGGGCTGAATTTACTACATGAAATTCCATGGAGATAAACGTCAAGTCTTACACAGGCTCAAGAAATCAACTTCCCAAGCATGAGGTGACAGGAGAGTTCAGGAGGTGAGATGCCCTCGAGCTCTGTGTGAGTCACCGTGTGTTGGGCCAGCCGTGAGAGCTAATGAATGGAGTCTTGAGCAGCTCGGGGAGAGGCTGAGCTCCCAGGAACAAAGAGGCGGTTGGCCTGGCCAGACGTGTGAAATGCAGCGTGATCAGATTGGCCCCGCACTTCGAGGGAGGACGTCGATCTGGCAGAGTGTTCAGAGGAGGGCAATGATGGTGGTGACTGTCACTTGAGGATCAGCTTAGGGACCGGGGAGGTTTAGCCTGATAACGCTTCAAGCACTGGGAAGAGGGGCTGGACTTATTTTATTTGTCCCCACCCCTACCCCCCACTTTTTTGTTGTTTGATATCAGGATGAAGTTCTCAACCGTGAATGGGGGCCCAAAATGCAATGGGGGCTGTCTTGGCAGGGGGTAGGCTCTTCCTCTTTGGAGGCCCCTCAAATGGAGGCCTGGACCTCTTGTCCACTACGTTGTACAAGGGGCCTGGGTTGGCCTAGATGCCCTCCCAAAGGACATTCCGACTCTAATATTCTGTGAAAAGGGAGGAGAGATAGAGCAGTAGCTGGCTACTCAAGAGGAGACTTTCTTAGGATGGGGGGACCTGGGCCTATTTGTTGGGAGATTAAACAAAGCTGGTGGTGGGGGAAAGGTAGAAGATGCTCGAGAGTAGGGGCGGTCTAGACCCGGCCAACAAGCATTTATGATGTAGAAGGTGGCATTTCAGCCGATCCCTAGAGGAAACCAAGGATCTTGACAGGTAAAGTGAGAGGTGGGACCCTAAATCTAGGCCAGAAAGGGACCTCAAAAGCCATCGTTTTACTGCTGTGGAAAGGGAGGCCCAGGGAGAAGTGACTTATCCAAAGTCATCCCAGGTAGCAAGCATCAGGCATGACAGAATCCAGGTCTTCTGACTCCGGAACCAACGCCCTTTCCACAAGTGAGGTCCCGGAGCAGTAGGAGAGAGTGGGATCAAGGGAACAGTTTGAATAGGATTTACTTTGGCAGGAAAAAGGCTATGTCTTTTTCTGTGACCGAGAAAAGAGAGAGACAGTGGGTGGGGATAAGTAGAAGATCTGGGTAGTGGAGGAGGGGGCTTGTCACAAGGTAGCACAGCCAATAGGGTGCTATACTTAGATTCAGGAAGACTTGGGTTTGAATCATGCCTCGGATGATACTTTCACACTAGGTGATCCTGGGCGAGTCACTCTCCTACCTGGGAAATGAAAGCATAGGACTTGATGACCTTTAAGTTTCTTCCAGCTCTAAATCTATATTCCTATATTCCAATGAGATTTTACAGATAAGGAAATTGAGGCCCAAAGAGAAAATGAAATATCCAAGGCATCGTCACTAGTAAGGAGCAGCACAGGGTGATGGGGCAGAACGTGGGTCATTACTGAGGCCTGTGGCCCCTGAAAGGGGCCTGTCTTGTTTCTCTGAGGTAACCTCCCTTTCCCACACTGAGGCCAGGCCGTGATTCTCAGTGTCAGAAGCCTCGGAGCCTGGGCCCGTCATTTGCACCTGGCGTTGCCGCTGTGTGCCCTGATGTGATCTCAGGTCATCTTCTCACCCAAAGCAGCCCCCGTGACTGGCTTGGATGGGGGCCAGGGGTGGGTAGTGGCCTGGCTCCCCCAGTACCATTGGCCCTTGGCTGGGGTCCTGCCTCCGGGCTCAGCCAATGCCTCCTCTGGCCTCCCACTGCCCCCAGCTGGTTCTCCCGGAAGAAGGGAGGGCAACCTCCGTCATCCCAGCTGGGAGCCAGCTGCCTCTCCTTGGCTGGGCCAGGAGCCTCCCATATAAGGAATGGGGAGCCAGGCCGTGCTCTCACCCCCACTTCGTCTACGCTCCCCTTTCCCTTACTGCCGTGGTGTGACTGCTCACTCCGAGTGAGGTGGGGGAGCTAAAAATAGGCCCCAGCCCCTGCCAGTGGAGCGTCAGCCCTAGTCAGAAGCAGTAGAAAAGCTGGGACGAGCAGCCTGGGCCTAATGGGCTGGGGGGTGGGGCAAGGATGGGGAACAGGAAAGACAGAGAAGCACTGGGGCAGGGGCTCTAGACACCCAGACTGTCAACGCTCATATTCACTGTCTCTGTGGTAATGGGCAGAACACTGCTCCCTTGCCGGGCCTCAGTTTCTCCATCTGTCAAATGGTGGTTAATCTGATTTACCAGGACTAACACAGGAGAAGCGTTTTGTAAACCTTGTTCATAGGATTCCAGATCCAGAGGGGGAAGGGACCTGGGCATCCACTGAGTCCATTTTACAGGTGAAGCCACTGAGGCCCAGAGAGAGTGTGACCTGCTCTAGGTCATATAGATAGTAAGTAGCACTGGGACCATCAACCTGGAGCTAAAAACGACCTGGGAAGTCTTTGGGTCTGGTCCTCTCATTTTACGGGGGAGAAAACTGAGGCATGGCCAGGCTGAAGGGACTTGTTTAAGGTCATCTGGGTAGTACGGAGCGGAGGAGGTGGAGCTGGGTGGCGGGAAGCTGTCTTCAGGGGTCTGAAGGACTGTGACCCAGAGCAGGGAGTGGATTTGTGCTGCTGGGCCCCAGAGCCAGGAGCCACAGGGGAAGGGGGACGTTAGAGAGACAGACAGATA
>NW_020949602.1:1335360-1350453 GCF_900497805.2 Vombatus ursinus
GAGACAGGGAAAGAGGAGAGAGATAGAGTCAGAAGACAGAGACAGAAGAGAGATAGAGACAAAGTGAGACAGAGATAGATAGAGACAGACAGAGAGAAGAGAGAGATACAGACCGAAGAGAGATAGATAAAGAGAGATAGACAGAGAGAGATAGGGGAGGGGGACAGTGAGAGGAAGGAGAGACAAAGGCAGATGGAGACAGAAGATAGAAACAAAGAGAGGAGAGAGATAAAGAGAGAGAGAGTCAGAAAGAAAGACAAAGAGACACAGAGAGAGATGGGGGAGAAGGAAGAAAGAGAGAGACAGAGACTAAGACAGAGACAGAAGAGAGATAGAGATAGGAAAGACAAAGAGAGACAGAGACAGAGACAAAGAGAGACAGATGGAGAGACAGAAGCAGAGATAGGGGAGAGGGATGGGGGAGAGAGAGAGAGAGAGAGAGAGAGAGAGAGAGAGAATTTTTTCTCACTATAAGGAAGTTCCCTATCAACACTGTCCAGGAGTGGAATGGGCTGTAAGGGCAGGTAGTGACCTCCCTATAACTGGTCTTCATGGTATGGAGGGGGTTATGTCCATGTATGGGTTGAACTCTCTGACCTTGGAGATTCTGGGGCAGACCTACGTATACCCTTGGATGTCTGCTTTTTGCACATGTTAATACCATCCCCACAGACAGACAGACGGACATAGCCTTGTAGATGCACGCCCCTGACTGAGCTTCTCTCTCTACTTGCTCCCCCCAGCTCCCCCCTTCCCCCACCCAGCCAGGAGCTGCCCAATATCTTCCACTCTTTGCACCAGTTTTTTTTTTTCCTGGTAGGAGGTTTTTCCCTTTGCCAAGGGGTGTGTGTGTGTGTGTGTGTGTGTGTGTGTGTGTGTGTTTCCAATTTTAACACTGGCTCCCTTGCATGATGCTATGCCTCTCTCTCTCTCTCTCCCCCTCTCTCTCTCTCTCTCTCTCTCTCTCTCTCTCTCTCTCTCTCTCTCGTTTGCTAACCCGAGGCGCGTGACAGCCCGGGCACGCCTGGCACTTGTCACCATGGTAACAGGATGGTGGTGGGCTAGCTCACTCACTTGGAATGTGGGCCCCAGGAAGGCTGGCTCTGGGGGAAGTGGAGGGAGGCGGTCTCCACCAAGTGGTCCCTTGCAAAGGTAGGAGAGAATAAGGAAGGGGCTGAGGGACAGAACAGTGAGGTGAGGTCTGGAGCCAGGGCCTTGGGAAGACAGAGGCGCTTGGAATGTGGGCCTGGCCCCTCTCTACAGCTAACCCTTGGTGGCCTTGGGGAAGACCCTTACCTTCTCAGCCTCAGTTTTCTTCCTTGTAAAAGGAAGGGACTGGACTGGATGACCCCTCCAGGTCTTCCCAGCTCTGAGTGTGTGAGGATCCTTCCCCCAGCTGGCTGTGGCTTTGCTTCCAGGAGTGTGTCAGGTCACAAGTGGGAGAAGTCCCTGGGGGTCTGTGCAGAGCCTGCTTGTCACGACTGTGGGGGGCCCACAGCTGGGCAGGGGAGGGGGTCAGGCCTGCACCAGACAGGGCTTAGGGAAAGGGCAGGCCTCAGATCCAGGGCCTCCGAGAAGAGATGATTTAACAAAAAACAAATGTGAAGTCGTACCTGGAAATTAAAAACAATGTACTCCATGAGTGTTGGATGGGGGATGTGTGGTGAAAGAGCCATTTTTATGAAAAAGATCCCAGGCCAGTGATCAGTGTCCACCTGGGCTTTCTATTTTCTCCTCACCAGTCAATGGAAATCAGAGATCAGAACCTTGAACAGGGGATGTCAGAGCTGGGAGGGGCCTTAGAACAGGGGATGTCAGGGCTGGGAGGAGTCTTAGAACAGGGGATGTCAAAACTGGGAGGGGCCTTAGAACAGGGGATGTCAGAGTTGGGAGGGGCCTTAGAACAGCGGATGTCAGGGCTGGGAGGAACCTCTTAGCATACCTAGTCCAGCTTCCTCATTTAACTGGTAAAGAAAATGGGTTCTAGAGAAGGAGAGTGATATGCCCAGGGTCACACAGTGCTCAAGTCAGAATTAGAAGCCCTGTCTCCTGATCTCCCTGCTCCACTAAGCAACCTTGTCTGGACTAACCTGACCAGCGTCCTAAGTCAAGAAAATGTTACTTGTGGTCTTGAAAATGGACTCTAATTCTGCTACCAAAAACACCCCACAGAACCAGTCAACACTAAGTAAATTAAACTCCTTGAAGGAAAGAAACATTTATTAAGTGCCTACCATGTGTCAGTCATTGTACTAAGCACTTTTAACAAATGTCTCATTCAGGTCTCAGAGCAGTTTTGTGAGGGAGGTGCTATTATTATTTTCATTTTACAAATGAGGAAACTGAGGGAGAAAGTGGTCACGTGACTTGGCCAAGGACACATGACTAGTGTCTGAGCCTCGACTGGAAATGACATCTTCCTTATTCCAGGCCTAGAGGTCTAACCATTGTCCTTCCTAGCTTGCCTGACACAAAAAGGACACGTTACCAATGCTTGTTGGGTAGGACTAGACCTTTTATGTGTCAAGGGCCCCCTTGGGCAGTCTAGGGAAATTCATGGAGCCCTTTTCAGAATCATGGTTTTCTAAAAAATTCATTAATTAAAGGCAATGCTAAATTTCATTTAGTGAAAATAAAGATACATTTTTTTCCTATCCAAGTTTGTCTTCCCTAGGTTAATACCTCCTACCATTTGGAGTGTAAGCTCCTGGAGGGCAGGGCTGTTTGCATTTATATTCTTGGTGTTGAAGGCAGTGCCTGGAACCTAGGTAATAAATGCTTGTTAGACCTTGGGCCCCTTCCATGGGATTTACAGCTGAAACCTTCCATATTTGCTCTCTCCTCTGTTAGAATGCAAGCTCCTGGAGGCTGGGAGTGCCTGACTTCTGTTTGGATGGCACCTAGTAAGGCTTATAAATGGTTCTTAAATAATTAATTAATTGAATTGTTGATTGATCAGATTGGATTGGTACAGATAATGGAGAGTTGATACTTGGCCATCACAGGCCCAGGCATGGCCAGGGTGGGCTGCCACCTAGCATGGCCATTAGCCAAGCCTAGGGTTGGGAGCTGCTCAGAGATGGAGTGACTTCTATAGGATTGACAGAGAAGGTCAGGCTAACACGGGTGTTGGTGGCGGGGCACACAAGCCTGGTTTGTGAGGAGAGCCTGAATCTGAGTCACAGGGTCTGGGGTCCAGGGTGGATTCGGGGTGCAGCTCTGGTTTCATGTGCCAGGATGGCATGAGGCAGGAGGTGGCCATCCTAGTCTGAGATCAGGGGAGTAGCCAGGATGTGGGTGAGGTCACACTGGGGCATGAGGGTGGGACCCAATCTAGGGCTGATGTGGATTTTTATTTGCTAGTGTTGGGAGGCTGGAGAAACCTGGGAGCTTGGGTCAGCGGGGAGCTGAGGCAAAGTGGAGGGATGAGAGCAAGCACTGGTTGGCGATTAATCAGGATCTTCTCTCTGCCTCTCTCTGCTTCTCCACCCCCTCCCCTTCCTCTCTTTGTCTTTTATGGTATTTATTCTCTTCCTTCCTTCTCTTCCCTTCCGTCTTTCTCCTCTCTGTTCTTTCCTTTTTCTGGTCTCTCCTTTTTCACTTTCTTTCTTCTTCCTCTACCTTTTCCTCTTCCCCTCCCTGCCTTGCTCTCTGGGGCTGTATTTCTGTCTGCCCTAGGGCCTCACCTCCATATTCTCAGGCCGGGCATCCCGGAAGCAGGCTGCCCAAGGCCGGGACCCAGCTGGCACCATGGAGACCTACAGGAACCCAACAGAGGTACAGATGAGCCAGCTGGTGCTGCTATACCACACAAACCATCGAGGGGAGCTGAGTGTGGGTCAGCTGCTGAAGTGGATAGACATAACCGCCTGTCTCTCAGGTAAAACCCAAACTCCTCGGCTCGACGTTCAAGGCCTTGCACCACTGTGATGTAGGCTGTCTTTGCAACCTCATCGCACACTGCCTTCCTTTACCTACTCTGTGGCCATCTCCTGTACACTAACTTTCCCACCTCTATACCTTTGCTTGTGCTGTTCCAGATACCTGGTGTACTATCTAATAGTAACAATGATGATGAGTACTCATGATTCTAGACCACCTTCAAGTTTAGGCTGCATTTTTCTTGTAACAGCACTATGAGGAAAGTACTATAGAATCTCAGAGCTGAAAGGGATCTCAGATGTCCTCTCCTCCAACTCGTACCTTAACAGGCCTCTACAGCTGCTCTGAGGAGGGGTCATCTGGTGTCTAACTGCAGACCTCCCAGGAGGGAGAGCTCCCTCCCTCCCTCCCTCCCTCTGGAGCAGCCCCTCCAGTCTCGGATGGCTCATCGTTAGGGAGTGCACACTGACATCTGGGTGACTTCCCTGGCTCCTCGTTCCGCCCTCTGGGGCCAAGTAGAAAGTCTAATCACTGCTCCCAGGACAGGACAAATCCCTGAAGAAGGCTGTCGTACTCCCTCTCCACCCCCGCCTCCCCTTCTCTAGTCTAAACACCCTCATGTCCTTTATCTTATGACCAGTTCAGAAGCGCCTCACCTTCCTGGGCTATCTTCAGCTTGTCAACGTCCTTCCTAGAACATGGTGCCCAGAACCCAACACGGTCTTCTAGGCACAATCTGACTAAGGTCAGACCTCCACAGTACTGGGCACCGTGCCATGATGTCAGCTCTTAATACTTAGCCTTTCTATAGCACCTTAAGGATTACAAAGTTCTTTATAAATATTATCTCATTTTATCCTTGTAACAGCCCTGGGAGGTAGGTGGTATGTTTCTTGTTCCCATTTTACAGATAAGGAAACAGGCAGAAGGAGGTTAAGTGACTTGTCCAGAATCACATAGCTAGTAGGTATCCAAGGCTGGATTTGAACTCAGGCCTGACACCACTGTGACATTTCACTGCCTGGTAGTAGTAAGGCAGTACATGTGTCTTTATTCCCATTTTACAGGGTGGGGAAATCGGGGCCTGAGGGATGGCATAATAAAAGGAGTCCTGGATTGGAGTTGGAAGATCTGGGTTTGAATCTTAGCTCTGACATTTCTCTTTGTGTCCCTCCCTTTCTCTGGCCCTGGTTTTCTCCCCTATCAAATGAAAAGATGGTATTAGTTAATCTCTAAACTTTTTTCTAACTTCAAGTCTTCTGACCTACATCTTAGCCAAGGTCACCTGGATAGCATGTACTAGAGCTGAGACTCAGTCCAGGCCCTGGACGCCAAAGGAAGTGCCCTCTCTCCAACATTCTTGCCCCCAAAGCTCCAGAAATAGAAGGGACCTTCAATGTCATTTAGTCCACCTTCATCATTTTACAGATGGGGAAACTGAGACTGAGAGGGGTTAAATGACTTGCAAGGGGTCATGTAAACATTAGGTAGAGGAGCTGGGATTTGAATCCAACTCCTACGTCCTTTCAAGGACAGTATACATATCATATCCACCATGCTGAATTCATTCATTCATTCATTCTATAGGCATTGTGTTGGGCAATAATCATAGGGTGATGGGACCTCAGAGGCCCTATATTGCAGCCCCCTAATTTTAGAGGGGGAAACTGAGGCCCAGGGGGATTTATTTTATTTATTTATTTGGTGGGGCAATCAGGGTTAAATAGTTTGCCCAAGGTCACACAGCTAGTAAGTGTCAAGTGTCTGAGGCCAGATTTGAATTCAGATCCTCCTGACTCCAGGGCTGGTGATCTATACATGGTATCGCCTAGCTGCCCCAGGGGTTTGTAAATATAAATAGGACATGGTTCCTGCCTTCATGGTGCTTACAACCAACCTAGCAGCCAAAGACCCTTGTGGATTCCTTGCACTCACATATACTATTTGTATGAGTCAGGGTCATTAAACATTTATTAAGTACCTACTGTTTGCCATCATACAAAGAAAGCCATAAGACAGTCCTTGCCCTTACAGAGCTCCCAGTCTAATGGGGGAGGCGATGTTAAAAGGAAGTAAAAGCAGAAGGTTGGTGGTGGCGGCTGGTATCCAGTACAGGGCATGATGAAATCCTGCCACCCAGGTGGGAAACGTCCCGAGGAGATGGGAGTTACAAGGCTGATTTCATCGTACAGAATGATGGTTCTGGAGATCATGAGGTCCAAGAGAGCAGCCAGGTGGAAAATGATGAGGGGAATTCCCCTAGTGCCCTCATTGGATGGTGGGGATCTGGGAAGAGCCCCCACAGGTCCCTTTTCCCCTCCCTCCAACCAGACGGAGTAGGGGTGACCTTAGACAAGTCCCTTGTCTAAGCTTTAGTTCTTTCTCTATAAAATGATGAAGCTTGGACTAAATGCTATCTGAGTCCCCCTCCTAGCTTGAAATTCTTTTGTCTCTCTCTCCTTGGTTCCTTCCTAGGGCCTCATTTGGAACAACAGAAACAGTGCTATTTGAATCCCAGCTTTGCCACTTATGACCCGAATGACCTTCGATCTGGGCCTCAGTTTCTCCATCTATAAAATGAGCATCATAATACTTGAACTAGCCCAGCTCCCGGAGGTGTCACGAAGACAATGATTTTTACATCTTAAAGTGCTACCAAGACAGACACCATTTTATTCTGAATGGGCCTCTTCATTCTGGCTCTGTCCCATGAGCCTGGCATTGCCTGTCCCCTTGTTCTGGCTCCCTTGGCAGTGTGGATTTGTGGGAAGTCAGAGTTGCTGGGGAGGCTCCTGGTTTTCCTACATACTAATTGGGCAAGTCACTTTGTTCCCCGGGGCCTCAGTTTCCTCATGTGTAAGAGGGATTGGGCTAGATGAACCCCTTGTCCCTTCCAGCCCTAAATCTGTGGTCCTTTGGATGTGGCTGTTGGGGTTTGAAAACTTGGCTCCCAAGTCCAACGGCTGGGGACTTTTTAAAGACAACAAGATTTCCCTGGGGGCTCTTGTAAGAGCAGCCAACCAAATGGTGGTTTATGGAGCAAGAATTGGGGGAGGGGTGGGAGAGGGCGGTGTCTCCTGAAGGTCCTTTCTGTTCCAAGAAGGTGTGTCTGCCCTCAGCCTTGTTTAAAGAAAGACGAAAATCCTTCCATTCCTCTCCCCCCACGTCTGCCTCATCAGTGCAAGGGAATTGAGAACAAAGCCAGCTGCCATGGGTGACCAGCTGGGATGGAGCCAGTTCAGTGCAGTAAGCATTGAGTAAGTGCCTACTGTGTGCCAGGCTCAGGGTGATTCTAAGGGCCAGGGAGATATGGTGAAAAAGGAGACTTTGGCCCCTATTGCACCAGGGCAGTGACTGCAGGCTCAGTGAGGCCTTCTGGTTAACAAGTAGTCCATTGTCCCTTGGGCTTGGTCCAGCAGGTGGGGCTGGAGGGAAGTCCCCTCAAGCCATTGGAAGTGAGATCTGGGGCCCTTTTCCCAAGCTGGTCCCAGCTCGAGTCTTCCCTGCCTGCCTGAGCCTCTAGACAGAGGCAGGGAGTGTAAGAACATAAAGTCCCCTGCTGGGGACACTCAATCAAGTAACTAAGCAGGTGGCATTTTTCTTGGGGAAGGTAACCCCCAGACCTGGGATGAGAGGGAGGATCACAGAACGTGAGTCAGAGGGACCTCAGATCCTTGGACGTAAAGCATGGCAGCATGCCAAATGTCAGAGCAGGAAGGGACCAGCTTAGAGCACAGTGCATAGGAATAGTACTAGAATGTGAGAAGACAGAACCTAGAATGTGAGGACACCAAACCTAGAATGTGAGGACGCAGAACCTAGAATGTGGGGACACATAACCTAGAATGTGAGGGCACAGAAACTAGAACATGAGGGCATAGAACCTAGAATGTGAGAAGACAGAACCTAGAATGTGAGGACACAGAAACTAGAATGTGAGAACACAGAGCTTAGGATCTGTGGACACAGAACCTAGAATGTGAGGACACAGAACTTAGAATGTGGGGACACAGAACCTAGAATGTGAGAAGACAGAACCTAGAATGTGAGAAGACAGAACCTAGAACACAAGGACACAGAACCTGGAATATAAGGACCCATAGTCCTGGAGTGGGGAAAAAAATCTCTGAGTATAGAATTATTAGAATACTGAACACAGAACTCAAAATGTGCAATGCCGTAAAAACAGATTTTTATTGGTATTTTGTTTTTGCCATTGCCTAGATTTTCCCTGGTATCCCTCCCCCTCTCTTCCCCCAGAGAGCCATCTCTTATTTTTATCATATCTCTTATCTTATTTTTAAAAAAGCAAAAGCAAAAGAGGAAGAAGAGAGGAATACAATGTTCCAGCAGGAAAAGATATCAGAACACAGAATGTTTGTTAGAACCTAGAACATAAATGGTTAGAACTGGAAGAGACCTTTGCAAGTGTGTTATTAGGACATAGAAAGTTAGAGTAGGAAGGAATCTTGGAAAATACAACGTTGTTCACAGAACATAGAACATAGGATAAAATATTGAACATTAGAGCATTGAACATAGAACCCTCTTAGAGTGTTAGAGCAGAAAGAAGGTAGAATGTAAGAACCTAGCACATAAATAGTTAAAACTGGTAGAGACCTCTGTGCATGTGCTGTTAGAATATAGAACATTAAAACAGGAAGAGATCTCAGAAGGTAGAATTTTAGAACCTAGAACGTTAGATCAGGAAGCTATCTAAGAACATAGAATGTTAGAACCTAGATGATTAGCACAGGAAAGGATCAAAACTCATCAATAAGCACTGTATTGTGGTGGTGTTCAGTCATTCAGTGGTATCTGACTTTTCATGACCTCATGGATTATGTCCATGCGGTTTTCTTGGCAAAGATGCTGGAGTGATTTGCAATTTCCTTCTCCGGTGTGTCCCCATTTTACAGTTGAGGAACTGAGGCGAATAGAGGGTAAGTGACTTATCCAGGGTCATACAGCTAGCAAGTGCCTGAGGCCGAATTTGAATTTCTGTCTTCCTAGCTCCAAGCCCAGCATTCTGTGCACCGTGGAGGCCCCTGGCTGCCAGAACCATGTTTAAAAATGTTTAGGATAAGATACAGAGGATTACTAAGGAAACTAATTCTATTGGAGGACAGTTATCTCAATATTTTTGAAGAGCAAGTTATAGAGCTCAGGTTAAGAGTCCCTGCACTGAGGGTCTGGGGTAAGCCCTGCAGTCCTGGCCGTGCAGATTTGAACCGTGAAGAAAAGCCCTGGTGGCCAGCCCAGAGTCAATGTGGTACATTGGACAGCGCCTCAGGCTAGAAGTCCTGCCCTGGAATGTAAGCTCTTTGCAAGCAGGCAGTTTGATTCTTTGTTCGATACCCCCAAAGCCTGGCACAGTGCCTGGCACAGAGCAGAGGCTTATAAATGCTTGTTGATTGACTGATACGGTGGAAAGAATATTGTATGTGAAGTTCAGACAACCTGGGTCCACTTGCTACCTGTGTAGCGATTCACTTCTCCTTTCCTGGGCCTCAGTTTCCAAATCTGTAAAATGGGAATGGTGGACTAGATGAACTTTAGGGGCCCTTCCAGCTCTAAATGTATGATCTTGTGAATTTAACAGCTGTGTGACCTTGGGCAAGGTGCTTTCTCTCTCTGGGCCTCAGTCGCCTCAGTCCTCGATGTGCCTGGGTGCATGCTCCTGGCAGGCGCCCAGAGTAGGGATGGTTGGGACAAGCTCTGTCAGCAGCTCCCTCTTCCTTTCCTTTCCGCCCACGGACCCAGGGCCTTGAGCCAGAGGAGCTGCCTCATAGGTGGGGGTGGGGAGGGAGGGAGAAATGGGGGAGGGAAGGAGCATAGACTTCCAGGGTGAAGTCACCGAGCCTGCCTTCCCTGACACACCACAGGGAGCCAATGTATTAAATTAATTTTTTTAATTTATAAAGTCTCCCCAGTGATTTCTTTTAGGGGAAGATAATCAATGCAGCTTAGGGTGCACACACAATACCATTAAGAAGCTAATTAAATTTTGCCATTAGATGTTGCTACCCCGGTTTTTTAAGTCTTGGTTGGCTCAAAAAAAGTGGTGTTTTTTTGTTTGTTTGTTTGTTCTTAAAGGCAAAAACCTCATTCTGGTCCCACTGGGGAAGAGGGACTGTCTTGGCCTCAGAGAGTAGAGCCAGGAGCTGTGGGGTGGGGGGCAGATTTAGGCAGGATGTCAGGACAAATTTCCTCATCATTAGGGTTATCCCAAAGTGGATTGAGCTGCCCTGGGAGAGGGTGGGTCCTCCCCCCTGGGAAGTCTTCAGGCAGAGAGACTGAGGGCATGCCACATGGGCAGGGTGTCCAGAGGAGGGTTACCAGGATGGTGAGGGCACCGAAAATCATGAAGACTGGGGGGAGGGGGAGAGAAGGAGCCAGAGTTACCTGGATGGCTTAGACTGGAGCCAGGACCACTGGGCAGAAGCCTGCTGGAAGAAGCTTTAGGCTCCATAAGTGAAGCGATGTTGCAGCTTGGCATGGCCTGCCTCAGGAGTCATTGAGGTCTTTACCTTAAGGCCGGGTGACCACCTATGTGGCACGTGGTCATGAGGTCCTTACCCTAGGCTGAGTGACCACCTATGTGGCACATGGTCATGAGGTCCTTACCCTAGGCTGAGTGACCGCCTATGTGGCACGTGGTCACGAGGTCTTTACCCTAAAGCTGGGTGACCACTTATGTGGCACATGGTCATGAAGTCTATATCCCAAGGCTGAATGACCACCTATGTGGCATGTGGTCATGAGGTACGTGGATTCTTGCTCAGGTAAGGGTGGACTCAGTGATCTCAGAGGTCCTGTCCAGTTCTAGATGCCTTTGATTCTGGGGAGGGGAGCATTGGGTGACTTTAGGGGCACGTGCCCCTTTCTCTTTCCTTGTGTTTAGCTGAGAAACATGCAGGCTGCCCATGCGTAACGGCCTCGGTGGATGACATCTATTTTGAGCACACCATTAGGTGAGTGAAAGCCTCGTCTGCTCTCAGTTCCCTTCCCCATTTAGGGCTGAGCCCCCTCCCCTGTCCCAACCTAACACTGATCTCTCAGTGACCCCAGCCCTTACCCAACCTCCAAGTCATGTCATATGAGGCTTGGTTGGAGTTGGGGGTATTTAGCCTTAGAGAAGAGAAGGCTTGGAGTGAATACAATGTGAGCATGACCTTTAAGTGTCTGAAGGCCACCATGGAGAAGGAGGCTTGCTCTTCTTTGCCTCAGAGGGCAGAGCTAGGACAAGCGACCTTTTAGGGAGGCAGCTGAGTATGGGGGAAAGAAACCTGATTCTGAAGCCAGAGGACCTGGGTTCAAATTCCACTCTGATGCCTACTACCTGTTTCTTCTGTCTCTGGGCCTCAGTTTCCCCATCTGTAAAGTGAGGAGGTTGAACAAAATGGCCCCTGGGGTCCCTTCAGCTATGGATAGACTTTCAGACAAGGAGGGTTGTAAAACAAGGGGGCGAGCCAATTGTGCTATGGTGTTGGGCTTCCTGTCATCCATCGCTAAGGGGAGGCTGGATGGCCATTGCCTAGTCAGACTGGACGTCCTCTGAGGCCCTCTTGGTGCTGAGATTCTGTGGTTCTTTGACTCCCCTGAGCTGGCCTGGTTGACTAAGAAGGAGGTGAGGGAAAGGGCTTCTTGGGGAATATAATCACTCAATTGCTAGAGATTTAAAGTGTCCAAAGTGCTTTTTTTTCTTACCATGCCTCTGTGAGTGAGGGAGTACAAAGACTGCTATCCCCATGGACCGGATGAGGAAACTGAGGCAGAGAATGGAAGTGACCTATGCATGGTCACACAGCATTAGTCCAGAGACCAGGTCGGGCCTCTGCTTGACTCTTGGCTCCAGGCCCTAGCAGATGTGTGACCATGGGCAAATCACGTCTCTCAAAAGTGGCCAAAGGGCTTCAGGGGCACAGTTTTACAGAAGAGATAACAGCCTGAGCTTTGGCTCAGGGCTCGAGGCCATAGAGGCGAATCTGACCGTGCCCTGTGGAGGACTGGAAGCAACGTCCTATACGGATGGACGGAGGGAACTGGGAATGTTTAGCCTGGAGCAGAGAAGTCTTTGTTGTTGTTTGGTCATTTTTCAGTCGCGTCTGACTCTCTGTGACCCAATTTGGGTTTGCTTGGCACAGATACTGGAGTGGTTTGCCATTTCTTTCTCCAGTTCCTTTTATAGATGAGGAAACAGGCAAACAGGATGAAGTGACTTACCCAGGGTCACATAGCTAGTAAGTGTCTGAGGCTGGATTTGAATTCAGGTCCTCCTGACTCCAGACAGGTGCTCTATCCACTGCACCACCCAGCTGCCCCCAAGAAAAGTCTTAGGGAGGATATAATAATTGCCTTCAAGCATTTGAAGTACTGTATTGTAGAAGGAGGGTTACATTTATTCTGCTTGGCCCCCAGAAGGCAGAACCAGGTGTCATGGATGGAAGGCATAGGGGTATCGGTTTCAGCTGCCTGATGGTCACTGTTGGGCATGGAGTGGGTGGCCTTTCTGGCTGGGGATGGGCAGATAGACAGATGACACATTTACTCAGCTCTTTGTCTGTGCTAAGGGCTGGGCTTACAAATATAAGTAAGCAGGATAGTCTCTGCCCTCAAGGAGCTCTTGAGGGGTTCAAGGGGTCAGTGGTCTGGGATGCCATAGAGGAGTCTGGGTACGTCTGGGCAGGGGCTGGGCTCCTTGTCCTGGGAGGGCACTAAGGGGCTGGGCGCAGGGAAGCTGTCGCCCGCTGTGGTCCTCCTGAAACAGGATGTGCCTGGCGTGGTGCATGGGGGGTGTGGGTTGGGTGTTGTAGCAGCCGCATGGAAGGAGGCTGTTCTGCTAGTGCATGGAGGGAGGGCCTGGCTCCCCTGAGGAGTCTCCCTGCCAAGGGGGACTCATTCCCTCCTGTCTCGATTGGATGGCACCCCTGCAGGATGCTGGCGGGTGCCCACGCCTTGCTGCTCTGAGGGCTTCTGACGCATCTGGGCAAGGAGTTTGCTGGCCCTGTGCCCAGGACTGTGAGTGTGTGTGTGTGTGAGTGTGTGTGTGCATGTGTGTGTGTGTGTGTGTGTGTGTGTGTGTGTGTGAGAGAGAGAGAGAGAGAGAGAGAGACAGAGAGAGACAGAGATAGAGAGAGGGAAAGAGAGCACGCTTGTTTACGCCTGGTGGGCTGTAACGTGGGTATATCGGGCCAAGAGAGGCTACTCCTTCCAGCCCTGCTGCCCCAGGGAGGCCCTGACAGGAGGCCCCTGAAGTAGGGTGATGGATGGATGAGTCGACGAGATCAGGAGTAGGGCAGAGCATTCCCAGGCATCCGGGCTGGCTCGTGCCCAGGGAGAGGTGCGACTGAGATGGGCCTAGGCTGCAACTGTCAGCCTTTGCTGAGGTTGAGGCCACGGCAGAGGTCTTGACCAGGTCTGTGTCTAGGGAAAAAGTAACTTTGGAGTGGGAAACCAAGGCAAGGGGCTGAAGCTGGGGAAGGCTGCGGAGGCCCGGAGGATTAGAAACTGGGATGTCAGAGATGGAGAGGGGTGACCTTAGGGGGCGTCCAGGCCAACCCTCTCTTCATCCGGCGGTTAGCTGCAGAACTGAGATTCGAACCAGGGTCCACGAGCTCTACTGTTGTTGTAGTTAAATGTCTCTCTTTCAGGCAGACCACGCAGAGTCCTAACATCTCAGACCTGGACAGAGTCTCTCTGTATACTCCTAGCCAGGGAGGCCAAATCTATGGGCACACACATGTTTGCCTGCACACACAGAGTCTTGACAATTCCTGTAATTGGGATGGGAGAAGGCAGGAGATCCCTGACTTCCCCAAGGGCGATGGGTGGAGGATTGTGGGAAATTCTGACTGCAGGAGCCAGGGAGAGGAGTGAGGGAAACCCCATGCCTCCGGGAGAGAAGAGTGGGCTTCTGGGAGAAATGCAGGGAGGCCTGTCGCAGGGCCCTGCTTCAGCTTCACACACGCTGGCCATTTTGGGGAAGCTCCATTGGCTCCCATCACCTCCACGATCAAATACAAAATACTCTGTTCGGCGTTCAAAGCCCCTCATAACCTGGCCCCTCCCACCCTTCCAGTCTCCTTATGCCTTGCTCCCTGACAAGTACTCTTCAATGCAGTGACACCAGCCTCTTGGATGTTCCACGCACAAAACCCTCATCTCCAGACTCCAGACGTTTCTTCTGGCTGTGCCCTGTGCCTGGAAGGCCCTCCCTCCCCATCTCTGCCTCCTGGCTTCGTTTAAGTCCCCACTAAAAGCCCAGGAAGCCTTTCCCAAGCCCTGTCGATTCCAGAGCCTTCCCTCTGTTCATTATTTCCTATTTATCCTGTCTGTAGCTTGGTTGTCCATATTTGTTTGCTTGTTTTCTCCTACATTAGATTGTTAGCTCCTTGAGGGCAGGGACTGTCTTTGCCTCTTCTTGTATCCCTGGTCCTTAGCACAGTGCCTGCACATAGTAGGGACTTCATATTTACTCACCAACTGGGCCTCAGATTGAGGTGTCCAAGGAACCAGACCTTCTGCTTTCTCCTGCCCCTGTGAGTCATGCATCTTGGGAAGCTTTTTACTAGGTACCAACTGTTTTTTTTTAAATTTTTCAGAGTATTTCTCCATCATTTAAATTCTCCAAGGAAAGAATTAGCATTGTGTCTCCAAGATCTTTTTTTCCCTTAAAAGACTAAGACATAGAAAGGTTAAGGAATTTGCCTCCCACAGCAAGTTAGTGGGATGGCTGAAAAAAGCATCCCCATTCCCCACACATCATAAGTAGGAAGCTTCATAGATCTCCCAGCCCAAGAGTCTGGCCCCACGGCCCTACAGCCCGCCGGCCATATTGGGCCTGTCCTCTGCTTCTGTGTGGCCTGAGAGTAGCCCACCTGGAGTTTGCTCAGCCTGATCTAGCCCAGCTCCCCTTATTGAGGAAGGAAGAACCCATGGCATATGAAGGCAGGGACCTCCCAAGGGCACACCGGTGGTAAGGGCCTTGTGTGGATTCGAACCCAGATCTTCCAACTCCAAGTCAAAAGCTCTTTCAAATATAATACGATGGCCCATGAGACATCATAGCAGGACGGGGTCTGAGGATATTAGAGCTT
Organism: Vombatus ursinus; assembly: GCF_900497805.2. Taxonomy (NCBI): domain Eukaryota; kingdom Metazoa; phylum Chordata; class Mammalia; order Diprotodontia; family Vombatidae; genus Vombatus; species Vombatus ursinus. Next base: position 1,350,342 of record NW_020949602.1, read on the forward strand.
ATGATGGTCTTCTTAGAACAGCTTTGAGCACTTCCTTCCTTCCTCCCTCCCTCCCTCCCTCCCTTCCTTCCTCCTTTCCTTCCTTCTTTCCTCCCTCCCTCCCTTCTTTCCT
>NW_020949602.1:1350463-1356811 GCF_900497805.2 Vombatus ursinus
CTTCCTTCCTTCTTTCCTTCCTTCCTTTCTCCCTCCTTCCCTTCCTTTCTCCCTCCCTCCCTTCCCTCATTCCTTCTTCTCTCATCATAATAACAGCTGACAGTTTATGATGCACCTTAAGTTTTACAAAGCACTTTATATGTACAGTATCTTACTTGATCTTTATGACAATGCTGGGTGGTAGGTACTAGAGGGATTCTTATCCCCATTTTCCAGATAGGGAAACTGAGGCTGAGAGAGAGTTCGTGACATGCCTTTGGGCACTCACTTAGGAGGGTGAAAGAGGTTGGATTTGAACCCAGGCTCCTCTTGAATCCAGGGTCAGCGCTCTTTTTGTCCTTAGTAATCTGCCTCTTACCTGGCCTGTACCCCAATTTACCTTCATCATAAGATGATAGCTTTAGAGTTGAGGGAACCTCAGAGGACATCTTGTCCAACCCTCTCATTTCACAGATGAGTAAACTGAGGCCTGAGGATGTTAAATGACTTGGCCAGATCTACACAGATAGTAAATGGCTGGGCTGGGATTTGAACTTGGGTCGTCTGGCTCCCTTGCACCAGGATGTCTCCATCTCACTACCAGATATCACACTTAATTGTGTCCCCCCAGCCGCATTGATCATAAGCTCCTCAAGGGCAGGGCCTGTGGTGCTTTACATTGTGGGATTCCTAGTGCCAAATACAGCATCCTAACGAAACAGGAAGTTAATAAATGTTTGCTGAATGAGTAGATAAATAAATGGCACATTCTCAAGGACATTTGACAAGGCAGTTGAAATCAAATTGTAATACAACAGAGCAAGGAATTGATTAACATGCATTTATTAAGCACCTTCTGTATGAGTACCATCCTAGGTGCCTGAAATATAGAGACAAGAAAGGAAACCATCCCTGCCCTTGAGGAACTTCCAGTCTAATCAGGAGAGATGACACAAAGAAGAAAGAGAGGGAGCCAGGGAAGGGATTCCCAGAGATGGTGAGCAGAGCCACTGGATGGTCCATAATCACACCCTGTCCACTAGCAATGGCTGGCGGATTCCACGATACTTGTTCCCAAAGCAAGAGCAAGAGGTAGAATGTTGTTGAAGGAGGTTGGGGGTTTGGGGAGTGGGGGGGTGGGGAATAACGCATGAGAAGAGGTATGTGCTGGTGAGAGTCTGGCGTCCTGGATATGGCCAGCGGAGCTGTGGGGGTCAGTGCCTGAGGAAAATACTTTGCAGAGCATGAAGCCTCATCTAACTGGAGGCAGGGACCATAAGGAAGCACAGAGACGGTTACGGCTGAAGGAGTGAGATGAGGGAGACATCATTGGCAGCTGTGGGGTGAATCAGGGGAGGCTTCCTGGAGGTGGGAGGACCTGAGTTGGGTTTTGAAGGATGGACTAGATTATCTGAATCCAAATAGGACAGAGAGGAGGGGAGCTTTACAGTCAGGAAAAAGCATATGGAGAGATGGGAAGGTAAGAGGGTGTTCAATGACTGTAGGGCCATAGGTCTAAGGTTGGAAGAACATCAAGTCCAACCCCTTCATTTTACAGATGAGGAAACTGAGGCTCAGAGACCATCTGGTCCAACCCCCTCATTTTACAGATGAGGAAACTGAGGCTCAGAGACCATCTGGTCCAACCCCCTCATTTTACAGATGAGGAAACTGAGGCTCAGAGACCATCTGGTCCAACCCCCTGGTCCAACCTCTTCATTTTACAGATGAAGAGACTGAGGCTCAGAGGGATCAGGCAGCTTGTCCATGGTCAGTAAATGCCACAGGTGGCCTTCAGGCACAGGCCCCTTGCCTCCACACCCAGCACGCTCCCTCACCTTATCTGCTGCCCCTTGGAGTCCACTGGACCTTGAGCAAAGCAGGCTTCAAAGTCAATGTGGCCAGCCTCCACACCATTGCTTTTCCTCCATCACCCTCCTTGCCGTTGGCCTTCTCTAGCCCCCTTCTTCCCAATGGCCATGTAGGGGTTAATCCTCCAGCTCTGATGTTCTCTCAGTGATGATCAGTCAGAGTGAGTAGAGGGCAGGTCCACAAGCTGCTGGATCCTGGGACCTCCAGGAGAGGTAGCACCAATGGCCAGACTAGAGCCTGGGTTTGCCAGGTAAGAACCTTCTGAAAGCATTGGTGACCCTAGGCTTGGACACAGGGTCCTGCCTAGTCCTGAAGAACTTGACAGACAGATTGTCAGAAGGAAGGGAGATTAGGCCCTGGGGGGTGGAACCAGGCCTGAGAGGTACAGGAGGGTAGAGGAAGGTGTGGCCTAAAGCCCAACCTGAGAGCTGTCCCAGGTAGCCCCTTCTGCCCAGGGACGCTGGGCTCCTCTGTTCTTCTCTTCGCCTTCTCTCCTTTCCTCCTGGATAACTTAGTGTCACAGGATGAGCTGGGAGGTGCTTGGAGATCATCCTCACTTTCTCATTCCATAGCTCAGGAAACTGCTGACTAGTCACCCAAGGTCTAGTAGGGAAGAAGCAGCCCAGCCAGGACTGGAACCCAGGGCCCCTTGGGTCAGCGTTACACTTCTTGTTCTTTCCCCAGAACCGGACAAGTGGTCAACATAAAAGCCAAGGTGAACCGGGCCTTCAACTCTAGCATGGAGGTGTGTATGGGAGGGAGGGGTTGGAGGCTGAGGGGCAGGTGTGTATGGGGGAGGGGTGAAGTGTGTATGGAGGAGGGGTTGGAGGCTGGGGGGGACAGGTATGTATGGGGGAGGGGTGAGGTGTGTATGGGGGAGGGGTTGGAGGCTGGGGGGACAGGTATGTGGGGGGGGAGCTGGGGGGTGAGGGGTTGGGCCTCTGAGGCACCATCTGGGGCTTTTTTGGCTCACTGCCCTAGCCCCAACACCCCATGTTTCAGCTCATCCCCCCACTAGGGTGAGTCCTTCCCGCTGATCACTCTTGGTTCTTGCCTCCTGGTCTCTGGTTATTCTTGCCCAACATTAATGATGGCTCATATTTCTATAATGTTCTGGGGGTTTACAAAGTCTGTTGGGAGAATGGTGAAAAGTAATCTAAGGACTCTTTATCCTACTTTGCTGATGAGGAAACTGAGGCCCAGAGAAGGGGAATGGATTACCCAAGATCCCTGAGCTAGGACCAGAATCTAAGCCCCGAGTTCCAATTCTTTGCTCTCAGGATGTCTCAGTATTTGAGTGCAGTAAACAGGGCACTGGACTGGGAGTCAGGAGTTCTGGGTTCCAGTCTCTCTATGCATCTTAACCAGCTTGAGTGACCTTGGACAAACCCCGCCTGACCCACTTCCAGTGCACCCTGGGCGTGGCTCTGGGCTCCAGTCTTCCCCGGGTGCTCATGCTCACCTCCAGGAGCTTGGCCAGTAGTGGGTAGACAAAAATGTTTTTTGTTGTTTTTTTTTTTTTTGACCAAACAACTATCAAAGTTCATTTTCTAAGGCCAGGAAATTCTGTGATCTTTGTTATTCCAAAGCTATCAGAAATGGAGCCTTCTTGAAATATTAAAGAAGATTAATGTTTCCCCTGGCCCCAGACAACTCTGTATGACTGAGTAGTAGAGGCAGGTGGTGATCTGCATTGGTAGGGAGAGTTTCCTCACTGGGAATTCTTGGAAATCACCAATCTCCCCCATATTCATCTTCAGTATCCTGACCCCTGCCATGATCCCATGCACTCTCTCTCTCTACCGGGTTGGGCCAAACTCCACATGGCAGAGTCAGGTCTCTGGGCAGGATGAGCTCAGAAATACTAGAAAGCCAAGTTCCAGGCATCTTTCAGGATGGTGGGGAGGCCCCATTGCCTCCTGGACTGGTCCCCCACTGCTCCCTTTGGCCTCCTCTTTGCAGCTACAGTTTCCTCTGAGCCCTCAGGCCCTAGTGCCCCATGGTACCTTCAGAATCTAGACTGGGCTTTTCAGCCTTGGCTTCCAGGGTTCAAGAGATGACTTCTTATCAGCCAGACCTGGACAAGTAGATTCATACGTGGCCAGCACATGAAGAAGCAGGGTTTCAGGAGCCCCCAGGGAGGCTGCTGGGGGCCCCAAGCACCTCCTGCTGAGCTTCCCTAAACCTGGATGTCTTTACCCTTCTAGGTGGGCATCCAGGTCACCTCGGAGGACCCTTGCAATGAGAAGCAGTGGAATGTGTGCAAAGCTCTGGCCACATTTGTGGCCCAACGAAACTCTTCCAAGGTAAGGAGAGGGCTAACCATTACCGTTCCAAACCAGCTAGCGGCCAGCTCTCTTGTTTCAGGATTTCCCTGTAGCTTTGGGTCATCTTTGTAGGCTGAGGGGCCTGGGCCAGAAGGAGGCTCAGCTACCCTGGGGCAGGGAGGGCAGCCAAGAGCCTGTGGTCCCAGTGGAGTTCAGCAAATATCTATGGAATGATACAGGGCCAAACCAGGCAGGCTGGCCTAGTTGTAGGACTCACAGGACCCTGGAACGTGTAGGGTGTGTTCAGGGATCAAAGGCTCCTAGACGTGGGACTGGGCTGGGGGTGGGAGGGGGCTCAGAGACCATCTGGTCTAATCCCTCATTTTGTAGATGAAGAAATGCTATCCAGGGAAGATTAAACAACCCTCCCAAGGTGACAACAGCTAAAAAAATGTCAGAGGTGCAATTTGTGCTTCCAGAAACTGGAATGCTTCCTACCTTACATAACTTCCCACTGTATGAGGATTGGAGGAAGAAGCTGGAAAAGAGAAGACTGGGGTGAGGAAGGTGGGGAGAGGGACATGAGAGCTGACAGCTGTCTTCCCTTATTTGAAGTGCTAGTCAGTGGAAGTGGGATTAGATTTATCCTCTGTGGTCCCAGAGAGCAGAACCAGGAGCAGAAAACAGAGCAAAGAAGCACATGGAGACTTGACATCAGGAAGAAATTCTTAACAGTTACAGTTGTCCCAGGATAGGACGGGCTGCTTCCCCACTTAGTGTATTCCCCTATGCCTGGAGGACCCTCAAGCAGAGGCAGGGTGATATCTTAATAGTGTGTGTTGTAGTAGAGTTTGCTTTTCAGGTATAAGCTGAACCAGATGACCCCTGAAGGCCCTTGCTCTCAATAAATCAATTAACCATTTATTCAGCCCCTTCCCTGTATCAGGCACTGTCCTAGGTGCTGAGGATACAGATACAATGAATGAAACTCTCCTTCCTCCCAAAGCGGCCATCTAGTCCAATTCTCCTCATTTTAGAGAGAAAACAGAGAGAGGGAATTGATTTTCCCAGTGTGCCACAGTAACTAAATCCTCTCATGGATGTTGAGGCAGCTGGGTGATACACATTGGGCCTGGAGTCAGGAAGACCTGAGTTCTAATCCTGCCTCAGACACTTACTAGCTGAGTGGCCCAGGGCAAGTCACTTAATCTCTGTCTGCCTCTATTTCCTCATCTATAATGTGAGGATAATAATAATGCCTCCATTTCAGGGTAGTTGTAAGGATAAAATGAGATAACATTTGTAAAGTGCTTTGTTAAATGCAATCTTTAGTGTCATTATTATTTGTAATCCAGTCCAGTTGTGTGACTCATTGTTCCTCTGAGCCCAAGGGACCAGGCAAAGGATGGGAGTGATCAGCATTCATGGAAGGCAACCTGGCAGAGGCGACTCTTGAGTTGTACCTTGCATGATTTCAATTGGTGAGGAGTTGAGGGAAGGCATTTTAAGCACAGGCTTTAGTAGAAAAGGGGATGGAGCAGGGGCAAACATACTTGAATTTGGGGATGGCCAGGAGCCTAGGCTGGCTGGGTCTAAGCAGATGAGTAGGAGGAAATAACATAGCATAGGTAAGGAACATAATTGCCTGGATAATTAAATTGTAATCTCTGGTTTAGCTAATCATTCCTGGGGGAAGCATCCGGTTTGAACCACAATGCCATAACCTATACTATTATTATAATCACTACCATCAACTTGCTGATGATAATAATAATAGCTGGCATTTACATAGAGCTTTAAGGTTTGCAAAACGCTTTACATATATTATCTCATTTGATCCTTACAACAACACTGTGAGGCAGGTAATATTGTCTCCATTTTACAGATGAGGAAACAGAGGCATAGGGAAGCTAAGTGACTTGCCCAGGATTGTTTTCCCTTATATAATATTAGCTCCTTGAGGGCAGGGATTATTTCATTTTGGTCTTTGAACTCCTCCAAACACTTAGTACCATGCCAGGAACATAATAGGTACTTAAAAAAAACTTGTTGATTTCAGCAGAGCCCCTGGCAGACTGGATGAGACCAGAGGGAGGTTCTAGGTTGCTGGTCTTTCTTTAGGGAAGAGTGTACCATAGTCTAACAAACTTCTTGTTGTCTCTGACTCCAGTTTTCAGGACACTTCTCTCTCTCTCTCTCTCTCTCTCTCTCTCTCTCTCTCTCTCTCTCT